>NW_022196906.1:7692420-7709605 GCF_008632895.1 Mastomys coucha
CGCGCGGAACAGCAGCCTCTATGGTGGTACTGGGAGCGCTCCCTGCGCAGGGTACTGGGAGCGCAGCAACGGCAGCAACCGCTGTGGTGGTACTGGGAGCGCTCCCTGCATGGGGTACTGGGAGCGCGGCAGCAGCGGCGGGAGCTGCTCTACCTGGCAGCCGGGGTCCCAGCGACCGCTCCACGTGACTGTGTACCCTGTCTGCCCCGGCGGTGAGGAGCCGGTCGGTAGACACAAACTGCCGTGTCCCGGGTTTCGGCACCAAAATGATGGGTTTTGAGTCACGGCAGGAAGCGTCTGCAGACACCAGGCTCAGGCAGTTTCATGTGTAAGAGGTTTAATTGGAAGGAGGGTAGGGGGGTAGCAGCGCAGGAAGAGAGAGGGGAGAGAGAGAAGAAGAGAGAGAGAAAGATGGAGGAAAGTACCCACATATATATATATATGTGGTGACGTAGTAGCCCAGGTAAAGGTGGGAGCTGAACCCAATGGATTCTGGGAATATGGTGGCCGTTGCCCTGGCGACAGGGCGGACCCGCCCACATATCTGCAGCAGGCAGGTTCTGGATGCTAACAATTGGTCTACTTGCCTGTCACTGTACTAATACCATGCAGTTTTTATCACAATTGCTCTGTAGAAAAGCTTGAGGTCAGGGTTGGTGATTCCACCAAAATTTCTTTTATTGTTGAGAACAGTTTTTATTATCCTGGGTTTTTGCTTATTCTAAATGAATTTGCAAATTGCTCTTTCTAGCTCTATGAAGAACTGAGTTGGAATTTTGATGGGGATTGCATTGAATCTGCAGATTGCTTTTGGCAAGATGGCCATTTTTACTACATTAATCCTGCCAATCCAGGAGCATGGGAGATCTTTGCCATACCCACTCCTGTGGAGTTTTCTTGTGACAAGTCCAAAAGCTTGGCCTCAGTCTCTGAGGCAAAAAAGTTGCAAGGAAACTGATCTCCTGGAGGTCCTTGGCATCCCCTAACACGGATATGGTCCAGATTTGTCCTCCCGATAGCATATGGAGAGTTTTTGCATGCTTTCTCTTAGTATTGTTTTATTATAGGTTTAGAGGTGCCCCCAAGGAATGATTTGACAAAGAGTCAAGTTAGATTGGGCATTGTTTCTGGCCCCCACCAGTATCCCAACATCCTAGTCAATGCTGAGCCAACCCTCTGCTTGGAATTTCATAAAGAATGTTACTTACTCAGACAAATTGCCTCCAGAGTTGTTAGAGAGATAGTGAAAGAAACCAGGCATTGAAGTTTACTGGCAACAAAGTAAATTTAGAATTCACATTACAGTCACATATGGCAGACTACTTTACATATTAGAAGGAAGCTGGTGAGCTCCCCTCCCCCCCACCCCCTGGCAAATGGAATTCTGCCACAAATACTTAGAATTACAGCAGAGTCACCCCCAGGAGCTAGAGTAATGTAATATTCATGGAAAGGTTAGCAAGAATGGGACCCCCTGGTGCATACTTCTGATAGCCCAGAAGATTAACATAGTTGGGTTGTTACCTAGGGCTGGCTGGTGGTGGGTTATACAATAGACCAAAATGAGAACTATTCACACCTGGCTGCTAAGATCAAGCTGACTTTAGAAGGGGCTGACTTTGTTATGGCTGCTGCCTGGTTCCTGTCAATTACCTTGACTGGTGTATTATCTGACTTCCTTTTGTCTTCTGTAATGACTGTAAAAGTCCTATGCTCACTTTAAGAAATTACAAGCAGACTCAGCACTCTCTTGTGTTTGGTTGGGAGACTTTAATAACTGCTGCTATTTCTTTAGGAGTTATGGGACTGTTTAGATGGTTTATCTGATCCTGATTTAACTTTGGTACCTGGTATCTGTCTAGAAAATTGTCCATTTCATCCAGATTTTCCAGTTGTGTTGAGTATAGGCTTTTGTAGTAGGATCTGATGATTTTTTAATTTCTTCAGTGTCTGTTGTTATGTCTCCCTTTTCATTTCTGATCTTGTTAATTAGGATACTGTCTCTGTGCCCTCTAGTTAGTTTGGCTGTTTATCTATTTTGTTGATTTTCTCAAAGAACCAGCTCCTGGTTTGGTTGATTCTTTGTATAGTTATTTTTGTTTCTACTTGGTTGACTTCAGCACCAAGTTTGATTATTTCCTGCTGTCTATTTTTCTTGCGCGTATTTGCTTCTTTCTGTTCTAGAGCTTTCAGGTGTGCTATTAAACTGGTAGTGTATGCTCTCTCCAGTTTCTTTTTGGAGGCACTCAGAGCTGAGTTTTACCTCTTACCACTGCTTTCATTGTGTCCCATAAGTTTGGGTATGTTGTGGCTTCATTTTCATTAAATTCTAAAAAGTCTTTCATTTCTTTCTTTATTTCTTCTTTGACCAAGTTATCATTGAGTAGAGATTTATTCAGCTTCCATGTGTATGTGTACTTTCCATTATTTTTGTTATTATTGAAGACCAGCCTTAGTCCACAGTGATCTGATAGGATGCATGGGATTACTTCAATCTTCTTGTATCGTTGAGGCCTGTTTTGTGACCGATTATATGGTCAATTTTGGAAGAGGTACCATAAAGTGCTGAGAAGATATATATATATATATATATATATATATATATATATATATATATATATATAAACAAATATATATTTGTTTCAGGATGAAGTGTTCTATAGATATCTGTTAAATCCATTTCGTTTATAACTTCTGTTAGTTTCACTGTGTCTCTGTTTAGTTTCTGTTTCCATGATCTGTCCATTGCTGTGAGTGAGGTATTGAAGTCTCCCAGTATTATTGTGAGAGGTGTAATATGTGCTTTGACTTTTAGTAAAATTTCTTTTATGAATGTGGGTGCCCTTGCATTTGGAGCATAGATGTTTAGAATTGAGAGTTTATCTTGGTAGACTTTTTCCTTTGATGAGTATGAAGTGTCTTTCCTTATCTTTTTAAATAACTTTTGATTGAAAGTTGATTTTATTCGATATTAGAATGACTACTTCAGCTTGGTTCTTGGGATAACTGTCTTTGTCAGTGAAGTGGGTTTCCTGTATGCAGCAAAATGTTGGGTTGGGTTTACACATCCAGTTTTTAGTCTACATCTTTTTATTGGGGAATTGAGTTCATTGACATTAAGAGATAGTAAGGAAAAGTGATTGTTGCTTCCTGTTATTTTGGTTGTTAGAGTTGGAATTCTGTTCATGTGGCTATCTTCTTTTAGTTTTGTTGGAAGATTACTTTCTTGCTTTTTCTAGGGTATGATTTCCCTCTTTTTATTGGAATTTTCTATCTATTATCCTTTGTAGGGCTGGATTTGTAGAAAGATATTGTGTAAATTTGTTTTGACATGAAATATCTTGGTTTATCTATTTATGTTAATTAATAGTTTTGCTGGGAGGCAGAGGCAGGCGGATTTCTGAGTTCAAGGCCAGCCTGGTCTACAGAGTGAGTTCCAGAACAGCCAGGGCTACACAGAGAAACCCTGTCTCAAAAAAAAACAAAACAAAACAAAAAAAGAGTTTTGCTGGGTATAGTAGCCTCGGCTAGCATTTGTATTGGCTTAGGGTCTGTATGACCTCTGCCCAGGATCTTCTAGCTTTTATAGTCTTTGGTGAGACATCTGGTGTAATTCTGATAGGTCTATGTTACTTGACCTTTTTGCCTTACTGCTTTTAATATTCTTTCTTTGTTTTGTGAATTTGGTGTTTTGGTTATTATGTGATGGGAAGAATTTCTTTTCTGGTCCCGTCTATTTGGAGTTCTGTAGGCTTCTTGTATGTTCATGGGCATCTCTTTCTTTAGGTTAGGAAAGTTTTCAGATTCAATTTTGTTGAAGATATTTACTGGCCCTTCAAGTTGGGAATCTTCTTTCTCTTCTATACTTATTATCCTTAGGTTTGGTCTTCTCATTGTGTCCTGGATTTCCTGGATGTTTTGGGTTAGGAGCTTTTTGCATTTTTCATTTTCTTTGACTGTTGTGTCAATGTTTTCTATGGTATCTTCTGTACCTGAGGTTCTCTCTTCTATCTCTTGTATTCTATTGGTGATGCTTGCATCTGTGGCTCCTAATCTCTTTCCTAGGTTTTCTCTCTCCAGGGTTTGTCTCTGTTTGTGATTTCTTTATTGTTTCTATTTCCATCTTTAGATCCTGGATAGTTTTGTTCAATTCCTTCACCTGTTTGGTTGTGTTTTCCTATAATTCTTTAAGGGATTTTTATGTTTCCTCTTTAAGGGCTTCTACCTGTTTGCTTGTGTTCACCTGTATTTCTTTAAGAGAGTTGCTTATGTTCTTTTTAAAGTTCTCTATCGTCATCATGAGAAGTGATTTTAAATCTGAATCTTGCTTTTCCAGTGTAAGTCCTTGCTTATCCAAGACTTGCTGTAGTGGGAGAACTGGACTTTGATGATGCCAAGTAGCCTTGGTTTCTCTTGCTTATGTTCTGTGCTTGCCTCTTACCATGTGCTTATTTCTAGTGCTACCTTCACTGCTGTCTCTAACTTGAACCTGTTCTTACTGGTTGTGTCAGAACTCCTCAGAGTCCAGCTGTCTCTGTGATCCTGTTATTCTGGGATCCTGGGATCCTGAGACTCTGGGTGGTCAGAGCTCCTGGGAGTCAAGCTGCTTCTGGGATCCTGAAATCCCATTGTGACCAAACTCCTGAGATCCTATTGTGTCAGAGTTCCTGGGAGTCAAGTTTTCTCTGGGTGTTGCAGGAGTGGGTGGGGAGCCAGAGCCCTGCGTTTGCGCCAGGTATAGGAGTGCCTCTGGTTGAGCTGGGGTTTGTGCTTCCCTGGTTCCTGTGCCCGTCCCAGTTAAGCTGGGTGTTGGGAAAGATGTTGTGGCCTCAGCTCTGATCTTGAGTGTGTCAGAGCTTCAGTGCTCCTTGGTGTGTCTGATCTCTTTCTAATCAAGCTTCCTCTGTGATCCTGTGATCCTGGGCATTTCAGAGCACCTTGTAGTCGGAGTGTTTTAAGAGTGGGTGCAGAGCCAGCACCCCAGATCTGTTCCAGGTGCAGGTTCAGACCAGAAGGAATTTGTGCCACTAGCTGGGCAGGGGTTCCTGCATCACTGGATTCTGGAGGACTCAGTTACTCAATGTTGTGGCCTCTCCTGTGATCATGGACATGTTAGAGCATCTGGGAGTTAAACTTCCTCTAGGTGTTGTGGGACTGGGTGCAGAGCCAGCCCAAGGTCTGCTCCTGGTGCAAGTTCAAACTGGAAAGAACCTGTGCCACTGGCCAGGTTCAGTGAGAGACCCTGTCTCAAAAGCATAAGAAGAAAAGTAACAGAGCAGGGCACACCCAATATCTTCCTCTGGTCTCCATGTGTGTGAATACACACACACAGTTGCTCCATCACACATGAATATACCGTACACACACACATACACATACTAACACCAAACATTTTAAGATAAAATTATATACATGTATTGAAATAGTAAATGATATCCCTTTAAGATATTTAATTTTCACTCAGCAGGGCAGGGAGCAGGTACTCATAGAGGCACATGGCCTCTACTTGACTTGCCAGTGATGGGTGGTTCTACAGCACCATGATGACTGAGTTCCCACATCTTGGAGATGTAGCCATCCTTGTTGACAGGATTGGACTTTGCTTTGACCACTCTTTGGGACCTCAGTCCACATCTCCTGCACATTTTCTAGCACCATGTTGCAGTGCCTGTCAAAGGCTTTCACCCAGCTCAGGAACCTCTTGCTTCTTTTGACAGTTAATGAGCACTTGTGCATTGCTCTTGATTGGCTATATGAGTACTGAGAAGGACCTGTGTTAAATTCTTCCTCCTCCCTCTTCTGCAGCACCTCTGGGGTGGTCTCCCTCTTGGGTTTCTTAAGGAAAATCACTGTGGAGGTTTTGCTCCAAGACCTCTCCATTTCTTAACCTAGTTGTGTATGTAATGGCCCATTTCAATTGATGACTTGATTACACTAAGAAATGCCTAGGGCATAAGTGAAGGACACCTCTGGGCATGGTCTGTGAAGGAGGAGGGAAGACTTGCATGGAACTCAGACTGGATAGAAGAGAGAAAGGAGGGAGCTCTCTAAGCACTGACATTCCCATCTCTGTTTCCTGACCATGGTGATGTATGTAAACAGGTTCCAACTGCCACAGACAAGAGCAAGTGTACTGCTGTTCCTTCTCTGCCATGCTGGACCACAGCCAAAGACAACCATTTCTCCCTTAAGTTGCTTCTTGTCAGGTATTTGGTCATAGCAACTAACATAGTATAATCCATCATATTATACTATCCCATATATGTATGTATGTATATATATATATATATATATATATATATATTATATATGTGTGTGTGTGTATATATACATATATATGGTATATAAGTGTAATATATACATAGATATATGTTGTGCATGTTTTATGTATTTCACAATAATTTATAAATGCTATCAGATTACATATGTGAAAATTAAGGTGAGAGATAGCAACAAAACAGTATTTCCATCACTAAAGATTTGCTTTAATGTCTCAAATTGCTTTTAAGTGTCTTGGGTGTTCATTCATTTAGTACAGCTTGTGTTTTGAAATAATAGAAAATACATTATATAGTGACCTGCAAATCTGAGAGTAAAGCCATAACTGAAAGACAGGACTCAGCGTCATAAATCACAACAGTGAGTAATAGCTTTTATAAGTTTTGACTAAAAAGAAAGTTTTAAAATGAAACATTTACATTACTTACTGTACTATCCATGAAAGTAACTCTACTCCTCATCTGATTACTTTTGTATTTTAAATTAACTAGCTACTACTTCTGTTCATATCACGTAAAAGATAAAAGTGATCTGTTTTATAAATACCAAGCAGACTGAGTTTGCATATAGCTTTGAAATATCCATAAACAGCCAAAGAAGTTGTCATAAAGTCATGGAAGTAGTGGGGGATGAAGTGTGGAGGCTGCTTGTTTAGAAAAGTAGATGTTCTCTATTAAGTATTAAGAAAAGTTATATGGAACACAAGTGTATCTAATATTAAACTATCTTTACGGTTGTGTTTGCTTGTTCTATATTAAACTTAAAGGTACATGTCACCCCAAAACACTCTAGAACCAGTGTGTACAGCAGAGAATGAGATCACCCCATTCTGTGTAATGTGTGCCTGCCTCCTCTTGTATAGTTCTGCCTTTTATCATTTCTGGGGAAGATATTCTCCATCTGGTCTTTGGCTAAAGTTAGCAGAGCATTTTCCTTAGTCTTTGGGATGGTCAGTGATTTGGAGGCTGCTCATAATCTTGCTTGGAGAGTGGGGAAATCACTCTTTGTTCATTTCATTAAACCAAATACCAGTGGTGATTGTGAAGATTAGGTTTTGACAGTTCAAGTTAGACGACCACTTTATATAGAAAATGATTGCATATCTTACTTCTAACCCAGAACTATTTAAAGAGAGCATCACTGCAGCTATGTCACAATGTGGTTGCGAGTATCGGGAATGAGCGCTTAGAAGACACAGAGCTGTATGCCAGGACCGAGGCTGAGCACATTGATCTGAACTATAAATGGTCCCTTAGCATTTCAATAGTAGTGGACACTCTCTGGAAAAGGAGTGTCCTTTCTTTTAAATAGAGTGACCATAAGCTATCAGGCTAAATACGCAGGCTTATAAAATAACGCCCCGCCATAAGCTATCAGGCTAAATACGCAGGCTTATAAAATAACGCCCAGCCAGCGTTCTCCACACCAACAATGCCCAGATGTCACAGGACGAGGCCTTCTCTTCTGCTAGCATAGTTTTCATCTTTAAGGATGTCATTAGGGAACTCAGAGAAGGCTGAAGGATGCTTCAGAGGTATCTACTTATACTTCTTTCTATAACAGCCCCTATACTGTTCTCCAGGATAACATGGAGGTTATTTTACCTATCACGTATGGTTTTATACTTCAATTAAAATATATGTGCATATAGTCTGTGTATATGTGCATGTGTGTATTTCTGTATATATGTATGCGCACCAAATGTGTGCCTGGTGCCCACAGAGGCCAATAGAAGGTGCTCCTGGGTCTGGAGTTACAGTTATGATCCACCATGTGAGTACTAGATATCAAACCGAGGTTCCCTAGAAGAGCAGCCAATGCTCTTAACCACTGAGCCATTTCTCCAGCCCCCTATTCTATTAGTTTTAACTTACACCTCCTATTTACATAGTTGTAATCTTTTTTCTATGTCAATATTTCTTAATATTTGTTTTTTCCATTTTATTTCCTAAGCCCCATTTTATCACGGAGGCTTCATAATCTCTTGTATTTTTTCTTTTGTATGGCTTAACCAGAATCTTAAGAATTATTTTGCTTGTATGATCTTTTTATTTATAAATGTATCATTTATTATTTCCTTCTGCTCTGGAAACTTGTTAGGTGACAGAGAGCAGCAAAAGCTAAGGTAGTGCTCATCCTAGGAAGCTGAAGCGAGGTGGAGTTTTTGTTCCTTTCTCTAGTCTACCCTTCCATATCCCCTTAGAAGACTTTACTGTTCATCCTGTCCAACACTGAAATTTTTGAGCCTATACACATCAATAGAAAAATCCATTTGAGCAATATATAAGGTGTTTTATGTTAAGCAGACACATAACTAAGCATCATTCATGGAGTTGTCTTTTGACACATAACAGGTTCTATATTTAGAGGGTTTGTCTAGATACTAACCACTACCACAACAAATGCTATGTTCCATGTGACAAATACTATTGGAAGCATATGGCATGTCCAGAGACTCCACACCTACTCATACACATGTGTCTACATACATGCAAACACACGTGCATAGATACCACACACAAATACACATGCACTCACTAAAATCAGTATTAATTTGCCTTGGAATGTTATGGATAAAAAGAACAGCATTTAATAGTACAGTGTTATGATTCTATAATCTGAACTTTGAGATTTAAACAAGGCTCAAAGGTCTTTAGAATACAATTCAAAGATTGGCTAGGTTTTTTTCTTTATCCTAGCATACTGGTGTTGTAATTGAGCTGATTAAAATCACCGTGAATAACATGAAAGCACTAGTAAGAAATGAACATGAATTGTAGAACTAGACCTGGTCATGGGCAGACTCCATGGAAAAGGAAGAATCTATGAACACGTTCTAACAAGAAGCACACTATTCAGGAACTTAAACTAAACATGCTTAGGTGACACTCTCACGAAGATTTCCAAATCCTATCAATACTTTAAACTGTGAATGACATTCATCCATTCATTCATCCCAATATCTTCTTAAACTCCTATCTCATGTCGTGGCCTCTTGTACATGCTTAGGAAACACTGGTGGGCAAAGTTGATAGGCTCTGTTATATACAACTAGGGATCATATTAATATATAATGAACAATAGACAATAATATTCCGATTATATTATAAATAGGTTATAGGAGGTATAACAAAGACAAAAGTAAACGAAGGAAGTGTGAATGCAGAGTGAATGTAAAGACTGTAGACAGCACATTTGGGGTAGGCAGAAGGAAGGGGATGTCTGGTTAGACTTGAGCATTAAGGATGGAATCAGCACATTTGGGGTAGGCAGAAGGAAGGGGATGTCTGGTTAGACTTGAGCATTAAGGATGAAATCAGCACATTCGGGGTAGGCAGAAGGAAGAGGATGTCTGGTTAGACTTGAGCATTAAGGATGAAATCAGCACATTCGGGGTAGGCAGAAGGAAGGGGATGTCTGGTTAGACTTGAGCATTAAGGATGGAATCAGCACATTCGGGGTAGGCAGAAGGAAGAGGATGTCTGGTTAGACTTGAGCATTAAGGATGAAATCAGCACATTTGGGGTAGGCAGAAGGAAGAGGATGTCTGGTTAGACTTGAGCATTAAGGATGGAATCAGCACATTCGGGGTAGGCAGAAGGAAGGGGATATCTGGTTAGACTTGAGCATTAAGGATGGAATCATTGTTAGCAAAGGTATATCACATTCTTTGGTTATGCCAAGAGAAACTGAAGCAAAAATAAGCTTTAGATTATTGTGACTCAATTTAATCTTCATTTCTGAATGTTTCAAACTGATTTCAGCCTTTTGTGAAGATATATGTGTTTTGATTAGTTTTCAGCTCAAAATACAAACTTCATTTAAGGTCAGAGAGAGGTAACTGCTGGTGTACTCTTATTCATTGTTGTTGGTTGTAACAGACATGCAAGGTTTCTCACACCACATAAATGTGATGCACATTAGGCAGTGAATGTTGGACACTTACGACAGGTATCAAAGCTTGGCAGTTCATGTAATACTCTCCAAGAGACTCAATGACAATATATCAAGATGTAATCTCTCCCTGGACAAATTAATCCTTCCTAATATGCAAGTAATCTTTGATCTACTTCTCAGTGCTTGGAGCAGTATAGCATGAAGTCATGAGGAGGCAGTGAATGTGAAAGTCATTATAACGAATCAAAGGAGGATGGAAGCCTTTGCAAAGCTGTGGAGTTTAGTAAATGGGATCAAACTGAGGTAAATCACTTTCTCAATGCAAGAAATGCCCATTGATCAATTAAATTAAAGTCATATAGATCACATTACCTGGGAAGACAAAATGAATGGATTAAAACCCAGAAATAGTTTTTTTTTTCCTAAAATACCTGTACATCATAAAAGAGGAAAAGAGCATGGGGTGGGTTATAAGGTGGAAGAGTGCAGAGGGAGGTTATAAAGTGGAAATAGGATTAGCAAAGGGTGGGAAGGAGTATTACAGAAACACTCTGCTTAAATATGTCATAATGGTATCTGATTAAAAACATTTAATATATATTATGTATGTGTGTGGGGGGTGTATATGTATGTCAAGTGATTACGTCTTTGGAATATTGTTTAACATGTCCCTGGGTTCTCTTTAATAAAATAGCCATGGGGATCTTCATGTAGCTCCAAAAATATAGCAATGCTTAATCTGCTGTCCTCTTTCAGTCTGCCCCACACTTTATGTCTATCTTAATGCAGCCAAGAGTGTTAGCAAATTAGAGTTATGAATGTTTCTTGCCAGACACTCAGTGACTTTACATGTGTCAGTTTACTTCATGCTCATTTGAACATGTGCATGCTTGTGTTTCTGTGCACATAATTTGAGAAGATGGAAAAAGATGAAAAGTCACCAGAAAACCCATCATTTTTACATCATTAACATGTGCTTATTAAAATAAATAAAAAAGAATAGTCTAGTGTGATGACTCCTGAGTGTACACAACCCAAGAACTTGGAAAGCAGAGGCAAGAAAACTGCCATGAATTTGAAATCAGGTTGGTCTACACAGCAAGCTCCTGACCAGTTTGTGCTACAAAGTAGGACCTTATCTTAAAACATAAAAAAAGATAAATAAAAAAAAAAGAGAGAAAGGAAGAAAAAGGTAAAATGAATATTTTTAAAAAGAAACATTAATTTCATTCCTACAGAAAGCCCAGAGAGGATAGGTAGACCAAATCCACACTCTGCACCAAGGAAGTGTCCAATCTGGAATCCAGGACTGCTGCCTCTATGAACCATCTGTTACTCAAGAGAGGCCACCACAGCCACTGCTTTTTGCAAGTATTTTATTGATTTTAACACATTCATACTTTATTTGTTTATATCACAATGTTAAAATAATTATTATTTCATTTTTCTTTGTAGCCTTCAATCTATGATATTGCTATAGCTGTAGATTCTGGAAAGGGTGTACGGTCACTTTTGTGTACAAACTTTCCCACATTACACTGTCATAATTGGCTTTAGTTGTCAACTTGACACAACCTAGACTCACTTGGGAAGAGAGTCTCAGAGAGGAATTATCTACAGTGAGTTGGCCTACGGGCCTGTCTGTGGAGGACTGGGAGCTCACCAAACTGGAAGTTAGGAATTTCATGAGCTTATTTAGAGATCTCAGAGTGAATGAATTTGTGTATAGAAAGCAGTTGCTTCAGTAAGAAGCAATGGGTTTCATTTACCTAAAATCAAAAAACCTCAACTAGCAGAGGTGCTGAAGGAAGACAGAAGGAACATGGAAAGAGATCTTAAGAAATTATAGCTGGGCAGTGGCGGCTCACACCTTTAATCCCAGCACTTGAGAGGCAGAGGCAGGCGGATTTCTGAGTTCGAGGCTAGCCTGGTCTACAGAGTGAGTTTCAGGACAGCCAGGGCTACATAGAGAAACCTTGTCTCGAAAATAAATAAATAAGTAAATAAATAAGTAAATAATAACTATCCACCAAAGTCTGAGAGATAAACTGCTCACTGTAAAAGCTGGGGAAAGGACTTAGTGGGCAAAGTGCTCGTTGTGGAAGCCTGATGACCTGAGTTCATATCTCTAGAACCCATATAAAAATAGGATACGGTAATGCATACATTTGTGATCCATCCATCCATCCACCCCATGGGGAGATGGGAGATAGACCAGGATAATCCCCAGACACAAGCTCAATGGTGACCATCAAGAGACCCTAGGCCAAAGAGGATGGAAGTGGGGACTGGCACTCAATTTGACCTCCATGATCACAAACACATGAAGGTGTACACACATGCAGACACACAGACACAGATGGACAGACAGACTCCATATTTTCTTTCTTGCTCAGCGTCTTGCTTCATGCATCTTTCTTTTCCTTACTGTGTTATATAGTATAGCTGCTTACTTTCATCACTCAACAATACCATTAATCAGCCCCATCTTATTAGGGAATCATGTTGTCACTCTGATTTGTGGAGAAAAGAAATAAACATTACTCAGAGATACAGATCCTAGGACTTAACGTGCCCTCTTTAGGAAGTATGTTTTTATCTGTGTCTAGGGTAATTTAATTATGGCTGGTAATATATATCTTGTACTGTTGAAGCTGTTATTTGGAATTCGAAATATCAATAGGATGGTGCTCATGAAAGTACAGTAGCAGAAGGAATGACTCAGAGTGGATACAGTGCATGGTGCCCAGAGTTTTATATACTCTTTCTGAACCTGCAGAGGACGAAAGTAGAAATATATTTTCCAGACTTCTTTGAATGTATGACTCTAGATACGACTTCAGTTGCATCAGTTAGACTCCTGCGTGGGCGCAAATGGAAATGAGGCAGGGCACCTCCTTACCACTTGGCTTTAACCTTGACTGTCTGTTTCTCAATCCCCACATTGTTATAGAACTACATCAGCATCCCAAGTCCCCACTTTGCCCATTTATTCATGTTGTTTGTAAAACATTTTTCTTTGATTTCTTTCCTTGTCTGGGTCATGTTGCCCTCTGCTGATTCAAATGTTTACATTTTGCCTCTGGTTCTATTGGTGGTAAAAGCCTACCTTATGAAAAATACTGTGTGAGAGTGGACTACTTATTCAAAAATTTTTACAGCTCCAGTCTAGAGAGCATGGTTAGATTAGGTCTTCCTCTTCCATGGTGGGATTTACTTCTTATGCCAAAATATGAATGAAATGATGAATTTCCTATCCAAGAAACTTTAAGGACCTCTTCATTCTGCCATGAGAAAAGTGAACTACTCATGTCTTGGGTAGGGATACTCCTGTATTTAGTGTCTCATAAAGATGTATAGAGCAGAATCACAGCACATGTACAGCTGCCAAATAATTATAGAGAGAAGCAAAACTTTCTCAGTGGACTCATTCTGAGATTCAGAGAGTGTTATCACAGTGTAAGCATGGAGTAAAAGCTGACTGATATGTCAATTCCTTTCTCACATCCCTAGGATCATTCACTGATCTCTGTATCTCTTTGTATATTTGTCTATCTTTGTGTATGTATAGACAGATGAATAGGTAAATAGATGAGTGGTTGAGTAGATGGATAGAGAGAAAGAAAGAAAGAAAGATAGATAGATAGATAGATAGATAGATAGATAGATAGATAGATAGATCGATCAGTGGGTAGAAAGTAGATGCCGAGTCTATATCCTAGATTGGTCTGTAAATTTCTTTGTAGTTGAGAATGACCTTGAACTCTGATCTTCCTGCCTTCACCTCCAGAGGTTATAAGTATTCCCTGCTGTAAAGGGGTTGTACAGATTGTTGAACCCAGGCTCCCCTGCATGCTAGAAAATCTATACTTGGCCCTGTGATGAATAATCTTCTCATCTTGGGTTTTGATATACCTGTGATAAAAAGCATATCCTTGGTGGTGTCTGTAAGTTTATTTTAGGAATTATTGGACTATGAAAGTTCTGAGATAATATGTAGTTTAGTTCCTTCATGGACTCTTAACATGATGACAGTGTTGGGAGTTAGTGTTAAGTAGGAGATGGTCAAGAGTAGGGGATGGGAAAGAAAAAAAAAATGAAGGCCCAGTTGGGAAACTAGGTCACTGAGAGGTGGGAGGGGCTCTGTCTTGCCCTGGCGCCCTTCCGCAGTCCACTTTTCTCTGTTTTCCGTCTTCTGTGATATCAACAGCTTTATTTTGCTGCCTGTCTATGGTGATGTAATCTAATTGTCATTGCTCTTTGTCCATCATGCTACCATTGGTCCAGAAACAACAGAGTTCTTCTTGATGGAATCAATCGAAACTGTTTTGAAATATTATCTTTATTCTGTTTATTCAAGGCATTATGTCACAGCAATACAGGCCCAGTCACCAAATATATTATATGACAATATTTTTATATTATACTATATTATATATGCTATATATATATTTTTAAAACATGTACTTTTCTGCTGAGGATCACTGTGTTTTCATTTATTCATTGGATCCAGTAATATTAGCTGCTTTGAAGCCATTTCCTGGTACTTCTAACATCTTAGACTTTTGAGTTTAGCTTTTTTTGATTATATTTTTTGTTGAGAGTATGTTTGGAGCAATTTTGGATTATGTCCTAGACATTATTTTTAGAATCTCTGGGTTTTATTCTAATCTTCTGGAAAGTGTTAATGTCTTTGTTTAGTTAGGAGATTAAGTTGATTAGACATGAACTCTGTCTTATTTAGGTAACAAGTTAAATCTTGTTCAGCTCTTCCAGGAGGAAGTGACTGGAACATTCTCACTTCATGTTCTCCCAAGTCACCTGTACTCTGCTTTCATGTTGTACAAACTAAAGTAGGGCTTAGCCAAAACTTGCAGGAGCTTGGTCCATAGTACAGTTATATTTCCCTTTCTAGCTGCTTTTGACACTGCTTCCTTAGGTCCTCATGAACCTTCAGGAAGTGGAGTCTCACTGGGGGAAGTGGGTCCCTAGGATTGGGTCTTGAGTTTTATAGCCCTGGTCTGTTTCCTGTTCCATCTTTGCTTCTGGTTTCTCTCAGACGTAAGAAGGTGAGGAGTTCCATTCACAAACTGTTCCTGTTGCCATTCCTTTGAGAGGCCAAATTTTTGGGTTCCAACTTCATCTTAGAGAACCTGACCTAAGTTTGAACTCAAGTAAACAGGCCAGTATCTAGCACTGGTTTCCAAGTTACTCCCCAACAAAACCTGAAAGTAGCTCCAGTTTCTAGGCTAATCCCAACAAGACTCCAACAAGACTCCAGGTTAATCTCCCCCAACAAATCTAGCCTTTCCAGGTTAATCACCAACAAGCCTACCCCCTGCCTAACAACCACCAATGCAGAGGGAAGCAGAAGTTAATGGTTTGACTCCCAGTACCAGTCAATTATGCTAAAGGCCACAGTAGCACTCCAATTAGATGTTTGCCAAGCTAGAAACACTCACTGCCCCCCCTTGCTGCTTTATATAAAACCTTCTCTCAACCAAAACTCTGCTGTGTGTCCATGGTGGGCTGAGCTGGAACTAGCTCACATAAAGGTCCTGATGTAATTGCATTGGATCAGCTCCTGTCTGGTCTTTTGGGGTTCACTAACACTTCCTTGGCACTATACCTTCCCACCACAATGGACTGTATATACTCTCAAATCATGAGCCAGGTGAATGTCCCCTCCTTTAAATTGCTTTGTCAGGTATTTCATCCCAACAAAAGTAACTAATGTGCTGCAATCAAGCTGAATAAGGCACATTAAGAGTGTAATTGTAGCTAATAACTAGAACAATCTACAATAAATACAATCTTTCTCATACTCTTGTAGTCTACAACATTTCTTGTGATAGTACATAACGTCTCTTTGATGAAATGGACAGGACAGACAGACATTGTGGTGTAGCACTGGCCCACTATCTGAAGACTGCTTGAAGACATCATTTGAAGTAGCAATATCATAACTCTATTTGGAAATGGAGATAGCTGCAAGGTGACTATCCAGTGCTACGTTTCTTCTTGTAGGAGGAAGGTAGCATGGGATTCTATCAGCTAGTTAGGATAAATGCACTTTAAAATGCACACTTTCTGGAATTTTCCAGGTAGTATCGTCAGCATTGCTGAGGATAGTTGACTGAAATTGTGAGATATGCGGCCCGGCCTGGGGGTAGCTACTTTGAGATATGCGGCCAAGCCTGGGGGTAGCTATTATAGATAATTTAAAGATTCATGCAAGCTTGACATTTCTACGGGTTGTGTTTATGTGTTTTGAGAGAAGTACAAGTTACTATCCCTATGCTTTTCCATTCATAGTTCTTCATCTCACTGTCTCAAAAGACACTTATTTCCTTATTAAGATTCTGGTAATCTTGTTGCCGCCCCTCTGTCCAGTGGAAATAAGGAGGCAACAATGAGCTCTTCTCCCAGAATTTTAATCAGGAACCTTCATTTTTACTTCTTCTTACTTATCCCAATAATCATAATAGTGTCTTCTCTAACCCCCAGCCCTCGCAGGTTAAATACTTTCCCTGGTCCCAATCAGCATCAGCTACATGGCAAAGCATAATAGGCTGCGGGAAAATCATGCCAGCCTGCATCACAAACTAGAGGCACCCAGCTTTTCCAACTAAGGCTTGTTTATCTCAATGCTCTCTGCTCTGGCCGGAGACCAGGTGTTCAATATATATATATATATATATATATATATAGGGTGGCAGCTGCGGCTCCCCACAATTCTCCCTTTTTGTTTTAAATGCAACAGACAAGAGTAGAGGTCCGATCTCTGGCGAATAAAGTGGGGACATTGTACAGGCTCTTCACCAGGTGTCACCCACCCAGTCCAAGCCAGACCCGTCCGATACCATTTTTCCAGAGGCAGGAATGAATGGGAGAATTGGGGAAAGGGCGGTATCAACCTACATCAATCAGACATGCTCTTCTTGAGACCACTAGCAGCAAACAGTGTATCCCAAGTGCAGTGCTCAGTCTTACAGCCTGAACGTGATGG
>NW_022196906.1:7709661-7714549 GCF_008632895.1 Mastomys coucha
GAATAGTTAACCAAGCCTGTGGAAATTGCCTCGCCTCCAGGGCTGCAAATGCTTGCACTATCAAAACAACCTGTCATTGCTGCCGAACCTGTATAGTGCAGATGCACCACAATGCCAATATACTGGCAAGGACCAGTAAAGCACCCACGGTTCCAAAACCCATTGTACACAATTCAAAAGCTCTTACTTATTTCTTGCCTATTAGTTTAAGATGTTCTAGTCACACAATGTAACTTAATAACAAATTATAAGACTTTCTATAGCTATACAATTAAATCTGGCTATTTCTTTCCCCTTTCAAATATAACCATTTTACATTTTTAGAAACACAACTTAACAATTTTTTCTAGCCCCAAAGCCCAGGGAACCAGGTAGATGACTCATCTTAATTTCTTCAAGCTGAATGAGGGTGTAGAGATATGGGGGGGGGGGCGGTGGAAGGAAAAACAGAACTGGTCTTCTGATGTCTGTGTCTTAACTGGATCAGGCTGAAGTTCAGGACATCAGGAGTTCAGGTAGGCCGTTTAGATGAGGAAATTCACCAAGACTGTATATTTCTGTAACATATAAATCTCAAAACAAACTTTCAGTATCATTAAGATATATATTTTTGTTTGATTCTCTGTGCAATGTAGGAATTGATGGCATGTCCCTGAGGGTGACTTGGTCTCTGCTCTAATTTGCACCCTTGGATCACATGACTCAACTTTCGAGCATGCTAGAGTCCCTTTACCTAGGTGATCACCCACAAAACTACGTCTCCCATCAGCCCTTCCCAGCCATCTGGAGCCACAGCTGTTCCAACTTTCCTTTTTAAGCTTGTTTACTCTAGGGGCAAAGGTGCTAGCAGTTTAGCATTACTAACATGCAAAAAGCTGTTGTCCCCTTTAAGAGCAGCTCGTGCAGACACTCAGTCAGCCTCTATCATTCTAGCTACAAAGTCTGAAAAGAGCTCCATGGGTCCTGCAACGTCTCCCTTGTTAGGCAATGATTTCCATACTCTTGTAGCAAGCATATTAACTTGCTCATACACCTGCAGCGGATATCCAATTTGCTGCTGCGCAAACCTGCCCTGTCCCAAAAGCATATCCAAATCCCAGGCAGGATTACCAGCTGCTCTATTAGCAGCCTACTCATTGGATACAGGCAGCCCCGGACCTGTGGGCTTCACCCTAATGGTGAACTACTCCATTTTCTGTACTAGCTTCTCAAGTTCCCCTTCAGAGTCCGAACAACCTTCATCAGTCTGATTCTCAGACTTTGCTGACCTCTCTTCCTTCAGCTGTTCTAACGATTCCTGTCCCTTCTCTACTGCTTTAGAACACACTTTATTCTCCAAGCAGCTCCTAATCAGTTTCCAGATTGGTCGCACTCCACCTTTTATTATTCCTTCTTCCCAGGCGAATTCCAAATCTCTTCCTAACTCATCCCAGCTGGACAACATCAGGTGACCTGACACCATGAACCAAGGGGCTGCGATATCTACCTCTGACAGAAATCTTTCTAGGGTTTCTCTCTTTAATTCTATCTTTTTTGCTTTTAATAGCTCCTTAAGAGCAACAAACACAGGGCAAGATTGCAAGTTCCCCATATTATCACTTTTGATTCGCCCTTAACGGGACCTTATTGCTCCAATCCCGGAGAACTTATCCCCTCTTTACCAAGGACCTTCCCTTTTGTCCCACCTTACCTGGGAACTTACCAGTCGACTGCCCTGCCTGCAAGGAGTTCTGAGCCATAGAAGATGTCCTCCGTATGTCCATTCCCCAAACGTCTTTCCCTGTGCGGGCCACCAAATGTCATACGCCTTTCCCGTCCAGCGGAAATAAGGAGGCAACAACGAGCTCTTCTTCCAGCATTTTAATCAGGAACCTTCATTTTTACTTCTTCTTACTTATCCCAATAATCATAATAGTGTCTTCTCTAACCCCCAGCCCTCGCAGGTTAAATACTTTCCCTGGTCCCAATCAGCATCAGCTACGTGGCAAAGCATAATAGGCTGCGGGAAAATCATGCCAGCCTGCATCACAAACTAGAGGCACACAGCTTTTCCAACTAAGACTTGTTTATCAATGCTCTCTGCTCTGGCTGGAGACCAGGTGTTTAATATATATATATATATTGGGTGGCAGCTGCGGCTCCCCACATAATCTAATATACAGCCTTTGACAAGGTGGTAGATAACACAATTGCAGATCTAAACAATGATTTAAAAAAAAAAAAAACAGTGTCTGTAGCATGAAAATGTTAGTTGTCTAGTATATAATGAAAGAATATTTATGCTTGTGAATTTTTCATGAAATACATTTAGAAAGAACTCTAACCTTATATTTTTGCATACCTTTAGTGTTTTAAATTTTGTTTTTTAGCAATTAATTTTCCTTCTATTTTTTTACTTTCAGTAATTTATTTATTTATTTATTTTTATTAGTTATTTACATGTCATATGATTTCTCCTTTCCCAGTTTCCCCTCCAAAAAACAAACAAACAAACAAAAACAACAAGAATGAATCCCTGTTGCCTCCTCCCTCCCCATGCTTGGCACCCTACTCTCTCCCACTTATTGGCCCTAGCATTCCCCTACACTGGGGCACAGAATCTTCATGGGGCCAAGGGCTTCTCCTCCCATTGATGATCGACTTTGCAATCCTCTATTATACACATACTGCCAGAACAATCAGTCCCACCATGTATAGTCCTTGGTTGGTGGTTAAGTCCCTGGGAGCTCTGAGGGTGCTAGTTAGTTCATATTCTTTTTCGTCCTAAGGGGCTGCAAACCCTTCAGCTCCTTTGATCCTTTCTCTAACTCCATCATTGGGGACCCTGTACTTAATTCAATGGATGGCTGTGAACCTCTACATCTGTATTAGTCAGGTACTGTCAGAGCCTCTCAGGAAATAGATATATTAGGCTGGTTTCTCCTTCCTTCAGTCTCGGCTCCATAGTTAATCTCTGCAACTCCTTCCGTGGGTATTTTGTTCTCCCTTTTAAGAAGGAATTAAATGACCACATTTTGGTCTTCCTTCTTCTTGAGTTTCTTGTGGTTTGTGGGTTTTTCTTCCTGTATTCCGAACTTCTGGGCTAATATCCATTTATCAGAGAGTGCATACCATGTGTGTTCTTTTGTGATTGGGTTACCTCACTCAGGAGGATATTATTCAGATCCATCCATTTCCCTAAGAATTCCATAAATTTGTTGTTTTTAATAGCTGAGTAGTACTCCATTGTGTAGATATACCACAATTTCGGTATCCATTCCTCTGTTGAGGGACATCTGGCTTGTTTCCAGTTTCTGGCTATTATAAATAAGGCTGCTATGAACATGGTGGAGCATGTGTCCTTATTACATGTTGGAGCATCTTCTGGGTATATGCCCAGGAGTGGTATAGCTGGGTCCTCTGGTAGAACTATGCCCAATTTCTGAAGGAACCACCAAACTGATTTCCAGAGTGGTGGTACCAGCTTGCATTTCCACCAGCAATGAAGTAGTGTTCCTCTTTCTCCACAACCTCTCCAGCATCTGCTGTCACCTGAGTTTTTTATCCTAGCCATTCTGACTGGTGTGAGGTGGAACCTCAGAGTTGTTTTGATTTGCATTTCCCTGATGACTAAGGATGTTGAACATTTCTATAGGTGCTTCACAGCCATTCGGTATTCATCAGTTGAGAATTCTTTGTATAGTTCTGTACCCCATTTTTTAATAGGGTTATTTGGTTCTCTGGAGTCTAACTTCTTGAGTTCTTTGTATGCACTGGATATTAGCCCTCTATCAGATATAGGGTTGGTAAAGATGTTTTCCCAATTTATTGGTTGCCAATTTGTCCTATTGACCGTGTCTTTTGCCTTACAGAAGCTTTGCAACTTTATGAGATCCCACGTGTCAATTCTTGATCTTAGAGCATAAGCTATTGGCATCCTCTTCAGGAAATTTTCCCCTATGCCTATTTGCTCGAGGTTCTTCACCACTTTCTTTTCTATTAGTTTCAATGTATCTGGTTTGATATGGAGGTCCCTGATCCACTTGGACTTAAGCTTTGTACAAGGAGATAGGAATGGGTCAATATGCATTTTTCTACATGCTAACCGCCAATTGAACCAGCACCATCTGTTGAAAATGCTGTCTTTTTTCCACTGTATGGTTTTAGCTCCTTTGTCAAAGATCAAGTGACCATGGGTGTGTGGGTTCATTTCTGAGTCTTCAATTCTGTTCCATTGATCTACCTGCCTGTCACTGTACAAATACCATGCAGTTTTTATCACAATTGCTCTGTAGTACAGCTTAAGGTCCGGGATTGTGATTCCGCCAGAGGTTCCTTTATTGTAGAGAATAGTTTTGGCTATCCTAGATTTTTTGTTATTCCAGATGAATTTGCAAATTGCTCTTTCTAAGTCTGTGAAGAATTGAGTTGGAATTTTGATGGGGATTGCATTCAATCTGTAGATAGCCTTCAGTAAGGTGGCCATTTTTACTATATTAACCCTGCCAATCCATGAGCATGGGAGATCTTTCCATCTTCTGAGATCTTCTTCAATTTCTTTCTTCAGAGACTTGAAGTTCTTGTCAAAGAAATCTTTTACTTGCTTAGTTAGAGTTACACCAAGGTATTTTATATTATTTGTAACTATTGTGAAGGGTGTTGTTTCCCTAATTTCTTTCTCTGCCTGTTTATCCTTTGTGTAGAGGAAGGCCTCTGATTTGCTTGAGTTAATTTTATATCCAGCTACTTTGCTGAAGTTGTTTATCAGGTTTAGGAGCTCTCTGGTAGAATTCTTGAGATCATTTAAGTATACTATCATACCATCAGCAATAGTGATAATGTGACTTCTTCCTTTCTAATTCGTATCCCTTTGATCTCTTTTTGTTGTCTAATTGCTCTGGCTAGGACT
>NW_022196906.1:7715579-7720067 GCF_008632895.1 Mastomys coucha
ACCAAGTTATCATTGAATAGAGTGTTGTTAAGCTTCCACGTGTATGTGGGCATTCTATTGTTTATGTTATTACTGAGGAGCAGCCTTAGTCCATGGTGATCTGATAGGATACAAAGAATTATTTCAATCTTCTTGTATCTGTTGAGGCCTGATTTGTGGCCAATTATATGATCAATTTTGGAGAAGGTAACGTGAGGTGCTGAGAAGTAGGTATATCCTTTCATTTTAGGATAAAATGTTCTATAGATATCTGTTAAATCCATCTGTTTCATAACTTCTGTTAGTCTCACTGTGTCATTGTTTAGTTTCTGTTTCCATGATCTGTGCATTGCAGAGAGTGGGGTATTGAAATCTCCCACTACTATTGTGTGCTGTGTAATGTGTGCTTTGAGCTTTCTTTTATGAATGTAGATGCCCTTTGATTTGGAGCATAGAGGTTCAGAATTGAGAATTCATCTTGGTAGATCATACCTTTGATGAATATGAAGTGTCCCTCCTTATCTTTTTTGATCACCTTAGGGTGAAATTCGGTTTTATTCAATATTAGAATGGCTACTCCAGCTGTTTTTTTGGGTTCATTGGCTTGGAGAATTGTTTTCCAGCCTTTTATTCTGAGGTAGTGTCTGTCTTTGTCACTGAGGTGGGTTTCCTGTATGCAACAAAATGTTGGGTCCTATTTATGTACCCAATCTGATAGTCTATGTCTTTTTATTGGGGAATTGAGTTCATTGATATTAATAGATATTAAGGAAAGGTAATTGTTGCTTCCTGTTATTTTTGTTGTTAGAGCTGGAATTCCTTTCATGTGGCTATCTTCTTTTAGTTTTGTTGGAAGATTACATTTTTGCTTTTTCAGGGATGTAGTTCCCGTCCTTGTGTTGGAGTTTTGCATTTATTACCCTTTGAAGGGCTGGATTTGTGCAAATATATTGTGTGAATTTGGTTTTATCGTGGAATACTTTGGTTTCTCCACCCATGGTGATTGAGAGTTTTGCTGGGTATATATAGTAGCCTGGGCTGGCATTTGTGTTCTCTTAGGGTCTGTATGACATTTGCCCCAGATCTTCTAGCTTTCATAGTCTTTGGTGAGAAGTCTGGTGTAATTCTGATAGGCCTGCCTTTATATGTTACTTGACCTTTTTCCCTTATTGCTTTTAAAATTCTTTCTTTGTTTAATGAATTTGATGTTTTGATTATTATGTGACAGGATGAATTTCTTCTCCTGTCCAGTCTATTTGGAGGTCTATAGGCTTCTTGTATGCCCATGGGCATCTCTTTCTTTAGGTTATGGAAGTTTTCTTCTATAATTTTGTTGAAGATATTTACTGGCCCTTTAAGTTGGAGGTCTTCACTCTCCTTTATACCTATTATCCTTAGGTTTGGTCTTCTCATTGCGTCCTGGATTTCCTGGATGTTTTGGGTTAGGATCTTTTTGCATTTTGCATTTTCTTTGACTGTTGTGTCAATGTTTTCTATGGTATCTTCTGCACCTGAGATTCTCTCTTCTATCTCTTGTATTCTGTTGGTGATGCTTGCATCTATGTTTCCTGATTTCTTTTCCAAGATTTCTAACTCCAGCGTTGTCTCTCTTTGTGATTTCTTAATTGTTTCTACTTCCATTTTTAGGTCCTGGATGGTTTTGCTCAATTCCTTTACCTGTTTGTTTGTGTTTTCTTGTAATTCCTTAAGGGATTCTTGTGTTTCCTCTTTAAGGGCTTCTGCTTGTTTATTTGTGATCTCTTGTAATTCTTTATGGGATTTTTTGTTTCCTTTTTAAAGGCTTTTACTTCTTTACCTGTGTTCTCCTGTATTTCTTTAAGGGAGTCATTCATGTCCTTCTTAAATTCCTCTAGCACCATCGTGAGATATGATTTTAGATCCAAATCTTGCCTTTCTGATGTTTTGGGATATCCAGGACTTGCTGTGGTGGGAGTACTAGGTTCTGATGAACCCAAGTAGTCTTGGTTTCTGTTGGTAGTATTCTTGGGTTTGCCTTTCGCCATCTGTTGATCTCTGGTGTTAGATGATCTTGCTGTCTCTGACTAGAGCTTGTTCCTCCTGTGGGTTTGTAAGCCTGTGTCAGTATTTCTGGGTGATCAGCTCTCCTATGGTAAATCCTGGGCACAGATGGGTGAATCCCTGGTTATAGCACTCCCTGGAGGCAGGCTCTCCACTTTCAGGGAAGGGACAGAGAGAGTTGCTGATCCATCACTGTTGCTTGGAAGCTGAGAGGATCCTGTCCCTGCCACCCTTTGACTCCCCTGCGACTGTGAGGCCTGTGCCTTCCTCCTGCTCCCGCCTTAGAAAGTCATCTCACCTGAGTCCCTGGTTAAAGCACTTCCTGGAGGCAGGCTCTCCACTTGCAGGGAAGGGGCAGAGAGGGTTGCTGATCCACAGCTTGGAAGCTGAGAGGATCCTGTCCCTGCAGCCCTGCAATTCCCCTGTGACTCGTGAGCTTTTTCTTCTATTTTTAAAAGTATTGATTAGTAATTGTAATTAAAATCCTAATTAATGGTCTTCTCCACAGGCAGTTTGAAAAATACTAGTGCAAGTTAAACACTAAAAATTAACTTTGGAGAAGAACTTTAAAATTTTACATATGTCCCTAGACTATAAATTATTGCAACATCTCCTTTAATGTGGGATAGGCTGAGACTTTTTTTTTGCATGTGTGTGTGTACAGTGTATATTTGCATGTTCACATGTGTGTGGGTGGGCATACACATGTACACATTTGGAAGCCACAATCTGACATCTGGTATCTTCCATAATCTCCCTTTATCTTATATATTGGTGGGGAGTGTCTCTTGAACTTAGAGCTGGGTGACTCAGCTAGTCTAGCCAGCTAGCTTGTGTGTGCTGTGATTATAGGCAGGATGGCCATACCCATCAGCATTTCCCTGGAACTCTGGATGTACATGGCTTGCACTTTACCCATTAGGGTACCTCTCTAAATCCTCTCTTTTAAATGTAGATATGTCTATTTGTGAGTATTGTGTACATATGGAAATCTGTGTACTTGTATAGGGGTACATGTACACGTGTATGGAAGCCTCCTCTGCCTCGGGTGCCTGTCCTAGATCTGTTCTTTGTTACTATAATAAATACCACAGTCAAAACATCTTGTGGAGGGAAGGGTTTAATTGGCTTATGCATCCTCATCACACTCCATCCTTGAGGGAAGTCAAGAACCATGGAAGAAACCTATTTACTGGCTTGTTTTACACAATCTGATCAGCTAGCTTGCCTTCCTTCCTTCCTTCCTTCCTTCCTTCCTTCCTTCCTTCCTTCCTTCCTTCCTTCCTTTCTTCCTTCCTTCCTTTTCAACTTTTGATTCATTGTTAGTTTTACATCATGTATTCCTGTCCCACTCATCTCCCTGTCCCCCTCCACCCTTGCAACCTCCCCCATTAAAGAAAATAAAAAACACACAAACAAAACAAACATAGAAAATATCTTTGTGGAAGCTACAATGTATCACAGTGTTCCCCACAATATACCCCTCTCTCCACATATCTTTCTCTTGCAAATGTTCATTGCAATGAGTCACTGATCTGGTTCAAGGTCTCTGGCTTCTATCACATTGTAGTTCCAGGGACATGTTAGTGATCTTCAAAAACACAGACAGGAGCCAATCTGATGCAACACACAGCAGGGTCTTTATTCTATCCCAGCAAGCTCGGGTGACCCAGGGCACTGTCATCACGCACCACAGGGTTTTTTTTTTGGGGGGGGGGTGCGGAATATCTATCAAGGCTTTATAGTAAACAGCAAGCAGAGGGTGGTGGTAAGTGTGCAAGCATCTAACTGGAAAGCTATTGTGGCCTTCAACATAATTGGCTGGTGCTGGGAATAATATAAACTTAATTTCTGCTCCCTCTACATTGGTAGCATCAGGCAAGGGGTGAGCTTGTAACGTGGAGGTGCAGGTTTGTTGGGGGAATAACTTGGAGACTAATGCTAGGTACCAGCCTGCTAGTTTACCTGAGTTCAAACTTAGGTCAGTTTTTTAAAAATGGAGTCTGAACTGAAAAGCCTTGGCCTCTCAACAGCATCAATATAGCATCTTCACCAGGACTCCTCCTGGTTATCCTGAGATGGTCCTTTGTCATGAAGATCCTGCAGCTTTAGATCAGCAGGACCAGCCCTTTCACACATTCTAACAATTCACAGATAATGTAGATTTTAGGGATGGGCCTGGGTAGTTCAACTTTATTTTTCTTTCTTTCTTTCTTTCTTTCTTTCTTTCTTTTTCTTTTTTTTTAACTTTTATTGTATTATGATGAGAAAAGTTACATGATTTCAATTTTTCTGAATTTGTTAACATTTAAAAACATATTTTAAGTAAATAGAATTAAATTACATTCTTGTTTTCCTTTTGAACCCCCACTCCTCTCAGGGACCCCCCTTCAATGCCCACAATATTTTTTTGTTATATTCCTTAAAATTTATAAAATATTATAACAATAAAAATAAGTATTATAAAAG
>NW_022196906.1:7720077-7720528 GCF_008632895.1 Mastomys coucha
ACATCACTACTAGTATTTTCTTAAATGAACATAAATATATAAAGTCTTTTTGTTTGTTTTGTTTTGTATTTAGTAGAGTTTAAAATTTTAGCTCTTACTGTGGTACAAGCCCAAAATAAGAACAATTTTTAGACATTGGGTTTCATTGTAATAAGGCTGTACTTCAATAACCCTCACATCACCAAAGGATTTTACCTCCATCGTAGCTAAGCTGAGAATTGATAGTTCTGCTGTACCAAAAAATGAATTGTAGGCACGATTTTTGGATACAGACTTCCTGCTATGGTCAAAGCTATTTGACTTGGGTGAGAGATTTTATTCTCAGGCCACAGAGAACAGGTTACATTCATTTAACAAATGGTATATGTACTAAGATGGTCTACCCATAAAGTCATTCACCAACTGTTTCAATGAACAATGGTTCGGCTTGGAGGGTGGCACAGACATTAGG
>NW_022196906.1:7721296-7762966 GCF_008632895.1 Mastomys coucha
AATTCTTTCTTTGTTTAGTGCATTTGGTGTTTTGATTATTATATGACGGGAGGAATTTCTTTTCTGGTACAGTCTATTTGGAGTTCTATAGGCTTCTTGCATGTTCATGGGCCATCTCTTTCTTTAGGTTAGGGAAGTTTTCTTCTATAATTTGGTTGAAGATATTTACTGGCCCATTACATTGGGAATCTTTACTCTCTTCTATACCTATTATTCTTAGGTTTGGTCTTCTCATTGTGTCCTGGATTTCCTGGATGTTTTGGGTTAGGAGTTTTTTGCTTTTTGCATTTTCTTTGACTGTTGTGTCAATGTTTTCCATGGTGTCTTCTGCCCCTGAGATCTCTCTTCTATCTCTTATATTCTGTTGGTGATGTTTGCATCTATGGCTCCTGATTTCTTCCCTAGGTTTTGTATCTCCAGGGTTGTCTCTCTTTCTGATATATTGTTTCTATTTCCATTTTTGATTCTGGATGGTTTTGCTCATTTCTTTCATCTGTTTGATTGTGTTTTCCTGTAGTTCTTTAAGGGACTTTTGTGTTTCCTCTTGAAAGGCTTCTAGTTGTTTACCTGTGTTCTCTTGTATTTCTTTGAGGGTGCTATTTATGTCTTTCTTAAAGTCCTGTATCATCACCATGAGACGTGATTTTATATCTGAATCTTGTTTTTCCGGTGTAATGGTGTGTCCAGGACTTGCTATAGTGGGAGAATTGGGTTCTGATGATGCCAAGTAACCTTGGTTTCTGTTGTTTATTTTCTTATGCTTGCTCCCCCCCACCCTCCATCTAGTTATTTCTAGTGCTACCTGCCCTTGCTAAATCTGACTGGAGGCTGTCCTTCCTGTGATCCTGGTTGTGTCAGAACTCCTCAGAGTCAAGCTGTCTCTGGGATCCTGTGATTCTGTGATCCTGTGATCCTGGGCTTGTTAGAGCACCTGGGAGTGGGGCTTCCTCTGGGTGTTGTGGGACTGGCTTTGGACCTTGCGCCCAAGGTCTGCTCAGGACACCAGCCCAGACAGACCAGAAGGAACCCGAGTCACTGGGCTGGTGGAGTGACAATCTTTCTTTCTTTCTTCCTTTCTTTCTTTCTTCCTTCCTTTCTTTCTTTCTTTCTTTCTTTCTTTCTTTCTTTCTTTCTTTCTTTCTTTTAAAAAAACATTTTATGTATGTGAGTACACTGTAGCTGTCTTCAGACACACCAGAAGGCAGCATTGGATCTCCTAACAAATGGTTATGAGCCACCATGTGGTTGCTGGGAATTGAACTCAGGACCTCTGGAAAAGCAGTCAGTGCTCTTAACTGCTGAGTCATCTCTCCAGCCTTCAGCTTGCTTTACTATATTGTCTAGAACCACCTGCCTAGGGATGGTGCTGCTCATAGTGGGCTGGGCCTGCCCACATTCATCATTAATCAAGAAAATGCTCCACAGTCTTGCCCACAGGCCAATCTGATGGGGATAATTCCTTAACTGAGGTTCCTTCTTACCTCTAGTTTGGGTCAGGTTGACAGAAACTGACTGGCACACCATCCTTCTTGTTTGTGAGGCAGACTTGTTCACTTTTGCCTGAACTCAATTTGGCTAGGCTGGCTGGCTAGAGAAGAGCAGGAATACACCCATCTCTATCCTCTTAGCAGTGAGATTACAAGCAAGCCACGAAGCTCACCCTTCCTTCCTTCCTTTTCTTTCTTTCTTCCTTCCTTCCTTCCTTCCTTCTTCCTTTCTTTTATGTAGGTCCTTAGGGGATAGAGTTCAAGTCCTCATGGTTGCACAGCAAGCCTTTAACTGAGCCATCTTCCCAATACCTGATGTTGAAGTATTCTTATAAAAAGTGAGGCAACTGGGACATAAGAAAGTCTTAGGTTCATATTTCCTGGCTACATGACATAACAAGTAATGTGTGAGATAAAGAATGCAGCGATTTAAACTTCATCTGAAATTATTCTTTGCTTTTTTATTCTTCATCATTCAGGTTAGAAGTAAAGCTGGAATGCTTGGGGAAATGAAACAGTAATAGCAACAGATCTATTTACTAAGAACTTCCTGTGCGACTGACTGTTAAGAAAACAACCGGTTCTATGTTTTCAGAGACGAAAAACAAAGTAAGTTTAGTGACAGAATCAGGATTGCAATGCAGGCTTTTCTGGTTGCAATCTCTCTCTATTTGATACTGTTCCATAATAGTCACTAGAGAGGGTCATGCACAAGTTAGATTACCCAGGAAGTAGGGTTCATAATAATCAATACAGTGCTAGAAATGGGTCTTTCATTTAAGGGTTCATTCTTCAACATTCATTGTTGGGAATATACAAGTCGAAGTGTTGAGTGATCATTAGTCAGCATTTTAAAGGGCTGATAGAAACAGAGAAGCAATACATGCAGTCTATTGTGAATCTTATAGATATTTATATTCATCAAAGTGTTTCATTTGACTGTTTATTTTCCTGGCCTATCAGAGAGGTACAATTAAGATCTATTGAAAAATTTCAGAGATGAAAATAATTGCTTATTATCTATCCTTTCATGGAAAATGGAAGAGAAGGGCTAAATCTTTTGAGGTCATTTGATGAACCAACCTGCCATCATCTTGGATTTGAAACCCATCTTATAGTAAACACAAAATAGGTTCATGCCTATTTATGATTAAATCTGTGTTTTTCAAGAATTTGGCTATGCCCCACCTGTAAACTTAATTACAGATGGTTCTGTACTGCCCCAGAAAAAGGAAGCCATGCTTTTGTTTTTAAAAGGTTGTTATGACTACCTGTTGTTATGACCACCTTCTTATGGTCACCTGTATTCATGTCTTTGTTTCAGGAGGTTGTTATGACCAACTTGTATGTTCTGCTTCTGTAACCCTGAGTATTTGCCTGACAATCCCCCACTGGAAACCCCTACCCCTGAACTATAAAAACTTTCCCCATGTTCAAAGCTGATCTCTTGAACCCTACCTTTAGGGCAAGACAGGTCATGTATACAAATTTTAAAAAGTTTGCTTTAAATCATTTGGCAATGATGATTTGGGTCGGTGAACTTTCTCCTCAAATCTGTGGATTAACATAATCAATCACATATTCATTCATCCATTGATAATATTTCTAGTTTATGTAGAATGCAATTGGGATAAGTTGATCTTGTAGGTAATGTATGTTGTGGTAAATATTATTTGGAGTTTTCTACCCCACCTTAGATCATCCAGTTCCCAAGTAAAAGACACATAAGCCTTTATATTTTATAATAAGTCTTTGAGCTTATACTAAGCATTTGAGCTGAGTAGATAGCAATCCTCTATTTTGTCTACTTCCCTGTCAATAACCCTGAGATAACACTTCCCATGGTCTGCTTGAGCTGCTCCCATTTCAACAGGCTGGCCCTCAAGTCCATACAGTACGATTCCCATGAAGATTTCTTCCTCCTCCTCCCTGTTCCCCTCTTCGTGGTTCCTGCCTCAGACAGACCCCAAGCCCAGGAACCAAAGTCCCACCTACCTCTATTTTGCCCAGCTACAGGCTGTAGGCATCTTTATTAACCAATTACAGATAATTTGGGGGTCAAGATTTATCCAACAAACACTAGAATAGATGAGGAACTGCTAGTCTTAGAGCAACCAGATCTTGGGATAGAGAACTTAGCATTTGAATACAAGCAGCATCAGGACAACCCATTACAAATGTACTTACACAGTGTAAAGGTTTTGGATCTGAAATATTTCTCACAAGCTACGTGCTCTAGAGGCCAGGTTGTCAACTGATAGTGTTACTGTGAGGTAGTGGGGACTAATTAAGACCCCGTCCCTCTTTCTTTCTCTCCTTTCTTCCTTGTCACCTGTCTGACCACCTGGTGATGAGCAGATTTTTCTATCATGTGTTCCCAGCTCTGCTGTTCTTTTTCCACAGGCTCAAAAGACAATGGAGCCAAGTGACCATGGATTGGAATCTTTGAACCATCAGCCAAAATCAATCTTTCATTGGGAATACGGTAAAGGAGAGCTAGCACACGAATTATTTCCTTGGTTCTATAAGTTATGATTGTGTTTTAAAACCAAGTAATTGTTTTAAATTAAATCTAGTTTGTAAGAGCACAATTATGTTTATCCTAGTGGGAATTTTTAAAATATTCTTTTATTTACAAAAATAATCTTTGCAATTCTTGCTTTCCAGACATGTGACATGATGAAGGCAGAGTCACAATTAGAGAAATTCCTTCCTGTGACCTGAGTAACAGAAAGCCACTGGTATTAACATTCCCCCTTTACCCTGTTCCTGTTCCTTTATCACATTCCATCTCCACACTCCCTTCCTGCTTTGCAAGGTAATATGAAGGAGCACACAGGAGGGAAGTCTGTTCTCTATGTTATACCATGGCATTCAGCAGTGCTTGTGTCTAATTCTTGTGATTTTAGCAGCTTCTCCCTCATTCTCACTTCAATACTTACTACACCTTATAGGCTGGTGTCAAGATGCTTAGCAGGTACAGACACACTTTCAAGCCACTTTAACCCATACTTTTGTCACCGGAGGCCTGAAAATTCAACTCCATTCTCACTTTGCTTTGTATAACTCGTTCAGAGGTGGAAATTTTCCCTCCCCTCCCCTCGGGGTAGCTGTTACTAACTTTCTCCTCCCAACCACTTGTTAATGCTCTGTCATCCTTTAATTTTATTTCATTAAGTTACCTTTATTGAATTTGTTAGGTTGTGTATATATGGGCATCCATTGACTGCTATCTGAGTGCTTCTTAAGCAGGCACTGCTTTAGGCGTTTTACATTTATCAACACACTTATTCAGTGAGGTTAATACACTTACACAGAAGGAAGCAGATGTAAATGCAACGTAACTGGAGGCCGTGGAATCAGTCTGCTTAGCTTCACTGTTACCTTTACAAAATAGGTTCTCATATCACCTATGATGTACACTTCACTATCTCTAACCTCATCCTTAAATACTCTGCCCCTTGATGTCCCACCTCACCCCCTCATCCCACAGGCTGTCTATATTCCTCTCATTGTCTTCGAGTCCACCGCTACCAAGCCTTCACATCTTGTGTGTTTTCTCTGACACACTGGTGTCCTCTTCCTTCTGGAAATTTTCCTGTTAGCTGAAACGCTCCACCAGACTCTGGCCGCCTCTTACTGGGCGGCCAAGGCGCGTGCGCACCGCACCGCTTTGTAGCGCCACGGGGCCGGACTCCCAACAGCCCCCGCGCGCAGTGCAGGCTGGGGGAACATGGCCGCTTCCGGTCTCGGAGTCGGCCTGGCGCGGTGTTGACCGCGGGCTGCGGCCAGGTGCGCTCCTTCCTCTGCATCTCGCGCCGGCGGCCGCGGAGGGCGCAGCGGCCTCCAGTTCTCGCGCCATGGAGAAGAGCTCGAGCTGCGAGAGTCTCGGCGCGCAGCTCCCGGCGGCAAGGCTGCCCAGCGAGGACTCACTGTCCAGGTGAGGTCGGGGCGTGTGGGGACGGAGGCTGTGCGGTGCCGGGACAGGCCGGGAGCGAGTGTGGATGGAGATGCCAGGGCGTGCGGGAGGAGAGGCTGAGGCTGCTCCTGCGGGAGGGATGCCCGGGCACTCAGAGGAGAGACCTGGGCCTGGAGAGGCTGGACCCCGAAGAGAGGAAAAGCCACGGGCATCCTGTGAGGGTATGGAGAGCCCAGCGGAGCTGAGCTTCCTCCTCTGGGCTTTTGGTGTGAGAAGTGAAAATACAGTTTCTTTATGGCCACTGCCCCTCTAATCCCTGCTCATTTTCCGGTCGTGGATTTTGCTCCAGTTGTGTTTAAGGACGCAGCGTTTTTAACTTTATCAAGAGTTCAGTTGACCAGGGCGTGACATTTTTATTCTTCTGTTCTAATCACAGAGTTTGGGGTCCAGCTTATCACCAGACTAGAGGTCTTAGAGGACACTCTGAGACAAGCATGTTTAGATTTGAAATGGAGAGGGGACACAGCCTCACAGAGTCAGATTCTCAGCTTAAACATCAGTGACGTTACCAACACAACATACATTATACGTGGTGTCGGTTTGGAGCACTCTTCAATTAACTGTAGATAACAGCTTCATCATAGAAACTTGTTAGTTTAAATTTTAAGCTTAATGTAGGAAGACAGCCACAGGTGGTTCGAGTGTACAGGCAAGGTAGACTGTTATTTCTACTTACTGTGTTAAATGTATATCTAAATTATTTCAAGTTTTGTTTTGTTTGTCTACAAAGTACAAAGTACTACAAGCAAGTATTGGTGTTTGATTATGATAGCTCAGCTTTTTTCTGCCTGGTCACTCCAAAGTTGTACTTTGTTTTTTGTTTGTTTGTTTCTTTTTATACAGATGCTCAAATAAGAAATTATCTCATTTGCTTTCATATTCTCTAGAAAGTCATCTTTAATATTTCATAATGTATCACACAATTTCTTTCACCCAGTAGATTGATAAATGTATTACTATTTAAAACTGTCTTTTTGCATGTGTACTTGCATGAATTCATGTGTACCACATGCAGGGAGGAATCCAGGAGGTGAGATTCCCTTAAACTGGAGGACAGGCAGGTGTGACCCTCATGTGGATGCTGGAAACTCAATCCTGGTTCTCTGCCAAAGTAGCAAGTGCTCTCAACTGCTGAGAGCCATCTCTTCAACTCTGACTTAAATTTCTATTGAGTTTAGCTATGAGAATTATTTCTATTCGTTGGAGAGTGGAGATTATCTCAGTTTAGTAAAAACTTGAAGTTTATAACTGAGATTGATAAAACCCTAATGGCCTGAAATGCTTCTATGAGATGAATTTAGTTGAAATGCTGTGTTTGAATAGTTAATAACATAAATATGAAAATGAACATATGAATCATTTCAGGATCCTTTTTAAAATGTCATACATACTCTGTTAAAGTGGGTGAAAGGCTTTGGGAAGTGTAGCTTCTACTAAAAGTGTTTTGATGGATTGCACGAGTCATTTTAGAGATGTTGGTTTAACTCTGCCTTCTGTGTCAATATAGATCTGATATTTTTGGCTTCAAAAGACCTTTTTTTTTCTTTATACAACATTCAGAAGTTTCTAATCAACTGTAGTAAGCAGTGAGGGGTGAATCTTGCTTGGCATTGCCCTCTTTAGGCAGGTCCTGGGTACTCTGCACACATGTGGCTCCCTTTTCTAGGGTGCTGTGACAAAATTTACTTTATTTAACATCCTGGTCATCCAGCTGTTTCTGTAATTGTATTTTGTTGGTCTTTCTCTGATTCTTTGTTTAAGTTGAACTCTGGAATATAAATATTAATAAATACCTACTGTAGGCCGGTTGTGAAGGCTCAGATAGACCTGACCTTCAGCAGTGTCTGTAATATTTTACTACCTACATCTACTTTCCATCTTCCAGGCTTCCATTAAGCTTCCGGGCAACCTCGAGTTCATCCTCAGCTTACTTGTATGTGAAATCACGTGGACCCTATGTGGTCTTATTAATAGCATTTTTTTCTTTCCTTTTCTGTGCTCAGCCCTGTCTTTATTGAGCTTGTTAGGTCCTCATTTTTTCTTTTGATTACTTTGACTCCTATTTTCTAATTTTCCCTCTTAATCATTTTAATGTGTATTTTCTTTCTTCATATATCCTCAAGCTATAGCTATTCTGGGTAATACTTATGTCTCTGGCTATTTTGATATTATAAGTTGCTTTCTAGTTGATAAATTTATTAGCTTGCTTGGTCCATGTCCCATATTTATGCCTAACTTTCACTAACAAAGCAAGAGGGTGCATATATCCTGAAGGCCATTGCCATTCATGACTGCTTTTTTATGCCTCAGTCTGGTGAGTGCCATAATTATAGGTGGACACCATCTCTCCCACTCATCAACTTAATTGCATTTTTAAATTGTATGTTTTTCTTAAAGTTATCATCATTTGAAAATAATGAACCCTGGGTTACTGTTTGTGAGTTTTTACCATGATCTTAAGAAGCAAAGAGTTCCCAGATGCCTGAAGCATATTTTGTTGCAAAATCTCATCTGTGGTTTTAGCTTTAATGTCATTTGAAAGTGACATATTGGTAGGAAATATGTTTCTGTGTTTTTCCAGTAGTGATAGGTTTATATAAAAATCACATTCTTATGTATTCTCATTGTGACTTGTGGTGTGTTTTCTGAGGCAACTGGCCAGGACTAGTGTCAGAAGTTATAGATTCAGGACGAGGTGACTGACTGGCTGAATGTCTCCCTTGACATTGCTCTTATTGGCACAGAGTCTTGCACTGATTGTATTGGTAATCTAAAAATTATTTTGAATTTCATTATTTCTAGATCCTCAAAGAACTTTAATATTTTCTTATTTAAGACCCAATATTATTATGAACTCACCAGCACTTGTATCAAGATTTTTTTGTGTGTGTGTGTTCCCCTGGCTGTCCTGGAACTTGCTTTGTAGATCAAGCTGGCCTAGGATCAAAAGATAGACCTGCCTCTGCCTCCCAAGAGCTGGAATTAAGCGTGGCTGGGATTCAGCCACCACCGCAGCCTTACTGTCATGGTTTTGCTCAAGTGTGAGAGTCAGTGCTGAGATTAAAGCTGCGTTTGGGCTTTCTATACCTTTTCCTTCTTAAATTTCAGCTTTAGAGGAAAATTTTCTGAGTATTTATTATTTGCAGCTGTGGATAACATAGTCAAAAGTATAAACTCTAAGACTTTTCCTAATAAGATACATTACAGTAAGATTATATTTATAAAAAGTAGAACAATGGAAAAATTCTATGAGAGCATAAATAAACCAAACCAAAGTAACATGAATTGTACCCAAGGGAAGGAAATAACTGCAGGGCACTAATGTCCAGAAGGCAGGAAGTTTATTTTGGAAAGCTGCCAAATTAATGCTATTGTATTAAAAACAACCAGGGCCTAAGATTGCATGTGATTTAGGGTTTTGAATAGTGGAAATTCTCCAGATTCTAGTGTGGAGTGTTTTCCATTTTTTAGGGAAAATGGCTTTGAATATGTAAAGTACTTGCTATCCTTATGCCTTGTAATTAGGTGAAATAAATGGCTAAATGCTAATTAAGGACTTGGAATGATTTTATAAGACTGATTCCTGCAGGAAGCAGGTTAAAGATGGAGCTCTAAAAAGTGATGATGTTGGGGCTGGAGAGATGGCTCAGTAGTTAAGAGCACTGGCTATTCTTCCAGAGGTCCTGAGTTCAGTTCCCAGCAACTGCATGGTGGTGGCTCACAGCCATCTGTAATGGGATCAGATGCCCTCTTCTTGTGTCTGAAGACCTCTACAGTGTTCTCATATACATAAAGTAAGTAAATAATGTGATGATGTCAGAAGGTTCCTGATACTCAGAGTATAAGAGGCTGTGGAAGATGCCCTCCTAGTGGAGACAATCATAATTTTAGTCCCCCTATCCTCATAGCTAACTGGGCTTAATTTCTCCCACTGTGATGGGAGACCTCTGAAAGAGCAAGCTGCTCAGCACCCAAGGTGGGAACCACTTTCCTTCACAGACTATTGCTACTGTGAATAACCTTGAGCTCTTTGAATACTTTTTAGTCTAGATCAAGTTATGACAGATACTGGGCTTTAAATATAAAAAAAATGAACTTTAAAAATATGCTTTAGAATAACCACACCACCCATCTAAAAACTGGTATGTGAAAATTTCTTATTTTTTTTTAAGTTAGGTTTTGTGTATGTGCAGCTGTGCCCTCCCCATGTGTTCATGTGTGTATAGGTGCACAGCTGTGTTTGTGCTTTTATGTACTGAATTGTTGCCTAGTTCCCAGGTGTTATATTTCTATTGATATTTTAGATATGTTTCACAAGTCTCATGATGGAATCCAGGGCATCGTGAGTGCTAGCTAGGTAAGTAGTGATCCATTGAGTTCCACCTAAAGTTGGAATTAGGCTTAGAGTACAACAGAAAACCTGGACTGACAGTGACTGGAAACAACAGGTTTTTTTCTTTTCTCACATAAAAGCCCACAGAGGTAATGCAGTTGTGATGTAGTGGATCTGAGTACCAAGGATACAAATTCTTCATGTGTTGAGATTCCAAAGTTACTGTATTAGCCAACATTGCAGTTAGAGCCTGACATTGAAATTTCAGGTAGAGTGACAGTTCTTCTCTTTAGAAGACATGCTTTTGGAGATGATAGGTTGCTTTAAACATACTGTCTAGTTGCCTCTTGCATGGAACTATGGCCATGGCTAGCTGTAAGGCACTCTAGGATAATAAGCTCTGTAGGCTCTAAGACTTTGTGCTAAGGCAAAGCTTGGAGGTTTTGGCTTAAGGAATAAGAGAAAAAGAGAGACAGATAGTATAGGATACAGGCAGTAGATTCTTCCAGACACAAATTAACCATTTAAAAGCAAGAAACATGTTCCTGTGTTGCTCATGTAAGCTGGAGATGCCTCTGGTTGCCAGGCAGTAGTAACAATAGAAAATGAGCTGTGGTGTATTGTAACAAACCAAGAGACTTGCCAGCACCTTCAACCCCAAGGTAAACACTGTGCTTTGTGTATGGCTTTGGCTTTGTTTTTTTAATAGTCATAATCTTAGAGTCTAAAATGAAAGTGGTACTTAGTACCCAGGAAGAGTTGGGCAAGAAGGGATCAAAGAATAGGCAGCTATGCTGCACTTCGATTTCCGAGAGCTCGGATCGCAGGGCAAGGTAGTGGGAGTTGTGGTCTTTCCATCTACTGCTTCCTCCTCTCCAGTTCCAAACCCTCTGTCCACATATTTTTATCTCTAGATGAGAAATAAACCTGATCATCTTTAAGCTATGTTAGTTTATCAGTACTTCTGTCAACATTGTTTGTCTTTCATTCTGCCCTAAAACATTAAAAATCCAGAGAAATCAATGTTGTATGAATTCTGTATTACCTAACTTAAATATTTCTTAAACTTGGGGAAAACGTCTTCTGTATGGTATGTGTGTATGTATGTTGTGAGTGTGTGTGGATGTGTATGTAGACACATGTATACTATAGTGTGTGTGGATGTGTGTGTGTAAGTCAAGACAGCCTTGGGTGTTGGTCTTTGCCTTCTACCTTGTCTGAGGCAAGGTCTCTTTCGATTGCTGCTGCACGTGCCAGATTGGCTAAACCCTGAGCTGTCCTAGACTCTCCCCTGTCACCACCCATCTAGCTCTAGGAATACAGGAATTACAGATGGCCCTGACTTTATGTGATATGAACTGGGGATATGAACTCGCCTGCCCATACTTGAAGCAGATGCTTAACCCACCGAAACATCTTCCCATTCCTAACTTAAATATTTTAAGAGTATGACTTCAAACATAAGGAGTTAAATATTTGGGAGTGAGTAGCTAAGTGTTCTGTGGATTGATAGGAACACTGTTCATCAGGCTGTAGGGTTCCACAGATACAAATAACAAATCTGTCCATCTGTCCTACTTCCTCATCCTGCAGGATTCCTTTTTCTGATGACAGAAAATGAATGCTTGCTCAAGCACTTATGTGTCTCACTTCGAGTTTGTGCTTCTGTAAAAAGGATAGTAATTGACTTGTGACAGGCCAGTTACTGTGAGTCATAATTTTCTGACCTAAGCAAAGATGCCTGCCTGTAAAGGTCAAAAGTAAAATTAATCAGTCTTCTTTTCCTAATATTAAAAAAGCATTTATTTCATCTTATCGAAGGGAGCAACAAAAATAGAAATACCCAGGGTAAATTTTGCTTGTCATGTGATAGTTGTTACAGCAAAGTTAATAGGCATAATAAATACAGTGTAATGTAAATAATAGCACCGAATGTTTGTTGTGGGCTTACTCTGTGTGTGCTGAGTTCAGGTGATACTAAGTTACTTATGGGCTTTTCTCACATAAGCCTGTATAAGCTAGACAGTATTAAATTTCCTGTTTTACGGGTAAGAAAGTTGAAGATTAGCCTGGACTGATATTGGAGACCAAGTCTCTTTGACTTCAGGGTCTGTGTGTGACACAAAAATGGAGGTGCCTGGGGTCCAGGCAGCCTTGCAGTTAGAGAGCACTTCCTGCACAGATTGATGCCGGCTCAGATGGCTGTTCTTCTTGACAAGGCATGTTATGGAGCTGAGAATTTCTTTCAGCTCTGAGCAATTTGTTTTTCATACAGAAAGAAAGATGACTGGTGGTGCGTAGTTTTCATTTACAAAGAGAGTTTGATGTTTTGAAGATCACATGAATCATGCAAGTAAAGATTTTTCCCTCCTTCTCTGCCCCTCAGATTTTGCACAGTCATTTAGAATTCTTAATTCCAGGGCTCATTCATTCAGTATCTGAACCCCCTAAGTTCCTTTGTGTTTGTTTACAGTTAATATGTTAAGAACCATTGACATTTGAAGATCATCAGAAGTGAAGATAAAACATCTCAAAAATTATAATGTAAGTGAATGGGAAACTGCAAAAAAATGGACAGAAATTAACATTGCCAGTAATATTCTTGGAATCCGATATCCCAAATAAAATTTGTGCACGAGTAACCAGTGACTTCAGACTTTAATCTCAATTCCAAATTCCAGTCAAGAACATCCTGTGATTTCTTCTACCTGGGGAAAACAGTCATTACGTTTTAGTCACCTAGTAATTTTCCCTTTGACTTTGAGGCATGGGGGTGCTTCTGTGTACTTCCTCCCTTTTCCCCCATAGGACTTTGAAGTTTGTTAGGAGAACAGGATGAATAGGGTACAGATTATATTTATGTGGAGACTGTTTTCTGGTAGCAGATCTGCTATGTGGCTTATGTTTCTACCATTTTGTATCTCTCAGTCATAAAGAGCGCAGAGAGATGCAAGCCTTCTCCTTCCTTTTCCTGCCTGCTCTTTTCATCTCTCTGTTTCCTTCCATGTTGCCAAGTATTCACTATGTCTTGTACTCTATGCACTGGAACCAGCATTTTAATTAATTCACTCAGTAATTACCAACTCTGAGTTGGAGATTTCACGGGTCATGCTGCAGTTTTTTGTTTGCTAGACAGCCTCACTGTGCTTCATGTTTATAAGCCCTTCCTCTGTCCCACATTTTAATATCATAACCAGTTCACCATTGTACCTGGAAAAACCTAAAAGCCACAGCTGTATCATTTACCTGAAGACGGCATGCTGTTTCCTAGTCTTTAGCCTGAAGTATGGCTGATACTGATTTTTAAATCATTGGGTAAGGAAAGCACTTTTTTTTTGTTTTTGTTTTTGTTTTTTTTAAATTTAGGACATCTCTATTCCTGTGTGGATTAAATTTTCTATGATTCTGAAGTTCTGTTTTTAGTGTCTGTGTGGGAGGTGCTGGCTAGCTGTGTCAGAGCAGCTTGACTTTATTATGTATGGAACCTGATGTTTAACACACCAAACCATAGATCTTGCCATTGAAATTAACTTATATTTGTAATATATTATGAATATTTTTTTCTTTTTTTTTCTTTTTTTTTTGGTTTTTCGAGACAGGGTTTCTCTGTATAGCCCTGGCTGTCCTGGAGCTCACTCTGTAGACCAGGCTGGCCTCGAACTCAGAAATTCGCCTGCCTCTGCCTCCCAAGTGCTGGGATTAAAGGTGTGCGCCACCACTGCCCAGCAAATATTTTTAATAAGTAAGGGTATTTATTAAAAAAATCATAAGTAATATTTTGAACCATATGTTTTGAATTAACTATATTATTGCACGTATTTTATATTGTATCTCATAGTTCCTGAATTATATCTTGTATTAGTAAGTGAAGTTAGCCCACTTTTAAAAACATATCCTATGATATTGGAATTATTAGAAAGTGGGTTGTAAACTGTTACAACTCAGTTTCTGAGTGTTTTGAGGTATGTCTTAGTTAAAGGATGCTTTTCACATGTTATTTTCTTTATGATGTGGGAGACCAAACCGAGGCTCTCAATGCACAAAGTGTTGCTTGTCAGTAGTCATTCATCTGTACAGATACCAGTACCATTGCCATTGGTTTTGTAACCACAGGGTCAAAGTTGCAAATAGATCATCTCCAAAATGAGACTTAGTCTGAAAATGTAGCTCAGTTGTAGAGCCTGTGTTTGGTATTCAAGTTCTGGCATTATAGCAGGAAAAAGAAAGAAAAAGAGGACTTTATTATGTGCTGTTAATTCCCCACCAAAGGAATTTAGTTAAGAAGTTTCATACATGCTGAAAGATATGTTAGAGTGACACTATATTTGTATGATGATGTGAAATGTTTTGAAAACTAGAATGTCACAGCTGTAACTGTTACCTACAAAGTTGCCTTATTATTTAACTGTATATGCTTGCCATTAATTTTAGCTTAAAATCCGAATGAAGAATATAAATTCTGATCACTTGACTTGTTATTTCTTGTGCTCAGATTTTATTCAGTTGTTAAGCGTATGTTATTGTTACACAAGTAGCCTAAATGTCTCTTTCATTGTGTCAGAGTCTGTGATAGTTAGTGTCATCTACTTGAGGATATAGAATCACCTGGGATAGGGGCCTCTGGATATGCCTGTGGGGAATTATCTTGATTATATTATTCCATGTGGGAGGAAAACCTATCTTAATAGTGGTTGGGATCATTCTCTGGGCAAGGGAATATTGATTACACAGAACAGAGAAAGCGAGCTGAGCATTAGTGCATTCGTCTCTGCTTCTTGACTGTGGGTGTGAGTAACCAACTGTCTCAGTGACTTTCCCTGAGGATGTGAGTAGCCAGCGGTTTCATACTCCTGCTGCTGTAACTTCCTCACCATGATGGGCTTCACCCTTGAGTTGTAAGTTGAAATAAACTCTTTCTTCCTTAAGTTGTCCCAGCAATAGGAAAAGAAACTAGAACAGAGTCTTAGTGATCAATCCAGATTATCACCTTGAGTACATGAAATGTTCAAGGGTACTGTATTAGAAGACTTCCTTCAGCAGAAATTCATGGAAGGAAATGATTAGCAAATAAATGGTCACTGATCTTTTCAGTGTCGCCACACTTACTAATAAGCATGCAGATAGGTTTTTATAGTTCAAAGCTGTTTTGCTTATGCAGTCTGAGGTTCCCAAGAGAGTCCTGATTTGATAGATAGATAGACCCAAACATTTCCAGTGTCCTTGCTAATAAAAAATGGAGCTGGAATTTGGATTTTCACCTAAATGCTCTACTGTCTTTACTCTCAATTTAAGTTATAGTATAGAAGTGGTAAAAGTTCACAGGGTGTACATTTTGTTGATTAAAGAAAATTTATGTTGGAGAGTTGATGACAGCTCATCTTATGCAGTCAGTTCAGTTAAGTCTAATTACAGTTTCTCACTTCATCTATGCCTTCCCTTTCTCTTTATTCATTTTAAATACTTCTGGGGGAGAGGTGGACATTGCTCAGTCCTGTCATAAAAATAGAGAAAAAACTGACAAACGCAAGAAAGAAGTAATGATGTCATGGACTGTTATTTCTGCACCCAGCCAGTCTGCTATTTAGAGAACAGTGTTCAGAAGTATAGCTCCATACCATTGGCAGGAATCCATGAGTGATAACTTAGGTATTTAACTTTTCCAGGGTAGGAAGAGAATGGGGTATGGTCTGGGCTTTCTTAGTGGCTTGCTGACAGGGAAAGAAACAAATGCAACCCAACTCCACTTCTTTACCTTCATCTGAGACTTTGGAGTCTGTGTGGAAAGTGAGTTAATTGGTAGGACAATGACATGTACAGTAATAGTTGTGTTTGTCATTTTAAAATACTTGCATAGTCTAAGGAATGGCATCAATTTATTTAATAATAATGAATTCACATTTGCAGGTAGCATGAGAAGATTACAAGAGTCATGTAGCGGTGAGTTTAAACTACTCTGCTTTATGCTCCCTGTGGGTCATGCTTATAGCCACCCTCCAGCAGCTCTTTAGATCCACGAACAAAAGGCACATACACATTAGCTTATTTTTGAAAAGCTTTAGCTACTCAAAGGCTGAGCATGTCTAATCATCCTGTGGCTAGCATACTTTCCCTCTGGTACTCCTGGCTCAACTACCTTCTAAATCTGATTTTTTTAACTTTGCTACCCTGTTACTTTCTGTGAGGCCCACTGGTCTTTGCTGCCCAAGACACTTCTGGGGCTGCTTTCCCTTTCCATCTATATTCTGGATGATCTTCCCTCTGCAGCTCTAAATCTGATCAGTCTCTATCCCTCCAATCACGGTGATTCTGCCTCTGAGCAAATCTAAGGCTCCTGCACCGTCTCCCTTTGCATAGCCATTGGCCACTGGCATCTTTATTTTTAAAAGTACAAGGCCTGGACCCAGTCCTTTATAGCTGTTGTTATAAACTATCTAAGATGTTTAAGCCTGTGAGTTAAGGGCCAGATAGTAAATTCTTGGCTCTGAGTTCATTGCTAGGGTGTTTGCAAGATATTTTTATTTAGAAATAGCTGAGAGTAGTTAACGGACAACAGTCCAGATTACTTTACGTAGATAGTTTTCAAAACCATCAGAAATCCACGGAATGTGACATTTAATGTTGTTATTTTGTTGTTGAGACATATCTGCTCCTAGCAGTTTCCCTTTTTGTGGATTCAAAGAAGCAACTGAGCATCTCTACCTCTAGGTAAGGTAGTACATTGTGGCTAGGTGGCCACTGGACAGAAATTGCCTATTTCTCCTGCAGACCTGTACCATCCTTGAGAGGACACAAGTTACAGGTTAGGACACCTTAGTTCTGCTGAGACAGAATAGGTTAGTCCTCAGTAATTCCTGTTTTTCAAGGTCTGTCAGATGATCCTGGGCCAGAAAGCTGAAGACTGATGCTCCACCTTTCTTACATACTCGGGCTGTACAGGAAGACAGCTGCCTCTACAATTTGTCTTAGTTCTGGGAGCTGTTTTAGGCTTCCTATATTTTCAGATAATATTGGTCGTCTTGTATTTCTGACGGGGTTGAAAGACTAGTTAATAGTCTCATAGCCAACCCAGGTTCTTTAGCAGTGAGAGAATATATTTGAGAAGATAGTTTTCAGACAGTATACAAACTAACCAGGACACAACATAGGATTTATAAGCCTTTTTTAAGTTAGGGTAGATAACAGAGTGTTCTATTTAATTGACAAAAATGATGGACTGGGTGTTAGGTGTATTTTGTACTTTATAAATTACAGAATGGTAATAGTTATACTCAGTTTATATCTGAGAGAAAAGTATTTTGTTTTTTTGTTTTTTTTTTTTTGTTTTTTTTAGTTGGATAGAAAAGGTGAGATGTGGCAGAAATTTCCCCTAATGAATAAAGATTTCAAGGGACCAATCAATGGGCAGTGGATAAAGAAGGTAGGTTGGGAGTTTTAGAGAGGAGAGAGATAGAAGAGATGGGAGAGAAGGAAAGAAGATGGAGGAAGAGAAAGATGATCCAGATTCAAGTATCTTATAAGGGATGGATAATTATAGGACAACTTGTCCCATCTAGTGGGGCAGCTTATATCAATATCAATTGGCTCTGAGTAAATTGTGTGAACATTTTGTGGAGTGAGAATTTACTGATATAAATCTGACTGATAAATTACAAGCTTTTAGAGTTTTGATTTTACCAGGGATTTGTGACAGCTAACCACAGGGGGTGGATGGCTGGGAATATGAGCAGAATCCACAGCAAGAGAATCTCGAGATGGGAGGTCATTGCAGAGGGCTAGCCATGGAGGTAGTGAGACCACTGGGGCTAGAGAGTAGACAGTGTTAGCATGGGATGGTGCCTTTTAAAATATTTCCTGCTAAAGACTGACAAGGACCTTCAGTGTTTGGACATGCAGACTCCTGATTGAATCAAAGAATTAGAACCAATCTCCAACAAAGTCAATTATTAAGATGTAAAGAGAGTCTGAAGAGATGGCTCAGAGGTCAAGAGCACTTGTTACTTCTACAGGAGACTCAGTTCTCAGCTCCTACATTGCAGTCCACAACTATCCATAACTCCAGTTTCAGGATGTCCAACACCTTCTTTTGACCTCTGCAGGCACTAGGCATGCATGTGGTGCACATATAATCATGCAAGCAAAAACACTCCCACAAAATAGAGTCTTGGTGCGCATGTGGTTTTGGTGCTTGCTGAAATCAGAAAGCTGTCCAGGTCAAAGCTTACCCTGCCAGTGACCCGAGATATTACTTGACAAATTTCACTTTAGAATATTTTTCTCCAGTTAGCTGATACATAAGGCAGTTTTCCTTGTAGGCCACACTCGTGAGTCTACTTAAGTACTAATTTAAACTGCTTGCTGAATATACATTGGTGAATAAAACAGATTTTGAGGAGTTATTTTAGGATGGCTGTGGCTGCTAGGTTCATGCTGAAGCTCAGGGGCCTCTGCTCCTGGCCTCAGCTCACCCTCTGTTGACATTTTGATTACAGTGCATTGGTGTTTATCAGTTTTGTTACACTTTTAAATATGACCTTTGCAAAACCATTCTGTGGGGGAGTGTCTTGTAAGCTGTTATGAGTATAAATTGGTTCAGATTTATGTTGGAATTAACAAATCACATGCACTGAATTGATCTGGAAATAAAATGATACTTACAATTTAACTCTGTGTCCCGGATGACCTGCTCGCTCTTCTTGGCATTTTCCAAAGTGCCAGTAATCACTAGCCACGGCTAGCAGGGCTCAGATCCATCTTGTTCTCTGAGTGAAGACTCTCATCTCTGTCAGTTCCCTTAGAAAACATCATTTCTGATACCTCTCTGATCCTTTAGATTGGTTAAGTTTAAGCACTAAAGCTGGCACAGCATTTAAAAAAGTGATTAAAGTGCACTAACTGTGTTCTGGTGAAGTTGTATTCTGTTTTGGAGACAGATATTCTGACAGTAAGGGTTTTGTTTTATGAAACACACTGCAGGCCTTTTATTATTTTTTTAAATAAATTTTTCAAGAGAATGACTAACAAGCACAAGCACATACAGTGCTTAGGAGGAACACTGCAGTCCATTGTGTGACTGTTGAGAGCAAAATTTGCATTCCTAGAAAAGCTTTCCTCCAATCAGAATTCAGAAGGCATTCTTTAATATTCATGGTCAGATGACATTAATAACCAGAAAACACTCTGAAAGTACCTCTTCGTTTCATGGGATATTCAACAAATTGAATCGACAGCGAGAAAAGCCACTTACTGCAACAACTGTGGTCAGCTGAGCCTGGGAGTAGAAGAAACATGGCTGATCCTGCATCCTCTTGAGACTTGTTTACTAGGAGTGTGAAAAGTAGGTGACACGTGTCTAACTTTCTGGGCTCTTTTGAGTTAAGCATGTATGATGGTAGTTAGGTTTGTGTCTAATTTTCACTTTTACAAGAAGTGTTTTATTGAATTGGAGTACTGGTTTAGGAGGAATCAGGATGAGCATCGGAATCTGTTACTGCTTAGACTCTATATTCTGTTTATTACTGTTGATTGCTGCCAAGTGACAATGTGACAAGAAAGTAGTGATGATTTTATTAACAGTCCTGCAAACCAGTGTTTCATAGACAAAAGTACCTTGCTGTTATTTTTGTTAAAAAGTACTGGTGGTGGTATACTTGGTAGTCCCAGGTGTGAATCCTCAAAATAGGTACCGACATTCATTTGTTTAGGAGGGATTTTCTTAATTTGTAAGTCTGTATCCTTAACATTTCTCTGAATATGTATACCTGGGGGTTAGAAGTTCCCAAGTAAAAGAAACTCCAGAAAAGTAGAAGGTTCTTTATCGTACCTTTTGACACTGTTTGGAAAAGGCCAGAGTAGTTCCTGTCTGTCTGAGGATACCTGGCTTGTATTAGGGTTCACATCAATGCTGCACTTTGCAGTAGTAGAGTTTTGAATAGGGCAGCAAAGGAAAAAAAGGACATTGTAGTCCAACAACAGAGATGAGCAGATGTGTGGGGATGACTAAGAGTCAGATGATGGTTTCTGTGTAGTTTTTGTGATGGGTGAAGCTGTGCCACTGAGAGAGTGGGGATGACTGGGGATGGAGAGTGAGCACGCTCACTGTTCTGTCCCAGCCTTCAGTATAGATTTAAGTTGTGTTCTTTCAGAGGTATATATGTGTGGACACATGGAAGCATTCTTTTCTGAGACCGGAAATTAGAATTTAAATAATACCAGGTTCATTCTACTTTTAAAAATGATGCTGAAAATTTAGACAAATGCATTTGTGATGGTCATTGAACACAGGGGTCTTGACTTCTACTAGGCCAGCACATAACCATTAAGTTACATCCCAGCTGTTTGTGAGTTGTTAATGGCCTTCTTAAGGGTTGATAATCAGAATTTAATACATTAGAGTATAATTGTAGTGCTGTTACAAGGGGTATTTCTCATAGGAAAAATTGTCTACATGAATAATGTAAAGTGTAATGGATGTCCTGGACAGTTTTCCAGAGTGCTGGCTATATTTTGACCAGCTTTGCTGTAATGCTACATTAATTTCTAAGATTTGTTCTGCTTATGCCTCCTGTTTTGGCATAACATGCTTGACTCTGAAGAGAGACATTAATGGTCTGGGGCATGGAGTATCGTGACTAAGTTTATAGTTTTGAATCTTACTAATATTTGCATGCTATTCAGCGCTGGAAGTTGCTAGTTACGGCTTTGTTTTGTCAGTACGTGTTTAATAAGTGTGTGTTTATGACTGTGTCTTGTGTTGTGTTTCTGTGTATGTATTTGTGTGTATGTGTGTGCTTATGTATGTGTATGTGTTTCCACTGAAAGCTGTAGAGTAATATAATAGAAGAAGATTATGATTTTTAATTTAAATTTAGGTCTTGCCTCTACTTACTGGCTTTGACAAAAAGGCCCACAACAATTGGGGATGAAAAGCAAATGGTGCTGCAGTTCAAAGAGAACATTTACATGGACAGAGATACAGTATAATTAAACAGTGGTGCTGAGGGACAAGGCTCACCTTTTTCTAGTGTTTAAATTTGTATGGATGTGCATACACTGGGAGAGGGGAGAGTTAGGGACTGTTTTCACTCTCAGGAGTGGAAGAATGATGGAAACCATGAAACCTAGTTTAGCAAAGTGATTTCAGTGTTTATAAAGGTCCTTAACTCTCGTCAGTCCTGTAAGCATGTGCTTCCAGCACAGAGTCTCCCTCTGGCAGCACTATCTGACCATGGTAATCTGTTTTCTCTTAAGTTTCAAATTCATTTTGAGGCAGGATTTCATCATTTACCTATAGGTGGGCTAGAACTTGCCATCCTCTTGCCTCTGCTTCCCAAGTTCTAGGATGACAGGCCTGTCTGTTCACATCCTGCTAACTCTGCTTCTTGATGTTTTGGTTGTGAGCCTAGCCTTTAATGGCTGAGCCATCTTTCTAGCCTTAACTCTGTTTCTCTAAAGAGCAAATTGTTAAGAATTTTACCTAATTTAACTTTCCACTTTTATATTTAACTCTGTTGTTGTAAACTAGGATTTCTAATGGTTAGGAGGTATCCTTTTCTAGTTTCTATTAGCTAAAATAATAGTTGCCATGGTATTGTTTGTGAAATAATGTGCTGTTAGATTGTTACATATATTTTATTTCATCATTATGAATATACAAATAGCTCCTAGCATGTGTTTAGTACTCAGGTATTAAGTAATTTATCTAATAAGTTTAAATAAAATTAAACCTAAGAGTACTATATGCCAGCTGTTATCATAGAGCTAAACCAGTGTTTATTATCTCTTAAGGAAATTATTACCCTTATAAAGAGTATTTTTAGACACATTTCTCTCTGTCCTGTCCCCCCATGTTCACATAATGGATATGATTTTATCTACTGTGTGTGTGGTTTGGTTTGGTTTTGGTTTTGGTTTTGGTTTTTTGAGACATGGCTTCTCTGTATAGCCCTGGCTGTCCTGGAACTCACTCTGTAGACCAGGCTGGTCTTGAACTCAGAAATCTGCCTGCCTCTGCCTCCCAAGTGCTGGGATTAAAGGCATGTGCCACCAATGCCTGGCATCTATTGTATTTTTTGTTTAAAATAATAGTTTTTTTTTTCTGATTGTGTTGGTACATGCTTGTAATGTCAGCACTTGAGCAGTGGAGATAGAAAGATCAGGGATTCAAGGCTACATGAGACTTTATGTTAGAAAACAAAATAACATTTAAAATTTTTGTTCTGTTTGGCTCTTTCTCAAAGGGCCATCTTATTCATACCTATGGGGGCTATGTTCTCCCTTTGGGAATGCCTGTTCTGGACTCTGTGGATCCTGTTTTACTTGTAGTTTGTACACCAGTAGATGCATAGTTTAACCCAGTAAATACTAAATGCATTCTCTATTCCTTGGATCAGTATAATGTTCTGGATTTGATATAGCTACTATCCTGCTTTAATCTCTCTGTTGTATAGTGAACATATCAACTTGAGTAGTTTTGTGAGACCTTCACCTTCAATGGAGTCAGCATTTTATAATCTTTCTGTATTCCCCATCTGTTTAGTCAGTTGTTTCTTCTGTATATCTCGTGTGTCATATCATGGTTTTTTGGTTTTTAAAATTCACCCAGAATTTTACCTGCCTGGACCTTTCTTGGTCATAGTTAATCTATCCTTCTCTATGTACCTGTAGTATTTCTTTTTAAAGTTAGTCTTACAGCATTGATTTCAATAAGGTGCATAATTGAATAGGTACCTTGCTCTCTGGTGCCTGCCCCTTGGTAGCAATCCTAATATTGAATTCTGCATCTTTACAGTGCACTCACCCAGCATGAAGTTATGCTAAGTTAGCACTGAGTAATGGATACGTAACACATGCACAGATGCAGGATGGGGCTCCAAGCCCTTCAACCTTCTAGTATACATGGCAGCATATGTGCCAACTCTGCCTGAAAAGTCAGTGTCACACATGACTCAGTTCTCTCCTTTCTTGTGTAGTTGGCAGAATGCCTTCTTGATTAGAAGACTTGGGATCATATTTTGACTCTTCTCTTGCCCTTGCTGTCTTACCAAGTCAGTGCCAAGTTCTGTTGATTCTGGTCCCTATGTGCCTTATGAGCACTCCTATTTACATTTTATTGCTAGTTTGGTCTCTGCCTCTGTTCTTAGGAGGTTCTTATCTTAGTCAGTGTTTTAACTGCTGTGATGAAACCACAATGACCAATGTAACATGGGGAGGGAAGGATTTATTTTATTTGATTTACACTTCCATATCACTGGTCAGAACGGAAACTCAAACAGGGCAGGAACCTGGAGACAGGAACATCTGGACCAAGGGACTAGCCAAGAGAATAAAGGCTAGACCAAAACAGGGCCATGTAACCAAAATGGCTGGATTATATAAGGGGAGGACAGCACAGAGTATGGTTACATAGATTGACAGAGATGTTTTTAGCATTAGTGAGAAGCACTTTTAAATCTGTCCTTAGAAGACAACCAAAAGAAATGTAAAATCTTGATCTTGTAACTATGGTAATAGTAGTCAGTGCTTACCAGAGCTAGATTAATAGTTTATCAGAACTCTACTAATCAGTGTTAAAATTCTGAACTTTTGAAGTCTTAATGTAACAACAGTACAGAAAGGGAAAGAGATCTTGCATTTATATATCTTAAAACATTTTCTTAGACCTTTATAACTTATATAAATTTTAAACATTTTTTTTCACCATCCAACCATTTACCATGAGACACAGTGGTTGGTTACTGAGAATAGTCATTGCAAAACAAGTTTCTTTAAATAAAGGATAGTAAAAAGTTACATTGAAATCTGTCGTGTGAGTTTATCTTTTTAGAATCTGGTAGCAAGGTAAATCGTGCTCTCCAGTGAGTCCACTATCACCATTGGCAGGAGGTGATAGTGGGGATGTCCTATGGTGGGTGAGATGGATCCAGGCCTCCAAGAGCTGCAGGTCTAGCCACCTCGTCTGGAGATCTTGAATCAGGCCGTAGGGCCCATCGTCGTCATCAGCTTGGTTATTTCTCATAGAGATGATATAATTATCAGTCTGATGGGACAGTCTGATGGCAGTCAGTTCCAATAACTGTTGGGAGATGGGAGACTTTTAGCATTGCTATAATTTGGTGTTAGTTGGTTATGGAGCCTTCTTTTGTTCTAAGTAGTCCAAATTCTTTCCAGATGGCAGCAAGTGATAGGAGGATGTGAATGGCTTATTTGGGGTCTGTGTAGATGGTTAGGGATTATCCTTATGCAAATTGGAGTGCACCAGTAAAAGCTATTAGTTCAGCCTGTTGATTAGTGGTGTGGGCAGGGAGGGTCTTGCTTCATCCACTGGTATTGAACATTTTGACATAGCCTGCATTTTGGCTCTCCTTATGTATGTATACCAGGTATAGATGGCCTGAAGCAAATGTGTCCTCTTGTATGTGGGATGGGGCAGTAGTTCCTCTAGGTTTTCAGTGCAAGAATGAGATGGGAGTGGTCTGTGTTTGGTTGGGGAAGAAGATTTGAGATGTTGAGGGGTGGGCGTGATTGAAAATCAAGTGTAGTATCTTCTTCTAGAGATACCACCTAGAGAGAAAGAATCCAGATGGGAGGTAGAGTTTGTAAGCCTTTATTTGTTAGGAGGTGGGACAGGTTATGAGGGGAGATGACAGTGAGGTGACTAAAAAAAGTTACTTTCTTAGATTCACAAATGTGGAGCTCAGTAGTTACTAAAGCAAGTATGAAGGCCGCCCATCTCTTGAATGGTAAGGTCTAATTTTTTTTGACAGATATACCAAGGGTACAAAGGAAGGTCCCAGTTGGTGGCCTAGGATCCCAAGTGCATATCTCTCTTTTTTTGTTACATAGAGGGAGAAGGGATGGGTTAGATCTGGGAGTTATAGAGCTGGGGCCTAGATGAGGGACTGTGGAGCTTCTGATAGGGCTTGGCAGTGGGTGAGAAGGGTTTCATGTGAGGGTCATAGTGTGGGCAGATGAGGAAGGGAAAGAGGGCATTTAGGAATATAGGAAGCTAGGTATTCCTAGGAATGATAACATCTTTTTGGTAGAGGGACTGCACAGGGCAGCTTTAGGTGTTTTTTATCCAGGGTAATGGTTAGTCCCAAGTAGGTGACTTGAAGGGTGGACAGTTGGACCTTAGAGAGACTCTATTAGCCCCGACTGCACAAGAAATCTTTTAGAAGAGCAGAGGTGCCAGTTTAGCTAATTTGTAGGGAGGGACTACAGAGGAGAAGGTTATCTACATGAAGAGGAGAAGGTCATCTACATTTAGATTTGGAGAGGGGGGGCGGGGAGATTGATCGATCATTGGCCAGAGTCTGGCCAAATGGGTGTGGGCTATCCTGGAACCCCTGGGGTAGGGCAGTACAGGTGCCTTAGGTAGAGAGGGGAGTGTTAAGGTGAGTCCAGGTGACAACAAGGATGTTTTGTGACTGAGTGTCAAAGGGAATAAAAAAGAAAGCGTCCTTGAGGTTCACGACTGAGAAATGGGAGGTACCTGGGGTAGTGGGCAGGAGTGTGTTGTGTAAGGTTAGCTATGGTAGGGCAGAGCGGCCCACTGCGGAATGCATGAACTGGAGATCTTGAATCAGGCCGTAGGCCCCATTGGGAGTTTTAGCTGCAAGTATGGAGGTGCTCAAGGTGTGAAATAGTTTGTAAATTAATTGATTGATGCTTATCCCCAGCTAGCTTACAAATGAATGAGACTCTTATTTGGTTTTGGCAGTTATGGGGTGATAGCCTCTAGTAAACTTTTCTAGTGGCTGGACTGGCTACTTCCCCAGCTGTGGACCCTAAATACTTGGTGTTTTAATCTTTCTGGGTTATTTCTGCTCCAGCAGTCTGATGTCCTGGGGGTGCATTTTACTCAGGCATGTGCTACTGTTCCATCACTTCTAATGGAGACCTCCTCTTTTCATTGTCTTCTCTGTTTTCTCTCCCTCTCCTCTCTCCCTCTCCTCCCCTTCCAGAGGAAATGTGTTGGAACCAGTAGGTTGGGTGGCTAGGAGAAGGAAAAGGGCTTCTGTCTGGCTTTGGCGGGGGAGGGGGGCAGTTCAAAGGAAATAGAGGCTCCTACTTTGGCTAGAAGATCCCTTCCCAATAAGGGAATGGGACGGGTTGGCACTACCAGAAAAGAGTGGGTGAGAGGAACACCCTTATAAATGCCGTTGAGAGGTGGGATCTGGTGAGGTTGGTAAGGCTGCCCCCTGCCCTGACAATAGGGAAATGAGGAGAGGTGGGTCCCCAAAACTCCATCAGGCAGAGTAAGTGACCCTGGTGTCCAGGAGGAAGGAGATGGGTTACCATAATGCTTACCCAGAGCTCCCTGTGGTCAGTTGTCTATGGCTAGGCCTAAAAGGTGGGCTGGAGGGTGATCTGAGTCTGATGTCCCTGCACTTTGAGGGATGCGGAGGCAAGTCAGCAACCCAGTGTTGACTCTTGGAGGCACTAGGACATGGCCAGGGTAGCCTGCAGAGATTAGGGCAGGCCCAGGCCCAGTGACCCTCCTGAATACATTTGAAACAGAGATCTGGTGGTCCTAGAGCCTTAGGAAGCAAGGAAGCCTGGGAAGCAGCTAAAGCTGGTTGAATGGCCTTGGTCAACATTTGTTATTTTTGTTTATGGCCTTTTTCATCTCTCCCACCAGCACTAAGACTTCTGCCTGTGGGGTTATGGGTCCTGTCTCCAAGCACTTAAGCTTGGCCCCAATATTGGAGCAACTCTGGGAAAAGAAATAGGTCATGAGGAGTTGTTTGTCCTCTGGGTTTTCAGGGTCTAGAGTGGTATACTGTAAGCAGGCCTTTATGAGGCATTCTAGAAATTGAGCTAGATTTTCATTTTTGTCTTGGATGACCTAATGGAGACTGGCCAGGAGACAGGTTGTAAACTGATTTCTAGCTAGAATGCCCCCCTGGGGTATTGTAGTCCCATTTGGGGTCCCTGTCAGACTGCCTCATTGGGAAATTGATTGTTACTTAGAATCATACATATGTCATAGAAGGTGAGACCATATAGGGTTTGGTAATAAATTGGAATTCTTTAATGAAAGTAGATGAGTTAGAGATATAAAACCCCCAGGGTTTGTTTTTATTTTTTGTTTTTGTTGTTTTTAATGTTTTTTTTCTTTCTATTTAAGAGAGTTCACTTAATGAAAAAGAGACATGTACCTTGACCAGGCCGTCCACACCAGTAGGCTCCTGCAAAGTGAGACCTGAGGTGGAGTTAAGTGGATAAGGAGAGACAGAGGGTGTCCCATTGAGGAGCAGGAGTGAGTAGTGGGGGTAGGGATGAGGCTGATGGTGGGGTGAAAGTGGGTGCTAGAGTGGCATGGTTAGAGTAGCCTGTTGCTGAGGGAGCCAGAAGGGAAGCAGCAATAGGTTGAGACTAGCAAGGGGGGCCTCAGGGGGCTCTTATAGCAGAGTCAAGAATAATGGAAGTTTCCTCTTATTCAGACTTCTTAGCTAGAAGAAACAGAGTAGGGGAACAGGAACAGGAAGAACTTGGAGCAAAGATAAGAGAAAGCGTAGACATAGAATCTCCCTCCATTTCCTAGATTGATGGAAGTTTCTCTAGAGGTCCCTAATAATGTCAGGATCTAGGGTGCTGCCGGGCAGCCATTTTGATTATTTATCTAAGGGGTATTGAGATATATTCTACTCCAAAGGCAGATAAGTTTAGAGGCCTTTAAGTTGAGTGCTAGATGGAGCTGTCAGAAGTTCTCCAGAAAGTATGCGATTGTCACCTCACAGTTCAAGGGCCAGGGCTAAAAGCTGGAGGAGACACAAGTACGAGGTGCCAGGACTTTCAAATGAAGCCAGAAGGGGGGAAAAGAGGTGGGGGGAGAAAAAAAAAGAAAGAAGCTCAAAAGTGAAGTCTCTTTCCCAAGGGAAATGATCAGAAGTAGGTATCTGTGAAGGGCTTCAATAGCAGTCTTCAAGACCATGGCTGGGGATGCCTCTGCCTCCAAGAATACCAGTGAGGTGCCAGAAACTCAACAGTTAGTCCCTCGGATCCAGGGAAGCATTTACACGGACTGGAGGGAAAACTCGCTATTTGCCAGTGTTGGATTGGGTGCCTAGCGTTAGGTGAGCCAAAAAGTGAGTCTGTTGCAGGAAGATTGGGGACAAGGGATAGAGTCCGTGATTGGGAAGTGTACAGGCACCAGGATATCCTACTGAATCATGACACCAGTGTTATGATTTAGTTGCTGAGTAATTTGGGTATAGACTAAGGCATGCTGCAAATATCACACCATGCAACAGATCTCATGCAAGAGGTTTATTGGAGGAGTGGGGCAATATGCAGAGGCTGCCTCTGAGCAAGGGTGGAAGGGGAGAGAGAGCAGGAAGAGAAGGCACTGGCTTTTAATAAGGGGTACGCACATATGCATTAGGCATAATATACACCTAATGGCAGCAGTGGGATTGTGTTGTATCTTGGCAGCTGATGATGATGTGGCCTGCTGTTGCTAGGCTACTGAAGGTGGGTTTAGGGGTGGGGTTTTCCAACAGCTTCTAAGGGGTTTGATTTCAGCCTTCCAGTTCTTTGATCCTTATTCTTCTGCTTATGGATTTACCCAACAAGGACTTTGCAAGTATCTTATCTGTGCCAGCTGTATGTGAGATTTTAGGGACAAGTTGGATAGGAAAGGGGAAGTGAGCAGGCAGGGGAGAACAATGGATAAGGAAAAATGGAAGCATTGAAGGACTGGCATATTAGGCTGAAGAGTAGCCGAAAGGCAAGTAAGAAAGCAAGGTTATTGGAAATGGAGACCATCTGTGATGAGAAATTGAGTCCCTCGGGTTAAAGATTATAGAAGCAGAATTGCTTCAGAACTGATAATGTTCATGTTGATGAAATGGAAATATGGATAAGGAATGTATCCTTGTAGACAGTAAATTTGCCACAATTTTATTAGACAGCAGTTCTGGAGTAGAAAGAAATAGGGATGGGCCAGGTGACCAGGAAAAGCCCTTTGTGAGTAAGATGGGGTTAATTAACAAGGATGGATTATAACCAGTTGTATAAAAGGCCACTTATATCAGAAGTCTTCTATATGTGAAGACAGAAAAGTATACTACTATAGAAATATAAGAACTGAGCTAGAAAAGTGCTGGTTGTATTTATTAGTTGTGGAAAAATTGAAAAAGCTGCCCTAATTCAAAGGGGTTCAAGAAAGTAGATTCCTGGGAGATATCAGCTGAGGCAGAGTGGGAGTTTGGAGAATTCTGCTATAGATGCCAGGGCAATATTCTCTGTGGAATAAAAATCACAGCATCACATCACAACAGGAATGTTGTTGATGGATGCCCTGAGCAGGGAAAGTAGGTAGAAGAAACTGAGTAACTTGGTAACAAGCATATGTAACTTAGAGTTGATGAGAAGTAGAAGGGGGCGAGGATAGCAGGAGTAACAGATGTGGGGGTTGGCAAATGACTCGTGTGTGCCTAGGAAACCTGTGGACCAAAGTGGTGTTGGTTGATGAATGATATTATCAGGTTGCATAATTTGCTCTGAGATCTAGTGCCTTGCCAATTACAAGGTTCTTTACTGTCTGGCAGCTTACAATTTAAAGGGGAGGGGACCATGGAGCTCATACTCTGCAGTATTGTGAGGAAAGTGATTAAGTGCAGTTACAGACTGGAAACCTAAGATGGAGAGTTCAGTTCCAGCTGGAAGGGTTTCACTGAGGCTGATAGGAAAGTTAGTAAATGGGCTGAGCTGAAATAGCCTGTGTGGGATGGCATGAGGTTTGGGCTTGTGGAACAATTGGCAAAACAGTTCTTGACATGAAGGTGACTGATGGAGAAATGGGAGGAGGGGACAGTAGAAATTAGATGTGTTGTAATAATAGCCATGGTGACTAGAACATCTACCATACACAGTTATTTGAGAAGGGAAAAAGAGCTGTGCTTCTGTGCTGTGGTCCCTTAGTCTTAGAAGCTCACAAAGGGCAGCATTTGAAATGGACAGCAGCTTTCAGCAGTCCTGCCAGTGTGTGTCTGACATAATCACAGGGACAGTGCTGTGACACATGCACACTCTGGTGCCCTCTGGTTTCATCATTTGTCTGAAGAGAGAACTTAAAGGCTGACCAGCACATTCTTGCTTAAATGCCCAGACTTTTAAATCTGAGACTCAAACTGTGGTGAATCTTCTCTCTCCCTCTACCCTTCCCCTGGCTGGTATCAGAAATCAAGCCCTTATCATCTCCTCTGCCCGGTCATTGGCTGATCAACTTTTTTTCTTTTTTCCACCAATTAGAGGTAATTGGGAAGCAGTGCTTACATAACATTGAATCAGGAGATTCTTAGAATAAGCATTACAATGCCATTTCTAGATTGCAGCCAGATATAGGGACATAGAAATCAGCATTTGAATAATAAAAGAATAATCTTTTCACAGTGCACAATGACATCTTGCCAACATTTTCCCCTTTTAGTCTAATAAAAGACTCTTTTTCTAATAACAAGCTATATACAATAATAATTATTATGAAAGCTATGAGGTAAGATTACATTCACAATGTCCAGTCCATATGTATTTGACGTCCTTGAGAAAGTTTTCTATGCTCTATCCTATTTAGGTGAAGGTAGAGATTTGTACCTAAATCAATTTCTATTACAATTTGCACTATCAACCTAAAACATCTTCTTAGACATAACTTAAAAAAAAAATCCTAAACAAGTTAAATAAGCTTAATTGTGAGATTATAACTGTCTAGTCTTCAACCTCATCAGAGACCTGAGAAGGAATAAATATTACTTGAATATGTAGGAAGTGCAGAGCAAGCAGCTTCCAAACTATAGAAATGACAGAGAAAATTGATTGACTGAACAGTTCCCCAGGACTTCTCTGTGTGGACAGAGCATCCACCTTCCTCCTTCCAGCTCCGGTGTCTGCCAGACATTTTCTGGAGCAGGAATTGTGAAGGTAAGGACTGCTTACCTTGTCTTGGCAAAGCTCAGCTGTATCTTGTTTGTTCATTTTGTTCAGTTGAACCAAGGACAGGTTTTTTTTTCCCCAGCAGCTAGCTTGCCACTTTTGAAGCAAACTTTATTATGAAAGTTCTTCAATGTGCATCATCTTCTTTTAAGTAGAATGGAGTTGCTGCCAGGAGCAGACCTGTCTCATTTTCATAAAAGCCTTTTAATAATTAAATATCTTTAAATGCCATATTCTTTGGATCTCTGAGCATTTTGAAAACCATCTATAGTACATCTAAATAGGCAACATTTCTAGCTACTTACTATCTGTTCAACCTAGGAAGCAGATTTCTATAATTAACTAAACTAATATCTAACATGATCACAGGTTTTGATTGATTTACTATTAGTTTGCATTTTGTAAATATCCTAAACAGTTTGTAATAGCAGTTTGCAAGAACAAGAATTTTACATTGTATTTTTAAATGAATTGCATAGGTACAATATCTTAGTATGTTGTAGCAAACAAAATATGGTCCTAAATTTGTATCAATATACAAAGCTCTATACCAATGTAACGAAATATAACCATAATTTGTATCAGTGTACAAAGATATATACCAATATAAGATATTTGTCTTGTTGGTCTTTGGTATAAAAGTAGATTCAATAATCTACCCTTTTGTCCTATTATTTGTATATTCCCCCTTGTCTTTCATCCCTTCTTCTCCCTTCCCTTCCTAAAACTAGGTGGGAGTGAAAGAAGGACAGAGGGAAGAAAGAGAAAAAAAAATCCCTGAATCTAACCTTCTTCATTTTGTTTCCTCCCTGACTAAGACTATTAACAATTTGTATCCAACTCCTTTAAATGGTGACCAACATTCATCATCTATTTGACAACCAAAACAACATCCATCTCATCTTTTAGGAATGGAACCATCATTCTCTTAAAATTGTTTTCTGATGATTTGGGGCATTGTTTTCATTTTGATGCCACCCTTAAAAAATTGAAATGTAGGTTAGTCTGAAGGAATCTAGCTGTAATATTTGCTGTCTAGTCTCCGTATGTTGAGAAAGTTCAGGATTTAACTGAAATCTTGACTAGAATAGCCTGTAATGTTGGAGGATCTAACCAGCCATATAGAAGTTTTCCTGGATGTAAATTTTTGAGGAAACATTATTGAAGCAGTCTGAGATAGGATGAAGCAGGATGCTAGATTATATATGTCTCAGCATCTTTCTAGCATCCTTAAGGTGAATCTTTTCAGGGCTGCTATTTTGGTTATTTATCTCTATGAACACAAACTTTGACAGGTAATACACATTTCTGCATTAACATATGTATGGACTGTGCAATGTATACAGACAGCTCAGCCAAAGAGAATTCTTTGCTCTCTGTTTGAGCTGGTAAGGCATCTGTGTTTTTTTATAAGTTAGTTTGGACTATATAACCAAGGATGGTATGTAATAATAAGTCATGAGGACTCTGTAGCCAACAAAATTTATTGACTATGCATAGCTGAAGTCCTGTCTGGAGATATTTGCATGTCTCAGCTAGTCTCAGAACTGTTCCCATGCAGAAGGATCAGTAATGCAAGTTACTTGCTTTGTTGATCTTTCTGACTTCTTTGTCTGCAGCCAAGATCTTCAGAAGTCTCCCCCTGTCAAATATGACTTTTATCACTTTGAAAGAAATCCTCAGCTTTTCTTTTCCCGTAGAAACAAACACAAAACCCTTTCCCAGTATACTACTTTTCCTGCCTGCGTTTCTGAGGTTAGGACATCCCTTAATATAAACCGGCAGATTTACTTCATCAGTTTTTTTCCCATAATCCAGTGTCTCAGGAGCTGTTATTTTTTGTTCAGTCATATTAAAAAAATTTGAAGTCCATAAAGCACTATATAGTCTTCCTCTGGGGTTTTTTGTTACTCCTTTTTGTTTGTTAGGCATCTCTTTTAAAGTATATTTGGATTTCTCCACAGCTGCTGTCCTGTTGGACTGTGTGGTATACATGTGATATGCTTTATATTATAATATGTAAAAAATTGTTTCATTTTACTAGAGACATATGCTGGAGCATTGTCAGTCTTAATTTGTATAGGCATTTCCATAATTGCCACAACTTCTAATAAATGTGTAATTACTGAATCAAGTTTTTCAGAACTTAAAGCAGTTGCCCATTGAAGTCCTGAATATGTTTCTATGGTATGGCATACATACTTTAATTTTCCAAACTCTACAAAATGAAACACATCTATTTGCCAAATTCCTTGGGTACCTTTTGGGTTTCTCCCTCAGGTAATAGAGTTTTGTTATATAAACAAGCAGGACATTTTCATATAATTTCCTTGGCTTGTTGTCAGATGATAGAAAAATCCTTTATGATATTTCTCATGGAATTCTGAAACATCTAGCAGCTACTAACAGTTGACCAGTTTCATCATTGCTTTGTGCTAAAGGGCCTGGTAGACCCATAGGTATCTGATATGTGTTATATACAATGGATGGCTTCTATTTCTTATAACTTATAGTTGATTAAGTAGTGAAGTAGTTAATTCGGAACCATCCTGGATAAGTTCAGCAGTTTCTGTATGCAAAACAACTGTGAGTCAGTTACTATATTAAGAGATTCTGCAAACTCTAATAATACCATAAGAACTCATATTACTCTGACTTTTGAACTGAATCACAAAGTCACTGAGCCACTTTACTTGCTTTTTTTCTGACCTATAGCCTGCTTTTCCTGATTTATTTGTATCAGTATAAAATGTAGAAGCTCCAGAAATTGGAATCCCTTTATTATATCAGGGGCCAATTAGTTCTTTATATAAATTGATGTTGCTTGCATTTTGGGTATTTGTTGTTAATTTCTTTCCCAAAAATTACTATAGGCTCTTTGCCAGCATTCATTTTCTGCCCATAATGAAGCAATCTCAACATTAATAAAATGTACCACAATCTATTCTAGGTAATTGACCAAGTCTCATTTTTCCTTTCAGAATCAATTCAGAAACCTTTTCTATGGAGGTTTTTAATTTTTTATTCTGTTTGTTTGCTAAAAATATTAAGATATAATCTCTGCATAAAAATTCCTGTGGGAGAATGAGTAGAAAGCAAAAAAATACAGGACATCTTTGGATCAAGATGATCTATATGTTCATCTTCTAATTTCTTTCTTTCTTCCCTTCTTCCTTCCTTCCTTCCTTCCTTCCTTCCTTCCTTTCTTTCTTTTTTTTTTTTTTTTTTTTTTTTTTTTTTGAGACAGGGTTTCTTTGTATAGCCCTCGCTGTCCTGGAACTCACTCTGTAGACCAGGCTAGCCTTGACCTCATAAATCCTCCTGCCTCTGCCTCCCAAGTGCTGGGATTAAAGGCAAGCACCACCTCTACTTGGCTGTAATTTCTTATCAGAGTCAATTCTTTCTCAGCTTCAGCTGATAATTTTCTTGGACTGTTTAAGTTTTATCACCTTGTAAGGCTGTTAGCTCTTGAGTAGTTAATCCATTTGTGGACCTTAGCCAATTAATGTCTCCCAACAATTTTTGAAAATCATTAAGAGTTCTCAATTGATCTCTTCTGACTTGGATCTTCTGTGGTCAGATCTTTTATAGACTTATTTTACATCTTAGGTAATTAATAGAATCTCCTCTTTGTATTTTTTTTTTTTAGGAGCAATTTGTAATCCCTAGCAAGGCAAAATTCTTTTTATTTCATTAAACATTTTTCAAAGGTATTTATATCTGAAATCAGCCAGTAAGATATCATGTATATGGTAAATTATGGATTGAGGGAAATACTTACAAATTATTTCTAATGGCTGTTGCACCAAATATTGTCATAAGGTAGAACTATTCAACATTTCTTGTGACAAGGCTCTCCAGTGGTACCTTTTGGTTGGCATAGAGTGATTAAATGTGTGCACTGTGAAGGCATATCTTTCTCTGTCTTGTTCTTGTGAAGGAATTGTGAAAAAGCAACCTTTTAAATCAATCTCTGTGATAGGCCAGTCCTTGGTAACAAGGAAGGCCATGAGATTCCAAGCTGGAGTGATTTTACTAATTGCTTTTAGATCCATCAACATTCTCCATTTGACTAATTTGTTTTTAATGACAAATACAGGAACATTCCAAGGGCTGGTGGACTCATCTATGTGTTGATCCTCCAGTTGCTCTTAGACTACCTGTTCCAATGCCTGTAATTTTTCGTTTGTCATAGGCCTTTGCTGTATCCAAACTGGCTGGTCAGTCAACCATCTTGGTGGTAAGGCTATTGGTGGTTTTTCAGCAGTGGCTCCTCCAAATAAAGTTGGAGAGTTAGGCTCAGCTGTGTCTGGTTTATGGACAATTTGGATAGTCTCAGACTGTTCTTGATAAAATTTTATAATACATTCATCAGGAACATCCTTTATTTTATGGCCTGTCTCTCAAGTTGGAGGAATGCTAATCCGTGTTTCCCATTGCTGTAACAGATCTATTCCCCATAAATTCATGGCTTCATCAGCCACAAATGGCCTTAATTTTTCTATTTGACCTATTTGCTGAGCCATCTCACCAACCTCTCTCCATGGATGACATTTAGATGAATAAATAAATGAATGTATGGATGAATAGATAAAAGGAAGGAGTCCATCCAAATTATGTTTTTGATGCTTAAAGAACACTCTGCAATTTTTCTGTCTTTCTAGAAGTCATTGAAGAGGCAACCCAGAATCTCCTGACAATGCAAGTTGCAATAACTATTGGAGTTATAAATCAAACATTTAAAATTGTTCTGCAAAACCTCATTTTCCAAACATACTATGTTTTTATCTTTTGTAGTGCTTCCACTTCTCATTCAGAGAACTCAGTGCATACCAAATCAGCTTCTGCTATATCATCAGATTCCATTTCAACCTCTGCAGACAACTTTTCTCCTGATTTGAGGGTATGTATGCTGCTAAACATACTGATGATATCCAGACTGTTAAGTATCTTCCCAGCACTATAGTAGAACCTGTAGTAATGAAGTAGGCCATAAAGAAAATTCGCAAAGCTCACACTAATTTCTCTCTCTCTATGTGTGTGTGTGTGTGTATGTGTGTGTGTGTGTGTGTGTGTGTGTGTGAGAGAGAGAGAGAGAGAGAGAGAGAGAGAGAGAGAGAGAGAGAGAGACAGACAGACAGACAGAGAAAGATGTGTAGTGAACCAGTACTTATTCCCATTACTAAAGTTTGCCTTTGATTCATATCTCCATAGTTTAACTTGGTGTTCTCTGTGCTCCAGGATCTTACCCAGAACATTTGACAGTAGTGTCAATAAGGCATTCCCAATACTGTGACAGTGCTAAGACTCTTGTTCCCAGTGATTCTCAGTTTGAAGAAGCTGACCTGATGTTCTGTAGAATATGGACCATTTTACTCATTGTCAAACTGGGGTTGCAGATTTGAGGAAAGACCTCAGAGATGAAGTGCTGTATCGTCAGCCTTGTCAAGGTTATATTCTATCACCATGTCTCTTCACCATAGAGTTCATCTTGACTACTTACTGGTTGAGGAATTCAGTTTATTTAAGGCAGAATATTCTGTCTTCTTATATTTAATCTTCAAAAAGAAGTTGTTACTTACAGCCCATCCTTGAGAGCTGTGCCTGCTATCTGACCCAGGGCAGAACATCTGCATACATTTTTTGGTATTATTAATGTGAGATGTTTTTCTCTGCCTTCCCTTGTTGAGTTAGTTACCTTGTTATTTACTTCACTGTGGGCCTGTGAATATTGATGTACACTTTAGAAGTTCACACTGGGAAGATCTTTCATAAGGTCTCACACCCTTGGATATTTGAAAGTTCTTTATACATTGTGAGATGCTCATCCAATACCCTGCCCTGGTCCTAATATTAGAGTCTATGTTTTTTTTCCTAAGGATCCTGTTTCCCTTTTTTCTCTTCTTTGATTTATTGTTTGACATATAAACAATGGGTCTTGGTCATATCCTCTTACACACACACACACACCCTCCCATCCTGGTTCCTGTTACCCACTGCCACTTCAGCAAGTCATCCTTCATTTCATGTTCCCTCCCCTTACTCTCTGGTGACTTTTCTTACACAAATAAATACAACTACAGTGAGTTTAACAGTGTAGCGAACATGTCATGTCCAGAAGAGCTTTCCAGAGCATTCCTTTCCATTTTTCATGTCTTGCATTCCTCCTCCCACTCTTCTGCAGTGTTTCCTGAGCCGTGTGTGTGTGTGTGTGTGTGTGTGTGTGTGTGTGTGTGTGTGTATGTGTGTGTGTGTGTGTGTGTGTGTGTGTGTGTGTCAGGAGGGACACATGACTGGCAGGGTGGGGTATCCTTTAGGGCTAATTGCTCTATAGTGACTAAGTCTCAGCACTTTGACTATATTAGTCACTGACCACTCTGCATTTAGTAGCATCTCTGACCAAGAGGGCAATACTGGCACCTTTGTACACACTACTGTTTAGGAGGTATCTGACAACATGACCTCAATTCTATACCTGCTTCTTGGAAAAGTGGAACACATTTCCCAGGGTGAGGATTTAATTTAATATTCCCCCTTTAATAAGGTTATTGGCATCACTTAAGAATTCTCTAAATAGTAAATGTACACAAGGATCTAGTGTCCCTGAGTGTAAATGTGCTCTGCACCCTTGGCATGGTTCATGGAAGCGAAGTGGGTTTTGCACTTTCTTGTTATTATTGTGGGACCCAGGCTGATCTTTTAGCTTTGAGACTAAGTAAATTCACTGCCCCTTGGACCTATTTTCCTCACCTATGAAATGAGGAATAAAAGCTTACTTTATTTTTATGCTGTTTTAGGATTTATTGTGAAAATATGCAGTTTTTTTTTTTTTTTTTTTTTTTTTTTTTTTTTTAGTGAATGCAAGATTTTATAATCCTTAGGCATTCAGAAAATACTTTAGAAATTATTTTCAATTGTATGTGGCAATACTGCAGTTTCTGTAATTTGATTTAAAGTTAGTGTAGTAAGATTATAATTTCAAAAAAAGTAGTCTAAAATGAAATTTGAATGAAAAAAAAATAGCCTTTGAATAAAAAGTGTTTGTTTCTTATATTTCCCCATCTAGATCCTGAGGGAATCAAACAAATTAGCAGAAATGGAAGAACCAGCCCTGCTTCCAGGAGAGAACATTAAAGATATGGGTCTGTAATGCTTTTTGTCTACACAGCCGTTCATTCTCCTGTAGCTTCTAGCCTGTGTACTGCAAACCAAGACCCAAAGCTGTTAGGAGTGTTCCTTGTCTGGCTGTTGGGAAATGTACAAATTCAATGTTATTCTTTTTAAATTGCTGCTGAACTCTGAACAACAGTTTTATTATTTGAAATACTTCATTTAGCCACTGTGTTGGCTAGATAAAAACCTTAAACAAGTGATTTTTTTAAAGTACAGCGTCTTACTTTCTACTTTTTTGTAACTGTCTTCCTTGAGTGAGTTCAGGCTATTTTTTGGATGGAGCCTTTGATGTTCATTGCAGAACAAACATCTGTGTGCAGGCAAGACTAGCGCCTGAGGGCAGTCAGTAGTCAGGAAAGCTGTACTTTGTGCTTTTGTTATGCTTGTTCACAAGACAAATACTCATAGGTTGAAGAGTAAAGCATTGGGAGGGTGAAGAAAGTGGTTTTTTTAGCTAAATAAAGTAAGCACCATTTTTCATATATTATCAGTGTGGATGCTGAGTGATGGGAATGGTTACCCTAACGACCCTTAGGATAATGTTGTGGGAAAGACATTAGCTTTCTTTGGTGGACAAGGAAACTATAGCGTAGGGACTTCTTCATTAATAAAACCACAGCTCAGCCCATAATGGTTTCTTTCTGCTGTTCTAAGATCAGTGCCCTTGCCGCTTCCATTATAGTGTGCGGCCTTTCAAAAGAATCTTCTGTTGGCCATTCCTTCACTATCAGCACGCTCTGGGACTTCACCTACAACCAGTTTCTTTATTGCTTATTCTTTCAGTTGGTTAGATCTCCTTAGTCTGTTTACCCACAGATAGGTTAATGAGTACAAATGTGTGTTTCAGCCTGAGCCTCCACCTTCCTGCATGCCAATGAGTACCCGTCTCTGAACCAGGCATAACTATCCCATGCATCCTATCCCAAATGTTCTTAGCCTCAGATTCACTCTTTATCTTGCATTTCCACCTTCAGGAGTTGCTACTTCTGCTGCTGCTCTTTTTTAACTGTTCTCCTGCTTACAACACATGGAGGTATTTGAGTATATTAATGCAGATACCTACAAAGGACTTGAAGTAGACATAGTTAATAATGATAGAGAAACCTCATGAGTGTTATAGCCATAGCATATACATACCCATATACACATACAAAGAAATAAATGTAATAAGAAGCACAAATGGTAGTAGAAGCATTATATGAATGCTATGGGAATTCATTGTCTCAGAATATTATGGCCTGGTATTCCCACACTTGAGTTACTCAGCTTTAATGGAGGAGTCAGATACTAAGCAGACTATGCTCTGTTAGTGGGTTCGCTTTGCTAAGAGATAGCCTAATATTCATGGCAAAAAAAATGTCTTTAGTCAAGAGAACTGGGTTCATCTTTTAATAATTTTTGGTTCTGGAATGCTGAACAGTTCATTTTACTTTTCAGCACATTGATATTCTCATCTAAGTTGTTAGCAAATATATTTATATATATATACATACATATTCATATATAGGCATACATATATAAATAAATATCTGAGATACACACACACACACACATATATTTGATTGAGGCTAAGTTACATATACACAGGTGAAAAGTACTTTATAAACTAAGTACTGGGTGACCAGTGTGGGCTGGTTCTGCCCTTCACTCTGCTCAGGGTGCTGCTAGTCAGAGTCTCTTTTCTCCCTGGTGTGAGCCAGCTAAAAGCATCTCTCTTTGTCTGCAGTGAGGGAGGGTGTAGAACAAAGCAGAGACAGATGTTAGTAGTGGTGATTGCGTCTTCTCTCCTTGGCTGGGAGTGAGCGAGTTTAAGAAGGATGTCCCATGGTGGCTGTAGGATAAGAATAACAGTTGCTTTTCCTGCAGAAGAAAACGGGGTCTGACATCATCCAGAACCATTTCAGTGACACTGGTAAAACTTTATAAATTAAGCTACAAGAGCATAACTGAAACAAATTCTGTCTTTATATAGTGATGGGCTTATTTAATTTCACAAATTTCTAGATGAAACATGCATTGGAAATTGATTAAGAAAATGTACCTCCCACTTCCTAGGGGATTTGACATGGAGTTTAGAACAACTGTTAAAAGATTGGTCTCATTTCAAATCACATACAAAGTAGTCAGTCCTTCACACTGATTAATATGAAACCAAAGTCAGGAACTTTTAGTGTCTTACAGATTTTGTAAGTTTTTGTCTTCTCCAAACTCTCCTTAGAAGTTTGTAGAATCTTGTGGCTCTTCAGAATTGACCTGCATTACTTTGGGGGAATCTGATATTTTGCCCTAATAATGGCATGGAAGGAATTTATAGTATCTTAAGATTAAAAAACCCTGCATTAGCTAGGTGGTGGTGGCGCATGCCTTTAATCCCAACACTTGGGAGGCAGATGCAAGCTGATCTCTTGAGTTCAAGGCCAGCCTGATCTGCAAAGTGAATTCCAGGACAGCCAGGGATACTACAGTTCTTAGATTAAGATAAAGTTGGAAGTTTGGATTAAGCTTCTGAAGGATTTTTTTTACATCATTTATTCTGTGATTTGTTACAATTAGCCAAGCAAATTACTTTTTTAAAATGTGTAATCTGTTTTTAATAGCACATAGTATCAAGTAAACTATGGCTATTTTGTCTTTTCAGCCAAAGATGTGACTTACATATGTCCATTCACTGGTGCTGTACGAGGAACGCTGACTGTCACAAATTACAGATTATATTTCAAGAGCATGGAGCGGGTGAGGCTTCTTGGGATTTGCTTCTGTCTGTATATTTGTATGTGTTTGGGATGTTTGCTTACTTCCAGTTAATTGACTTATTTATTATTGAGACATAGTGTTAATTATATAGCCATAGCTGTCCTATAACTTGCTATGGGACCAGGCTAGACTCAAACTCAGAAGTCTTCCTGCCTCAGCCTCCAAGTGGTTGGTCTAAAGGTGTGCTCTACCACTCCCAGCTCACTCTGGATAACATTTGATTAAAGAATTTCTGGTTAAGATTTTTAACATTTTGGGGAAACAGGTGTTGAAGATTGAACCCATGGTCCTGTTCATGTTATTCAAGCACTTTACAGGTTTGTTTGTTTTTTTTTTATAAGTTGTGTGTTTTCTTTTCATCTTGCAGGACCCTCCATTTGTTCTAGATGCTTCTCTTGGAGTGATAAGTAGAGTAGAAAAAATTGGTGGTGCATCCAGCCGAGGTGAAAACTCTTATGGCCTGGAAACTGTGTGTAAGGTAAATTTTACAATATTGGTGTGGCTCTATTTGCTCTAGGAAGCTTGCTCTAGTATACTTGGAAACTGGTACAAGTGGATTGCAAAGTAGAAATGTATTCTTATAGTAGTGAATATTATTTGCTGTTAAGTCACATGGCATTTAATACCAGGACCTAATCAACCTCTGTGCACATCTCTTTTTTTGTTTTTTTCTAAGACAAAGTCTCTGTCCTGAAACTTTGAGTCCAGGACTTTGAGTCCTGAAATTTGTCTAGCCTATGAGTCTAGGTTGGCCTCAGACTCACAGATGTGCTGCCTCTGCCTCCCAAGATGTGTGCTGCCACCGCCTGGCACATCTGTGCACATCTCAACTCTAGACCACATGACTCTGGTTCGTTCTCTCAGTATGTGTATCATCCAGAATGTTTGCATATGCTAATCTTAAAAGTTTGTTGAATCTCATGTTAAAATTATTGACTACCATGGACCGGGATTTCTTGCGGGGTCCCTGTTCCGCGGGACAAGGGATTCTGGCCAGGTGGGCACGG
>NW_022196906.1:7763632-7795973 GCF_008632895.1 Mastomys coucha
AGGAGACTGACTTTCCTTGAAGTTTACGCCTCAGATACCGCCTTCACGCAAAGTGTGCGTGGCAATTGACGTAATAACTGCTGGTTTCTCGATGTCAAGAAGGTTCTGAGTTGTCATCCATGTATATAGTGTACCTTGCTTCATGGTACTCTTTAGCAAGAAATAGTACATAAAGTTTTGGACAGGCTGACTTTTGAAATAGTTGTAGATATGTTTTTTAGTGGACATGTACCATTATTGTTGGGACTTTGCTGAAGAGAGGTTAACCAAAGAGGTGATTGGAGTGTCTTTATGAGTCATAAAGATGTTTACAGGAGGACACAGTGTACATATGTGTGTGTTCACAGAATAGTACAGTTGATACTCATTTGGCTCAGATTTGCAAGCTATTTTATTTGTATTGAAAGTACAGTATGTATTGTCTCTGTGTGTGTGCTTTTTCAAAATTATCAGGAGTGTCCTATGCCCTAAATCAGAAGAACACATTTATATTTCTGATGTCAGAATTATTGAATAGCAGTACATTCACATTTAGTGGTTCCATTGACAGCAGTGTGTCATACAGCCCCACCAACCTTGTAGCCTGGCTGAAGGTTCTTTTAATCTAGTCTTAATTGCTAATATGAACTCTCAAGTCACATAGTAAATGTTTCTATATATCGCTTGGTATATAGATGCATCACACAATGGACACCAGTTATAGAGGCCACAGTGGATTTCAGGAGTTTCAGAAGTCTACGGAGAGAGTCTGTGTCTATAGGTAGTAAATCAGACCAGTGCTGGAGGTGTGAGGCCACCCAGCACAGGAAGTGAGTTTGAAGCAAGGGATGACCGGTTAGATTCAGATGGGAGAACACACAGGTAGTCAGGAATTTGAGTAGGCTAGCCCAACCAGAGCTTCAAGAGCAGTCTTGAAGGGAGTTCTTAGTTCTTGACACACCAGGTGTATTAGTCAGGGTTCCTATTCCTGCACAAACACCACGACCAAGAAGCAAGTTGGGGAGGAAAGGGTTTATTCGGCTTACTTCCATATTGCTGTTATTGCTGTCTATCACCAAGGAAGTCAGGACTGGAACTCAAGCAGGTCAGGAAGCAGGAGCTGATGCAGAGGCCATGGAGGGATGTTCCTTGCTGGCTTGCTTTTCCTGGCTTGCTCAGCCTGCTCTCTTATAGAGCCCAAGATCTCCAGCCCAGGGATGGCACCACCCACAAGGGGCAATTGAGAAAATGCCCCACAGCTGGATCTCATGGAGGCACTTCCCCAACTGAAACTCCCTTCTCTGTGATAACTCCAGCCTTTGTCTAGTTGACACACAAAACCAGCCAGTACACCAGGTTTCAGATGATATAAGGGCTATGGGTCCAGGTGAGGGAACTGCATTTCCATAGTCTGGTGTGTCTGTTAAGTTCTTGGCCTTGGTTTCCCTAGTAGGATTTCAATCCGTCATGATTGCAGTCTCAGTTCAGCACAGTGAATTATAGAGTAGAGCCTTTCTACTCTCAGGAATAAACTATTGATCAGTCCCTGCTGGATAGATGGGTGGCGTGTGACACATAGTATCATTTCTGGGTGCTCTCGAGGATGCAATCCAGTCTCGTCTTCTTCCCTGGAATGAAGTCTAAAATTGCTTGAAAAATGGAGTGTCAGTATTAAAAACAAAGAAAACTGTTGTAAGTATATTATTTCATGTTGTACAGTACTGAGTAGCAGAGTAGGGCATAGCCTAATCTAAACAATAATGAGACTGTAACAAAGGAAATTCAAGTTTACTAGGTTAAAATACTTAAATAAAAATAGAGACTTCTAAATCATTTTTAGTCTTAAATGCTTTTACTACATGCTGTGAGCCAGCATAAATTTGATTACTAATGTCACTGTGCCTGAGCATGAGAAACGGCTGAGGACACATGCAGAGAGTCCCTGAGATCCAGTGTAGGCTGAGTCTGGGCTGAGCCTGGATAGTTATAGCCAGTTAGTAGGCTTACCACTGAAGTGCAGGAAGGTAAAGGCAGTTTAGTCCTGCCCAGCAGAGAGACATGAAGTGAGCCCTAGGAAGCAAGAATAAGAAAATGATCTCCATATGTGATGGAAATGTAATAACAGCTGATCATGGTTTTTATTTGGATACAGAAAATGTGGTACATCTACACAATGGAGTACTACTCAGCTATTAAAAACAATGAATTTATGAGATTCTTAGGGAAATGGATGGATCTGGAGAGTATCATCCTAAATGAGATAACATAATCACAAAAGAACACACATGGTATGCACTCTCTGATAAGTTGATATTAGCCCAGAAGATCGGAATACACAAAGTACAATCCACAAACCACAAGAAACTCAAGAAGAAGGAAGACCAAAGCATGGATACTTTGTTCCTTCTTAAAAGGGGGAACAAAATACCCATGGAAGAAGTTGCAGAGACAAACTATGGAGCAGAGACTGAAAGAAGGACAATCCAGAGATTGCTCCACCTAGGAATCCTTCCCACATTCAATCATCAAATCCAGACACTTGTGGATGCCAGCAAGTGCTGGCTGACAGGAGCCTGATATAGCTGTCTCCTGAGAGGCTCTGCCAGTACCCAACTAATACAGAAGTAGAGGCTCACAGCCATCCATTGAACTGAGTACAGGGTCCCCAATGAAGGAGTTAGAGAAAGGACCCAAGAAGCTGAAGGGATTTACAGCCCCTTAGGACAGACAACAATGTGAACTAACTAGTACCCTCAGAGCTCCCAGGGACTAAACCACTAACCAAAGAGCACATATAGTGGGACTAATGGCTCCAGCAGCATATGTATAGCAGAGGATGGCCTAGTCATATGTAGCAGAGGATGGTCATCAGTAGGAGGAGAGGCCCTGTGAAGGTTCTATGTCCCAGTGGAGGGGAATGCCAGGGCCAGGAAGCAGGAGAGGATGGGTTGGTGAGCAGGAGAAGGGGAGAGGGAACAGGGTTTTTTTGTTTCTGTTGTTGTTTTTATTTTATTTTATTTTTTTCTTTTTTGGAGAGGGGAAACTGGGAAAGGAGATATCATATGAAATGTAAATAAAGAAAATATCTAATAAAGAACAAATAAAAAATGAAAAAAATAGATTCTGGGCAATGGACTATGATCCTATGTTTGTGAGGGAAGCACTTTACCTACTGAGCCATCTTTCCTGCCCAGAAAAGAACAAATGTTGATAGTGGGCGTGTCAGTCCTTTCTTTGGCCCTGCTAACTGGGATGCACAGGAAGATTCTCTGCTGTGTAGTAGAGTGTTCTGGATTTCTTCTGCTCCTAGTGAACCATCATTAGTTTTTTGCTTGCAGGAGCTGTTTTTTTGTATTGTAAATGCATATCTTCCCTTTACAGAACATTTCCAAATAACCTCATTTATTCATTAAAAAGGAATAATGTGATTTAATTAGATACTATGTCTTTTCTAGGATATCAGGAATTTACGATTTGCCCATAAACCAGAGGGGCGAACAAGAAGATCCATATTTGAGAATCTAATGAAATATGCATTTCCTGTGTCTAACGGCTTGGTAAATGTTTCTCTCTGATCTGTATTGTAAAATCATTAGTGTGGACAAACTCGGCTAAGCTGTCCACATTCCCCTTTTTATGTTCCTGTTTTGGCACTTAGCTAGAGGCTAGCTTGTGCCCAAGATCCATTTCAGTGATGACATTCTATAAGTACATGTTGATTTCTTGGGAGGAGAAGCAAACTAGAGATTGAACCCAGGACTTCACAGGTGCTAGGCAAGTGCTGTACCACAGAGTGACTTTGTTTATGTGTCTTTATCTGAGACAGGCTGGCTTCTCCTGCCACGGCTCCATGAGGCAGCCTGTGTCACCATCTTGGCTTATATAATATTTTTTGTTAGGATGTTTCTATGATAAAAGCTTTATGTAGACTGCATTAGAATTTGAAATCTCCCTGGGTGGGAGCTGGCATTAAGACTAGGAGTTTGGGACAGTTACTAGTAAGCAGTATTTTAGTTGTGCTAGATTCTTTCAGTTGCATGATAGTATTTCACCTCCATGGTAGCCATATTCATACCCATGGTAGAGCCAGAATGGATATGGCAAGGAATTAACACTGGATTTCTCACTTAAGTTGCAATTATTTTTTTAAATACCATAGATTTTTCCTAGGTACATGTTAAAAAGACTTACATGGCAATGTATAAAAAGCTTGTTTAGTGTATTAGAACATACAGTATGGATTTTAGAGCCACTCACTGCTGCTGTCTAGTGTTGGCCAGTTCTTTCTGTTGGAAAGCACCTTCCTGGAGATGTCCTATATTACTTAGAATGAAATCTACAAAAGGTACCAAAATAGTTAGAGGAAATAGGTTAGCATTTGGTAAATTTTATAAGTGGGTCTTTGTGTTTTTCTCTACTTATTAAAGCGTATAAAGATACTTAGTTTGGTAAATAAAATAGTAATTTTAGTCATAAAAAAACTATTTAAAAGGGGCAATACAAAATATTCTTGCAAATAAGTAAATCAAAACAGAGGTACTTTCTTAAATGTCTTTTTCAACTGCTGTTTATTTTGTAGCCTCTTTTTGCTTTTGAGTATAAAGAAGTATTCCCCGAAAATGGGTGGAAACTGTATGACCCTCTTCTAGAGTATAGAAGACAGGTACGTGCTTTTCTGTTCCAGCTCTTGTATTCTATGTTATTTTCATGACAGACAGTCGATCAAAAGTAGAGTTCTTTGAATGTCTCTTCCTTTTGTTTTAACTGAAAGCTAATCTGGGTGGTGGGTTTCTTTTTGTTTCCTTTGAGTTTCTTTTTAGAATACACTAGTGATCCTCTGAGTCTTTTTTTTTTTTTTTTTTTTTTTTTTTTTTTTTTGGTTTTTCAAGACAGGGCTTCTCTGTGTAGCAGTGGCTGTCCTGGAACTCACTATGTAGACCAGGCTGGCCTCAAACTCAGAAATCTGCCTGCCTCTGCCTCCCAAGTGCTGGGGTTAAAGGCTTGCACCATCACTGCCTGGCTTCCTCTATGAGTCTTTATCTAGCTTATAAGTATCAGTTGTCTAAAAAAATGTTTGTTCAGTATAAAGTTGAAAATGGGATCAGTATGTGTAAACTTTAATGTTCTTATATGTTGAATATATTCATTCAGTTTTTTTCATTTTAGGCATCCTATAATTTATGAAATAAAAAAGTAATTGTACTGCTTTTAAGTTAGGTCTGCAAATTTTTAAGTTCCATTCTTCACAGAGAATAGAGAGATACATTCCCATAAGCTAGGGGCAACATTTGATTACCTTCATTAGTACCCTTCATTAGTGTTTGTGTGTGTGTTTGTAGGGATTGAGTTCATGGTTTTACATGGTTTTACACTCTGCTATGAGCTCTATTTCCCTTTTACATATAGATCAAAGTTTAATTACTGTTGATAGCTTCTCAAATATTTTCCACTCAATTTTGATGCATTTAAACTTGATGAGTATCATTAGTGACATATGTATTTTTCTTTGTTGAGTCTCTTTCTTCTGTCTTCTTGAAGGAGCCATCTGTTATTTCTTTGGTATAGTTATTGCTTGTGCTCTAGTCGGGAAGGTACTAACTAGCTTTCTCACTGAGAATGTCATCAGGATTAGCAATGCCTGCTGTGTCATAAACCATGTTGAATGAGTGAATGAAGGGAGGCTAAGAGAAGAATTTGCGCTGTATGTCACTAACATTTTGTGTGCTCTGTATGTCACTAACATTTTGCATATTGGTTTTATTAACTAAACTATGTGGTAAACATATGGTGTAAAAGTACTAAATATCTGCATAACATGGGTAAACTGAGGCATGGGAAGGTTAAGCAGTCTGTCCATGATAACATAATTATTATTGTAGAAGGTAGGATTTGAATTCACAAAATGCAAGCAAAACTATGTTTCAGTAGGTAAGTTAGTAGTAGTCTGAGTAATGAAAGTTTGTACAGTGAATGAGTTAATATCAGATTACTGTAAAGAATTTCACACATAGACATAGAGTAACTATAGAACATCAAGCCCACAAAATTTTAAAGGTAGCTAGAAGAAATAGATTATCTTGGGCTGGTGAGATGGCATTTGGCACACAAGCCTGAAGACCAGAGCTTAACCCCCCAAATGCACATCAGGATGGAAGCAGAAAACCAGCTACACATAACAGCCTCCTCTGGCCTCTAGGTGGGCTATGGTACCTGCCTTTACTCTTCCTGCCCACTCCCCACAATAATAATAATAATAGTAATAACAGTAGTAGTTATAATAGTAGTAGTAGTAGATTTCTTTTTATTATTACCTATTAAAGCAAAAGTTTGGCTGGCAGGTTGTTTTTCAAAAGTGGAAGCTAGAGGGTAGTGTGACCTGGTTAGAATTAAATATTCTACTTGGTAACTATTTACCAGCAATTATATCCTGCAGAAATGGAAGTGAAATAAAAACATTTCCTGACAGAGTGCTAGCAACCAGAGGAAGTTTTAAAAGAATGTATCCCTATGTCTATACAGCAGCAAAATCAGTCTAGTCATGACCTGAGACAGCTCCTGTAAGAGCAGACACTGCTGTCTTTCTGGTCCCTCCCTCTCCCAGATATGCCTAGCACAGGCTCACATACTCTGTTGGTATCTAATGAATTAACAGGCTTACTAATATTACATCTGGTGCCAAGTAACTGCAGATCGCCACATTAAAATGTATTTTCCTAAAACCCTGGCCATCACTATTTGAACAGTTTTAAGATATGCGCAATAGAGATAGGTGAAACTGACTTAGGTGGCTACTGTCCTAGTATTGGTTATATTTTTCCGCTCACAGATTGTCTTGTGTTTTATGTCATGTGTAGGGAATTCCAAATGAAAGCTGGAGAATAACAAAGATAAATGAACGTTATGAACTCTGTGACACATATCCTGCCCTCTTGGTTGTGCCAGCAAACATTCCTGATGAGGAGCTAAAGAGAGTGGCATCCTTCAGGTCACGGGGCCGGATCCCAGTAAGTAGGCTGAGTAGGTATGGCCATGGATCCAGGGTGATAAGCCATAGTATTTATATGAGGATATTAGATATCAAGCTAAACTGTGAAGTTAAAACAGTATTGCTGGCTCCTAACTTAGACATTTGCTCTGTGTATTAGTTACCATTGTATATCTTATATATTCTTTAGTTATGGTGATAAATGCTTTTCCCCCCCTTTGAGTCTAAGAAAGTAGGAAACTTTACAAATTTATCATGTATAACAATCTCAAAAGAGCAGATGAAATAATTTTAGTTGCAAATGCATAGATTCTGAGGACTTTACAGTTTTATTGATACAGTAATAAATCAAGCAGGGTTTATTTAGCTCTGTTTTAATGTACTTCTTAAGACAAGGCTTCTCAATAATCAGTGTGTTTGATAACAATGTCTAATTAGGAATTAGGTAATTCTCTATAAAGCAGAGTTGGCTAGAAAGAAGGGTGGCATGTTTTCCTGGTACCCTGAAGGGCCCTGAGCCTCTCTAGGAGGCTTGGAAGCAGGGACACAGTAGGTGTATGTCACCATATTTTTTCATTAAGGTTTTATCATGGATTCATCCTGAAAGTCAAGCTACAGTCACTCGCTGCAGCCAACCCATGGTTGGAGTGAGTGGGAAGCGCAGCAAAGAGGATGAGAAGTACCTTCAGGCCATCATGGACTCCAATGCCCAGTCTCACAAAATATTTATATTTGATGCTCGGCCAAGTGTCAATGCTGTTGCCAATAAGGTGAGGTTTTCTTTTAATTAATTGCCACTAGTATGGTGTTACTCAAGGCAGCTGCGTTTGTCTGTGCAGTATTGTAAAAGTGGTCAGACCTACAGAGGTAATGAGAGAGATCACATTGCACTGAGTTGATGCAAGCTTAAGTTCATTTTTTGCATTTCAACTGTATTAAAGAAAAACTAGTTAATGTGGTTAGCTAAGCAAATGACAAAATGCTTTTAACCCACCCCAAAACCTTTAGCATCATTAAACTTTGCTTATATTTCCAAACCTGTGTAGTTGTGCATAAATATTTGAAGTAAAATGAGATACTTTTTAAAATCAACACATTTTACTACGTCAATGAAATTAATGTCACCTTAATGTCTGATAGCTAGTCACACTGACCTGTACTTAGACGCTTTTGTCCCCCTGCTGTGAGTGGCGGAGTGACACCCTTATCATGAGAATGGTCCTCATTCTTCATGTGCATAGTCTATCTGAGGGCTTTGTGAGTCCCAGGTGTGCTTTGCAAGAGGTCCTTTTAGAGGCGGCAAGGAGGATCAGGACATCCAAAGTCATTACAAGCTGTAAAGCATGGTTATCTTATTATTTCTTTCTTGTCAGTTAAACTGATAGACTGCATTGAGGTTAAAACTCCAAGTTCATCCAAAAAGATTTTGTAATGCAGAATTCTTTCATTCAGTGAGTATTTAATAATTTAAATGCCAAAAATTAGAATTTTCCAAAGCAGACTCATAAGACTTTGCATCATTTGAACTACATTTGTACTACAAACATCAAACAAATGCCACCCACAGACGTGCTTTGTCATGTTTTTTTCTTTCCACTGTTGGACACACTGCTCCTCCTGACCAGCAGTCTTCTTTACATTATCCTTCTTGATAGTTTACAGAGTATGATGCATAAATGAACCTTAGAACCAAGAAGTCAGATGAATTCTCCAGCACGTGCTGATGTTCCTCTCTAAATTCTGTGCCTTGAATAAAAGCAGGAGTCAGACTTAGCTCTCTCTGAGATAAAAAGGACTAGAAGGCAGCAAGTATGGTAGGGCAAAGCGTTGATGACCTTGTGTTTGCCTGCGCCCCCTCTCCCCTCATTCTGGGAAAGTCACTAGCACCATATATGTACTCTGTTGCAGAAAGTGTAGAAGGAAAAGTTTTCACAGCCAAATGAGTTACTGTTGTAACTGCTCTGGACTCCCATCTGTCCTGGAGCCACCACTCTTCTTGCCCTGCATTCCTCACACAGTTTTTATGCTGTAATATAAAAAAGAGGTGTGCACCTCTTCAGAACTCTCCAGTTTCCATTCACATCCCGGAATACTGTGCTCTCAGTGTGTCTTATCTGTGGGCTCCTCTTGCCTGTCCAGCTTTTTCCTTCCGTGTTACCTGACTACAAGATAGTGTGGATTGTTTTTATTTTGTCCCCAAATCTGAGATGAACCTGAAGTTTATTAAGATTTAGGTTCCATTCGTTCTGTGGGCTACTGCTGACTCTCGGATCTAAGTTACTTTGATTAGCTTGGGTTAAGGTCATCATATCTATTGCACTATGTTGCTTCCCATTCACTGATGGCAGTCAACCCTTGGGTCTTTTGGCAGTCTTTCCTCCACTGTCCTATACTTGGTATTTTAAGACTTAGTAGAGTAGCTAATCACCGAGTTCAATTTTAAGTGATTTTCATGCTTTTTGGTTTATCATCTAGTTGCCTTAAAAAAAAATACTTGATGGAGAATGTGAACACTTCATGTATTCACAGCCCATCATGGCTGTAGGTTCTGAAGTATTTATTCCTGGTTCTGTGATGGGCTTGTATAGTAGCTACTAGATTTTCTTGTAACAACATTGCTTTGCAAGTTTCTCTATCCTGAGTTTTAGAGTTACTTTGTTAGCAACTTTTTATATCCTGTAGCAGTAGGTGGTGCTGTGAGCACGTGCCAATTACTCCCTGAGGCATGCTGGGAGACCTACTTCCTCTAGCTAGGCCTCATATTGTAACCATCCGCCAGCAATCTTCTGAGTAGTACTAGCAGCTAGAGAGCAAGTATATACCACACAGCCTGTGGGTGATGTACCATGTTAAACCATCACGTCCGTTCACAGTCTTCGGAAGTTGTCATCGTTAACAAGTACTGTTGACATTTGACATTGTTTTGTGACAGTCTTGAATATAAATTACTCTGTAGACTAGGAATCTGACAAATTTTTAAAGTTAGTTTGGAGTTGAACTGAGGTGTCAGTCATGATCATGTTAGTGTAGTGCTCTGGTATCCTTACTTGGTTTTGTTAAGGCTCCACGAAGTGTGATTATGGATCAGTTAGGAAAGACGGGATTTTTTTTTTTTTTTAGCATAAAATGTAATATTAAACTTAGGGAAATTAGGTTCTCTTTCCCTGTTACAGCTTGTTTTGAAAGCATATATTTTCTTTTTTTAAAATAGATTTGAGGATAGTAATGTCAGTGGGATTCTGTTTTATACCTTTTTAAATTTAAAATGAATTAGCTGCTTATAGTGTAAGTGCCTTGAATAAAAGCACGAGTCAGACTTAGCTCTCTCTGAGATAAAAAGGACTAGAAGGCAGCAACTATGGTAGGGCAAAGCGTTGATGACCTTGTGTTTGCCTGCACCCCCTCTCCCCTCATTCTTGTCAACTTGATTGGAAAGAGCTAGTATATCCATGAGGACATTTTGAGAAATAAGAGCTCTGACTTAACCAATGGGTTAATGCATTTTTTGAGTCAGACTTGAGATTTTGGAAAGTTGTGGAGTATAGAAGGCGGTGCTTGGCTGGGATCAGGCTGCTCGGGATGCCCCTTTGACAGATGGCCCCTGCTCTCTTCTTCTCCTGGCTCACATGGGAGAATGGGTTTCCTCTGCCATGCTCTTTCCCATGATGAGCACCACACTCCAGAAATGTGGGGCCTGCCAGTGAAACTGGAACTGAAGTGAAGTAAATCCTCCTCAGATGTATTTTGCCATAACAACAGAACACTAACTTGGAAATCATTATGGCTACAGTAAGTTTTGCTTTTCAATTATATGTGAAATGATGTGAAAAGCAGCAGCTTGGGTAGACCAGTATGGGATTATTTTATATGGAATTTATAATTTCAGTAAATCTGAAGGAAAATTTTGTTGTTACAGATAAGATTGGTCTGCACAGGGGAAGTTTCCTTTAAAATACTGATATACTTTGGGATGACACATAACTAATGTACTGGCCACATAGGTTTAGCACAGACTCTGATTCAGAGATAGTGTGAGGCTCAGGGGTTTATCCAGGTGGCTCGAGCTACCCATGCTCCCACAGGGCGTCCTTATGTACAGCAGTGGTCTTATTGTGTATACTTTAAGTATTTTATGGAACTTTGTAATGGATATGTAAAGATGGCTGGACACTCATTTATGATTTTGTGTGTGCTCCCTTTTGCAGGCAAAGGGGGGAGGTTATGAAAGTGAAGATGCTTATCAAAATGCAGAACTTGTTTTTCTGGATATTCATAATATCCACGTTATGAGAGAATCATTACGGAAGCTTAAGGAGATTGTGTACCCCAACATTGAAGAAACTCACTGGTTGTCTAACTTAGAATCTACACACTGGCTGGAACACATAAAGGTGTGTATTTGCTACTCTTTCTCAAAGCCTCCATCCCTTTGTCTACCTTGGCTTTTGTAACTGAACTTAGTAGGAGGGACCTGCTGAGTAGTGGAGCCAATGACAGTGTGCACACTCAGGTCTGAAATAGCTGCATCTTACACTGCGCATGCGTTTCTGCTGCTTGTCTTCCTCTTTCCCAGCCATCTGCATTCTATCCATCCTCCAGATGATGGTAGTGTCTTTCACTTCTGACAGTCTTCCCACATTGTATCCATTTCCAATCTCCTATGTCCTCAACCCCAGCCCCACTTAATATGCTGTTTTTCATCTATTTGCCTGTTTTTGATACAAGTTCCAGGTGGTCCTCAATCTCAGACTCTTGAGATTATAGGCATGAGCCTTGGCATTTATGAGCTAGTTCCTTTATTGTTGATAATGCTTCTTTCCATGTGACTGACATAGTTCTCAATCTATACAGGTCATATATCTAACAAGACTGTATTAGTTTCTTCTTTTAAGAAGTGTTTAACTTTTTTTTAAACTTTGATTTTACAACTTGTTTCCAGCTCATTCTTGCAGGGGCTCTTAGGATTGCTGACAAGGTTGAGTCTGGGAAGACGTCTGTGGTGGTACACTGCAGTGATGGATGGGACCGCACAGCTCAGCTCACTTCCCTGGCCATGCTCATGTTGGATGGATACTACCGAACCATACGAGGATTTGAAGTCCTTGTGGAAAAAGAGTGGCTAAGCTTTGGACATAGATTCCAACTGGTGAGTAAAGAACTTCATTTGAGTGGGTGTGGCCATCGTGTGCTCACGTAGGCATGAGCTTTTGTAGGCAGCTCAGAGCTAGTCAGTTTTCTTCCTCAGTTACTTTCTACTTTACTCTTATTTAGAGACATGGTCTGTCACTGACCCTAGAGGTCACAGATTTGGGGTTGGCTGGCTAGCCAGCAAAACCAAGAGATCTGCCATTTTAGTCTCTCCATGCTAGGATTACAGGCATGCATATTTTGCCTAACTTTTACTTAGGTGTTCGGACCAAACTCAGGTCTTAGGTTCTTGTGGCAAACACTTTTCTCACTGAGCCATCCTGAGCCTTCATTTTTAATGTTTCACAAGCATCTTGTGCAAGGTGTAAGTTTGGCCATTTACTAAGTAAGTGAAGTCATGAAAGTACTATATTTGATAAGTAGTACATTCTTAATGAAGTCTGAACCCAGAATTCGGCATTTGTTAGGTGTCCGACCTTGTCTCTTTTGTGATGGCTGCCTAGAAATTCAGCTGTCACTAACGGTGCTATCCCTCTAAATGAAACTCACTTTCCCTTTGGGCTTGTATGAAAAATGACAGTGGTTCAGATACTAACTCAGTTTTATAAAGTACTATTAACAATATAGATCAAGGTCTGAAGTAATTTGGAACTAAAATAACCATATAAACAACTCTGGGGTCTCTACTGTTAAGAACACTAGCTCTTGTAAGGATTTCAGTTCATTTCCCAGCACTCCGGTCTGGCACTTGATGCAATACAGTGATGTACTTACCAGAAAACTCATTAAAACAATTCTTCCTTAGTGAGGAATTTAAAGGAAAATTTTCCTTTCCTATGTAGGTAGACAGTATTGAGAATTAAGAATGCTTTGAAATCTGTCAAAACTTAGCAGATGATAATAGTTTCTTAGAGGTTATAGAATCCAGAAAAAAAAAAATCTTTGTCCTTTGTTCCACAAAAAATACCAGGTCCCAGTTAAACACAGCCTCCTGATCTGTTGTTTTGTTCCATTGTATCCGGGGCATAGGCATATGGTTTTATCAGGAAAGTAGATAAGGCAAATGTTTACTAAAACTCTAATCTTCATATGAGTAGCAACAAATACTGTCCATAGTATTTCACTTTAAGGAAAACCGTACATCATCAAATCTTCAAGTCTTATGATCCATACTTAACATTAAAATGTTATTTCATTTCTTCCTGATGCACAGGATAATAGCAAGTGAAACATGTACCTTTTCTGTTTTGTCACATTAAGATGTTTTCTTAGTAACATTAATTTTTCCTGCTTTGCTAATGATACTTGTGTAAGAAAACTGAACATTCTTCCTTCAGTGGTGAGCATCCAGCAGGCAGAAGATAGTCTGCCGTGGCCAATCTCCACTGCCCAGCTTGACACCAACAGCAGTATACATTTGCACCAGGAATTACCAATACTGTACACTGGGAAATGTGAACCAGAGTAACATCTTAGGATTATGACAGTATCTTTTGATATTGAAGCCTGCCCCAGAAGTTGTATACCCCAACTTTTTGAATGAATCCCTGCTTTGGGATTTTCAGTTGCATGGGTGGAAACCCACTTGTGTGAAGAATAGATCCAAGTACTTCTTAAAGTTCTGAGATTTGTGCTCTATAGTTATATACAGGCACCTGCCCAGGTGACTGTCCATAGAAATGTCTCACCAGAGAGAAGTTCAATCTTTAAGTCAAAAATCTGGGCTCTTAAGGATTTTTCTCTCCTTTGTTTTAGAATCTGGGTTTCATTTATTAAAGTAGTCATCTTGAAGTTTGCATGTGTAAAAAACGTTAATTTCTGCTTATAGAGTTGTTTTCTACTTTGCAACACTTTCAAAAGATGTTTTGAAGAAATTAAAAATACTGACCAAATTATACTTTCAGAAAATAGAAAATGTATTAAGTAAAATATCCAACATGTGACATTTCATTGTCTTTGCTTCAGAGGGTTGGCCATGGAGATAAGAACCATGCTGATGCAGACAGATCACCTGTTTTCCTTCAGTTTATTGACTGTGTCTGGCAAATGACAAGACAGGTAAGGCGTGCCATCTGCTAGCCCGTGTCCACACATCTCTAAGCTTAGAGTGGTCCTGACTGGCTTAGGATTCTTGGGGTAGAATCCCAGAGAGAATAGCTGTTGTTATTGTTGGGTGTTAAAACTTGTTTTAAGGTAATATTAACAAATATTAATTAATAAACACTTGGATTCTAGTAGCATCTTGGCCCGGGGCACTGATAAAAATGAAAAAAAAATCATCCTCCTTTGAAATAAAGTCCTTTTCTCTTTGAGAGTTCTATATATCTCTGCTAAGGAAGATGAAGAAACAAACTACATCAAATTCCAGCCAAAAATAAACATTCTTTTGAGGCATTTTATCTGTTTTAAAGGAAGAAGTGTTCGGGCAGAACTGTAAGGCAGGACTGACTTGGCCCTTGTCAATCATGGAGCTATTAGAAACCCTGTAACAGCCTTTTAGGCAGCAGGTTTGTCTGAAATAGTTGTGTAAATGACTCAGATCTAGAAAGGTTCATGATGGTACACAGAATTGCAGGGTCTTGAAAATGGCTTAGCAGGAGTAGAGTTTAGGCAGTTTTTGTCACTGGAGATATGCCAGTAAGACAAATAAGAGAAGATATAGCCCAGCTGTGTGGATTGGTAGACTCTAACCCCTAACTAGGTCACCTGGGAGTTGGGACTGATTAGGGTGCTGTTTGGGTAGGATGGGGACATGATTTTTAGAAATGTGATATAATTCTAAATTAAGAAAGGGGTAAAAAAAGTTGAAAGGAGCTCATCAGTATGTTAATTACCTATCTAAAGAAGGAATAGCACTTAACTACATATCCTTATAGATTTTAGCTAGGTTAACAGAGACTTTTTCTAAAATACCAAGGCAGTATTTTCCAGGTCATTGTGGAATGTTTTACAAGCTCATAATTTATACTTATTTACAAATAAGTTTCTGAATGGTTTTGCAATATTAATAGGAGTGGGTTCCATTGAACCTTTTACTACCTTCTGGGCAGTCTTTAATTCCTTTGATAGCCCTCCAAAAATGGCTTGTATAAAATTAAGATACCCACTGAGGGTGAAATTCTGATTTGGACTAATGCTTACAGTTGAGAATTATAAGAACCTGTTCTACCACAAGACAAGTGGGTTGACTTATAAGTTATGTGCACAGCTGTACAGCTGATACTTTTGTGTATATACTGATGACATTTGCTGGGCACATTTGGTAGTTTTAATTCTTACAAATAAGACATGTTGATAACTAAAAGAATACCAGACTCAGCAGAACTGTTCCATGTCAGAAATGTTCCAGGTCAAGGCAGAGCAAACACAAAAGCATTCTGTACTTGCTGCATGAGAGAGACTTCTACCATGCAAAGGAAAACACATAATGCCCTGATGGCTTAGGTAGCTTTAATAAAATACTATTATGAAAGATGTACTCATGACAGATAAATGTGTGTGAAAAATGTCTCAAGTTTGTGGTCCTCAATTTCAGTTCCCTACTGCATTTGAATTCAATGAGTACTTTCTCATTACCATCCTGGATCACTTGTACAGCTGTTTATTTGGGACATTCCTCTGTAACAGCGAACAGCAGAGGGGGAAAGAGGTAAAGTATGATCTCTGGCTCTCACTTGGCATGGATTTGGTTATATAGTATCTTACCAGATGAATTAGGAGTACTTCAGCCTGTAAATTGGGGATAAGGGATCACACTTTTTACCCCAGATATTCCAGAGGCTAAGGTTGAAGGATCACAAATCTGAAGCCAGCCCTTTAAATACATACTCTTTCAAAATAAATTTGAAGAAAAGATACATAAAGTGGATGCTGGAGCAATACAGGGTCAATGCTGGAGTGCTTGCCTAGTTTTTCAAAATGCTGGGTTCGATCCTGCTACAGCAAAACAAAAGAACCACTCTCTGTAGAGGTATCACTTAACTTTCATTCTGAAAGCTTTATCAGAAAGTAGGTTATTCTGGGAGAGTACTTACACTGAAAAGCCCTGCTACCAGGTTCAGGTGTTACTCACTAACCCATAAGTTCATTTCTGTTTCTGTAGAACAGGGAGAAAGTGTTTACTGTTGTGAAAATTAAGTTCTTCCTAGACTGTACCTTGCAGGTGTTATACTTTATACTGAATATATTTCCATGCATGGTAGGCTTCCAGTATATTGTGGGTGATTAGATAGTTATTAGATACCACAGCAGTATTCTAATTACTGCCAGTAAGGGTAGAGAAACTACCCTTATGTTTTAAATCATAAGATTAAAATACAAAATTCTCTTTTAAAGTGATAATCTAACAGTATAACCACAGAATTGTGGGCCATCACCATTTAATTTAGAGCATTTTTAATACACCGAAATCATTCCACACCTGCTAGCCCATGTTCTCCTAGATACTGACTAGGTTTCTCTATGGATGGCCACTTGAGAACACTTCATTTAAGTGGAATCATTCATATAACCTTTGAACAGTTCATTTAAATGGGATTACTCACCATGTGACCTCTGTGTCTGGCTCCTTTCATTACTATCTTTCCAACAATTTAGGTCATATCACACACTTCTCTTCATGGTCAAATAATCTCCCAGTGTGTGTATCCCATCAGTTGGTGGTCTTTTGGGTTGTTCTTTATATTGGCTGTTATAAATAGTATTGACTTATTCACATGGAGCACTTTTAGTTTTTGTCTATGGACAAGTGTGTGATATGTGTGTTTGGGGAGACAAGAAGAGAGGGTACCTTGGAGCCAATCTTTGGATCTACCCATGTGGGTGAACTCTGATCCCATCTCCAGCATCCTCCAATTTTAATGATCACACAACCCTACACAAATTTCACCTGAGGTTTAAGCGGTTGATGTGGTAGGGGATCTTTACCAATTTTTCCCTCTTGCAGAATCTTCCTAAGAAGACAGTATCACTGTGGTCCTATATAAACAGCCAGCTGGAAGACTTCACTAATCCTCTTTATGGAAGCTACTCCAATCATGTCCTTTACCCAGTAGCCAGCATGCGCCACCTAGAGCTCTGGGTGGGATATTATATAAGGTGGAATCCCCGGATGAAACCACAGGTATATATCTACAATATAGAGTATGACCCGACTAGGTTTGTCACACTCAAAGCTTCCCACTCTGTCCCTTAGTTAGGATACTTTCCCAACTGCACACGTTTCTGTGTGGTCTTTAAGTATACAGAAGAAAATAACTCTATAAAAAGCCTAAAAACTGCAGGTCCACAGTCCTGAAGAGTTTTAAGTAAATGATATTTATGAGGTAGCATCTTCCAGGAACATCTGAAGCCATTGAAAGATTAGAGGTGACAACAAAACACAAATTTAATTCCACTAAGGAACTAATGGTGGGGCTGTCCAACTGCTTAAACAGCCAATGCCACAAAGCTCAAGGAATGGTCAAGACCTCAAGTTTGCCTGGATTCCTGTTACAGTGATTTTGTTTGCTCTTGCAGGAACCTATCCACAGCAGATACAAAGAACTTCTTGCCAAAAGAGCAGAGCTTCAAAGAAAAGTAGAGGAACTTCAGAGAGAAATTTCCAACCGTTCAACCTCCTCTTCAGAGAGAGCCAGCTCTCCTGCACAGTGTGTGACTCCTGTCCAAACTGTTGTATGAAAGGACTAGGCCAGGGGCATCATTGCCAGGAACTTGACATTACAGCACCTTATGGGTAGAAAGCCTTCCGTGTTTAAAACCCATCTATGGGAGAATCCTTCAGATGCTGTATTTATTTCAAATCTCTCTTAGATGAGTTTAGAAACATAGCGGTGCAAGTGACAATGAAGATGATCTCATTTGTAATTAAAGTATGACACTAATCTTAAGTCACCCAAAGAATACTAAAGTACCGCAATCAAGTAGTCACAACGGGAGCAAGTTTTTCATTTAAAAATGTCTTAAAAACCTGAGCACCTGGTAAGATCTCTAGGAGGGGGAGAAAAGCAAGGGCATTTGTTTTTGCATCTGAGAGCGTACATATTGAGCCTTGATGTCTGTCAGATCCAAATACTCCTTTTCTCAATTTTCCCAATTTTTGTGATAATATAGTAAAAAGCATTGTCTTGAGATTATTATGGCATAGTAGTAGTTAGAAATTGCTGCTGATATTGTAATTAGCATATTTTCAACAGCAGTTGGGAAACAATGCCTTATATGTGCTTTGGGGGTTGAAGGGACAAAGTAGCATCCATGTACGAACTCAAAAGAATATTCCATAACCATCAGCCTAATTTCCATTTGTATATTGACTATAAACATCACAGAAGACATCTTAAAACTTTACTGTTACTCCACTTTATCTTAATGCTATTTGGCAAGTTTTAAGACAGTATTTTAAAAATGTAAAAGTCTGACTTTTAAGTGCTATGTTTAACTCTCACATGAACACTTTACCAAAGAACACTCTGCATGTGAGTTAGTCTCTGTGCCAGCAAGTAAAGCCTTGCTTCTCTGCTCACCTGAGTTTGGTGCTGGTGTCAACAGTTGACTGCTGGTGTCTATTTTACTCTGTACAAGAGCCATATGTAATGTACTGTAACAAACAAGCTTCTTTCCAATTGGTCTTTTAATTAAATGACATCAAACTTTGTCCTTGTCCACAGATGTCTAAAGTATCCTCCCCACCCACCCCAAAATGTTACCTGGAATTGTCAAGTTTGAGCCCACCTGTCTTTGACACCTAATGTCAAACTGTAAAAACCATTGTTCACTAACTCATTGTTTGTACTGTAGTCCAGTTGTTGATGTTGGGATTAGTACATCACACATATATGCATGCACACTCCTCTTCCCTACATTTTTTTTGCTTGTATATTTTATCTGGATATTGAGCATAGAGTCCCACACTTGCCAGGCAAATGCTGTACTATTGAATATACCCCAGAATACCCAGTATTTTACAAAACTTGGTACCAAATGATTTGGTTGGTGTAAAATTAGCTATAAATTTTTTTTTGAGAAGGTATTTATGTTCTCAGCATTCAAGTAAGGTTTCTATAATAGTTCATTTTCCTCCCTAGTCTGTTTTCCTCATTGAAACCTTTGGCCATCTTGGTATGATATAAAAGGAATGCTGATCATACAGTCACACAAAAGGCAGAGGAATATATCCCTCCAAAACCTACAAATGTTTTCTGTGACCTCCAAGAAATCTTCCGTGTGGAATGTGCACACTAAAAGCGCTTTATGTGGAATTCAACTGCATTCCTGGTATATTCACATTTCCCCCCAGCATGAAAGCGCTCCTTTCTTAATGCAGCATGGGGTCCATTCCATTCTGGCATCTTGTACAGAGTACAAGGGAGCTCTGCTGTGAGTGAATGAACAAGAAACTGAAGTAGAATCAAAAGGCAAAGCCTACAGTTGGAATCCTGCTGGAGACAGGTAGGATTTAGTATGTTTCAATTACTATTCTAATTTGGAGTTGGAGCCATTATCATTCAAATGACAGTTGGACAGTTTAATGTCCTGAAATCCAAACAGGAGTTAACCAGAAGTGTAACAGTTGAAGTGGTGGGTGGTTGAGCTGTGAACATTTACTTTGTCACCAGAGCAGTTTCTCACCTTCCTGGGCTCTGTGGACTCACTGTTGTCAGTTCACTGTTCCTGCAAACCTGCTCATCAGAAAACTGCACACACAAAGGTTTATGTACAATTTCAGGAGACTAATGAATCTCAAAAATCTATGTAAGGACTCGTAAGAATTCTAACTAGGAAATTAATTCAGCAAGCGATCGTGCCTTCTGGTGCCCAAGTAGCACAAACAATTCATGCTATTCAACTTTAGTACATGGCTAGTATGTTCACCAGCCTGTCTAAACCATTCAGTAACACTGAGCTTGGGTCTCTGTAAGCACAAGAATGACAAGCGTGCATCAAATATCCTTGTTTCTCAATCAGGATACTAATATGTAATTTTTGAGATTGTATAACAAATAAAGCCTTTTTTAGCTGGCTGTTAAGCAAAGTTTAAAAATTGCTTTATTAATTTAAAGTACCAAATTTATAAAGATTAACTTGTCAATCTACTCCAAGTTAATAATTTACATTGACATGATAGACATGTGTATTCAGTTCACATACTGTATGCTAAAAGCATGAAATTCTTTTAAGTCAGGATTAAACAGTGCTTAACATAACATGATCACAAATAGGTACTGTCTAAAAACTGCAAACGTGTACATTTTACAATACCCCCTTTCTCATTCTTTATTCCAAAATTTCATTTATTTCATTAACAACTGAGTTTTATGAAGACATTCTGACATATTTCATGGGTAACTGACTTAAAATTTTCGGGTCTTTAATAGTGAATTTATTTTTGATCAGTGTCTAAAATACCAAAGCAAAACAAAGTCCTCTTGAAAATAGTACATTTAATGGTCATCCGGAGAGGGTAAAGTAGTGGACACTTCATGCTGTGGGAAGATTTAAAAACGAGACTTCAAGCACTGTCTCATTCTGAATTTTCAAACCCAATTTACATATATACCTACTTAAAAAACACACCCACAAGTAAAAAACTGGTCATTTGTTTACAAAGTGCAGTGTATGAGTACATCAAATTCAAAGACATAGTGCGGCTTCTGTGCTGTAGAACTCCATGTCCATTCAGTTGTGCTGCATAGCACAACAGACTGTAATGAAGCTTGGCCCCTAATACCTGCCAGTAATGGCAGCTTAGCAAGCATGAGACCTGGAACGTCTGCTCATTGTCCAGTAAGAACATCATTTATGACCAGTAAGGTACATCATTTATGACCTGGTGTCAGTAATCCCAACACAGATTACTGCTCTGCAATGAGTTCTGTATGGTTTGCATGTCCTTCAGTAACTGAAGATTTTTCCTGCTTTTTTCTCCAGGTCTCTGTTTGGCCAGATCTTTCTTACTTGTAGTCCTTGTGACTCCAGGTGAACGACCACTGCTGTTTCCTTCTTCATCAAGAGTCTTTTTGTTAACTTTTAATTCCTTCTTCTGCTTATCTATGTTTTGTTTCTCCAGCTGACCAAATAATCAAAGCAGGGGAAAAATTAATTCAATAAAAACATTTTCTTTTAGCTTTGTTTTTGATACAGGGTCTTGCTATGTTCAGTCTTAAACTCTTTGATTCTCCTGCTTCAACCTCTTAAGTATACCATTAACTTAAATAATCTTTCTCTAACACTCAAGTGGTAGATTCTAGGTGTTTTTTTTTTAAAGCACATAAATCTGCAGAAATTATAAATCTATGTAAAATACACAGCCAGTTAAATAAGTGTTATATAAATACTGTAATATTCTCCTAAAGGAAAGGGGGTAGGCTTCTAATACTTAGGGTGCTCCCTGCTTGACCAGACTGTAAACTGAATAGAGCTGCTAGTTAGTTGGCAGTCCAGCACCAACATTAACCACAGTCAGGATTTCCTTGGACATGTTATTTCATTCCCTGAGATACAGCCGTGTCTCCCAGAAGTATGGCCCCTGTTACTACTTCACCTATAAAATGGGTTTTAAGGACATTGAGATGACATTCTCAATACACTTGATTTTGGGCCAGTGAAACAGTTCTTGGACATCACACAGCATTCAGAAGCTTGAGAGGTATTTTTACTTCTGAAACCTACTTCAAGTTTGTCTACTTCTCCCCAGACTCCAATTACTGTCAGCCCAGGAACTGACTCAACCCTGTTCTACCTCTACCCCACAGAAATCTCAAATACATGGTCTATTTCTCTAGATAAGAATCCCAAATAGGCTTATTAAAATGTGAGTAGCCCTTTCCCTTTTAGTCATTATTTAGTATGAACAAACATTTTACATATTTAATCTGACTTTGAAAACTAAAAATTCTAGCTGTATTTTTAGACAATTTAGTCAAATGAAACCACTGAGATTTGTTCCTAAAGCTAAGAATATTAAATATAGTCAGTAAAGACACATCTCATATGAAATCTAAGAAAGAACTAATACTTCTTTACTAAACCACTTAACATGGACTATTAGAAAAATCCTCAGAAACAGCTTCATGTTAATATATATGAAAGGGGAAAAGGGCAGGAGTCACCTGGGCTTGGTATTTTCGAACTTTAGTTATCTGGTTGGCCTTTGCTTCCATTCTTCCCACTAATGCCTCCAACTCACACTCCAGGTTGTCTTTTAGTTCCATGGTTGGTGATTCCTGTATGAGTTTAGTAAGCTGCTGATGATCACTGTATACAAACACAAGTGAGACTACCTTAAGTTCCTCATTTTCAACAGTTATATCCTTTATATCTCACTATAGGATTCACCACTCTTTAAAAAATGACCCCTTTTAACAAACTGCTGCTCTTCAGGGAAGCCTGAGTTCAGTCCCCAGCAAGGACATCATACATAGGTGGCTCATAACCACCTGTGACTTCCACTCCAGGGGCTCTGATGCCCTCTCTTCTGGCCTCCTTGTCACCTGCACACATGTGTTATACACATAAATAAAAACAAATGTTTACAAAATGAAGATACATGCAAGTATTCTTAATTCCAGACAAATTTGGGTCCATCCAGGGTTGCAGGCTAATATAAACTGTTTATCTGCTTTTCTGCTTCTCTCATTAGCATTACTTATAAAGCAAATACTCCGGGACACTAGTTTTCAAACACTGTCCTAACTCATTAGTTATATCTGGATAACCCTCAATACTATTAAGCTTTTACCTAAGCCTTGGCATTTGACATCTAACAAAATTAGAAAGGGAGGTTTAACTCCCAGCCAGTGGGCTAGTGTAATGATTATTATGCTCAACATCAGTGAATAAAATTAGGATTAATCCAAGCAGCTAAAAAATGAGATTTTAGAACTAAATGTAATTTTAAATTCAAAAAGTCAAAACTCACAAGCTCATTTGCCCAAATTCATCCTGTAAAGTCTGTAAGACATCCGAAAGTTCTTCATTAACACTGCTGGAAGGAGACGTCACTGACTTCTTACTCTTACTACCTCGTGAACAAGCTTGCTTTGCCAAGGGAACACTGTTAACAACTCGATCATTGCACAGGGCTTTACTGTGGTGTTTCATCAGATGCAAGACATGCTGAACATTGGCTACCACGGCATGGCTGGGACTGGTGGACTAAAGAGAAAAGTAAAGCAAGCATATAATGTCCTCAATTCCCACATTCTAGTTCGTAACTTGAATAAGAGTACATCTCTAAATCCAAGGGCATAAATGGCACTATACTGTGGTCAATTAGCAACCAGCCATCCACCTGTATCAAACACTTAGTTGATGTACTAATGTGTTCAGTTAGTAAAGAGCATCCTGCTGGGGATGCAGCTTAGTTGGCAGGTACTTAAATAGCATGTAAGAGGCCCTTCTTTGGTCCCTAGCATCATATAAATTGGTTGTGGTGTTGCACACCTGTAATTCCAACACTTAGGAGAAGGCAGGAGGACCAGAAACTATTCATCCTGTGCTATATAGTTCAAGACCATATCTAAAATCAAACAAAAAACCCAACTGGTCTTGTTGCCTCATCTTCCTGTTCTGGCTCCACTGCTTTTATTCTACCCCAAATCCTGTGATGTACTCCTAATCAGCCAAACACTAGGATGGAGAAAATGGCTCTGTAAATGTAGAGCACAGCTATATTTTCTGCTTCACCTACAAAGTCTCTTGACTTATTCTATGAGTAAACTCTATTTGCAGATGACATATCTTTGGGAAGCAACTTTCATAACCTGCCTTACAGCCTAGTTCAGCTATACCATTTCTAAAGGCCCACTTCTCAGCCCACTATCATTGTGTTTATCACAATATACTTTACATGTCCACTTGTCTACTTTATGTACTCAACTATTTGTCCAGGTCCTACAGTAGTGATTCTCAACCTTCCTAATGCTGTGACCCTTTAATATAGTTCATGTTGTGGTGACCTCCACCTATAAGTTTATTTTCATTGCTACTTTATAACTACAATTTTGTGACAGTTATGATCATAATGCAACTAATTGTTTTCTGATGGTATTAGGTGACCCCTGTGAAAGGATCATTTGACTCCCAAAGGGGTTGAGAACCCTATCTTAGACTCTTAATGGATTTTTATAGGGTTTTTTTGTTGTTTCTAGACAGAGTTTCTTTTTGTGTAGCCATGGCTATCCTGGAACCCACTAACCTCAAACCTGGAGATCTGCCTGCCTCTGCCTCCTAAGTGTTGGGACTCTGGTGTGCACCACCACTGCCTGGCATGTGGTCTCCACTACTGTAGCTCTGCTCCCTCTCTCACTAGCTTTAACTATGCCCTCCTGCCTCAGCTTCCTTTGAATTATAGGAATAACTAACGTTTATCTGTCACAACATAAAAATAGAATAAAACCTGATAGCTTTCTTGAACTTGTTTCCAATAGGAAAAAACAATTTCAGTAGTTGGCTGGGCTTGTTTAGCTCCATAAGTCACCAGCAGATAACTTGTTTAAAATGCAGACTTGGAGGAATAACTTAAGACCTAATGTGCTTGTTGCATAAAAATGTTTCTGTGTTTAGTTTGTTAATTTGTCTTGACTAGTTGCTGTGGGAAAAGAATCATATACACCAAACTCAAATGAGGTGATCCTAGGAATGAAAAGGTGGCTCATGACAATCAGGAAGAATACTCACTACTTGCCAGTAAGACACACACACACACACACGCCCGCCCTCTCTAATGGCTGATGTGTATACTTTAATATGCAGTGAACAGGTTTTAAAAAGTTTTGTTACTGTTAGAAGTTCAGCTAAGCAATTGTGTTTTCTTAAACTTTTGGAATAACACTTCTAAAGAATATATAAAACAACTTCAAAAGGAATTCACATTAAAAAGCCTTGTCTTGCCCTTTGTGATTAAAGGCTTCAATGACAATTAGCCAAGACAACAAAATGAGTGGAAAGGACTCTTAGACAGGACTCTATGGGCAAATACAAAGATGAACCCATTGTCAAGTGGAATAGGTAAATGTATTATTACAGATTTAAACATCCTATATAGGGACACCATGATGGTTGCCGTACAAGCGTTATGGTTTGAGTTCTATCTACAGAACCCATGGTAGAGGGAACTCCCTTCAAGTTGTACCCTGACCTTCATATGTATGGGGTCAAAGTGCCCCAATTCCCCATTTCTTCACATCGAAAACAGTTTGTAATAAACACACAAATTACAAAGTAAGTTTGTGTAAAAATATAACTTCATAACCATAGTTATAGAGGCTTATACAAAGACTCAAGAAAAAAACCTAAGGTTGTGCCTTCTACAAGAAGGTTTTACTAGAACTATATATGGTGGCCCACATCTATACTTCCAACACTCCTAAGACCGATCAATGCAGGATTTTTCTTGTTAATGTTCCCTAAAATGTGTTTTCTGAAGACTGAAATAAGGTCTGGAAAGATGGCTCAACAGTTAAGAAACTGGCTGCTCTTTCAATGGAATTCCACGTTCAATCCCCAGCACCCACAAGGCAGGTTACTCTAAGCTATAACTCTAGTCCCGGGGGACCCAACACCCTCTTCTGGCCCCCGTGAGCACCAAAACACAGACAGCACACACAGAGACAGGCAAAACACACATACACATAAATGTCACAGGAAATAGAAAAGCAGAAGACACTGAAAATAATTTAAACATAAGAATTAATAGCGCCGGGCGGTGGTGGCGCACGCCTTTAATCCTAGCACTTGGGAGGCAGAGGCAGGCGGATTTCTGAGTTCTAAGTTCGAGGCCAGCCTGGTCTACGGAGTGAGTTCCAGGACAGCCAGGGCTACACAGAGAAACCCTGTCTCGAAAATCCAAAAAAAAAAAAAAAAAAAAAAAAAAAAAAAAAAGAATTAATAGCTACAACTCACCGTCCCAGCAACGAAAGGCATATCACCTAAGCACAATCTGTAATGTGGCTGTGCGCCAAAGCAGCCCCCAGAGCCTTTCTGCATGGAGAAGAGAGAAAGTCATTTCATTTTATTTTGGTGAATTAATCCAAGACTCCAGCTCACTGTGGACCAAGGTACTGGGTACCTTGTACCACTCTTTTTTTTCCTGCAGAAACCAGGCTTCAGGAAGTTACTTGAGGAAGGACTTACATGGCCCACAGTTTATTAAGACACAACTCATTATGGAAGAAGCCTGGCAACCATAGATCTGGGGATGGGTGTGCATTCATCACACTGCACCGACAGTCCGGAAGTAAACACAGAGGACAGGGTAAGGGCCAGGCTAAGAGCCGTAAGGCCTATATCCAGTGATTCAAACCACACCAGTATTACTTGAAGGCTAAGGAATTTGGGGTGAGTATTAACAAAACAGTTATAAGATTTAAGTAGAGGAACACAGGCTGAATATTTCTAATATTTTTATAATCTTCTATAGTTCCTAATTTTCATATAGTCCTCACAACCAGGGTAAGAATTTATGAGTAAATCTTATCTTCTTCACCTTTGAACAAAGAAACTAAGAATGAGAGTCACCTCTCAAGGTTCTAATACCACAGAGCTTTGAGTATTTTTGTACACAAATTATTACACAAAACTGGTACTTTGACTGGTTCAGTTCTCATACCTTTTCTGGTGGTTTTGACTTCTTTTTTTTTATTTTTCTAGTGCTGGTTGAAGCACATGAAGTAGTCTTATCTTCAAAAATAAGTCTGTTTGCTTCTAGACCACTCTGTAACTAGAAAAAATTGCATAGAGGCAATATATAGAATAAAAGCTACAAGTCACATTTGAGATGTCATTTAAGTCTGTACAATACAGTATTAACAGTAGTAATCCTCTCAATGAAAGAGATAGCATGCTGTCCTGTATGTCTTCAGTCTCTTATTTATGTGAACTGCTGAACCACAGTTGGTTGTGTCCTGCCTGGAAGCACTGTTTCAAATTCTGCAAATTCTAGTTCAGAAACTAAATGGAATGTATGCAACTCCAAACTGACAGCATGCTATGTTCTTTTTTAAAAATCATGATTACTGTAAAAGTAGACCCAAAGCAACTCAAGAAAATAGATTCCTTTCTGTTCAAAGCTCAAAAGGAACAATAATTATTTCAGCAATTATAATCTTTTTAGTAAAATTTCTACAGTTCTTTTTCTTCAAGTTGCACTTTTCTGGACTAGAGACTGATGGGCTTAAGAGCATTTTTCAGCAGTTCCCACCAGAGAAAATGTTCTCAGCACTCACCCACATGGCAGCTTTTAACCATTTAATCCCAAGTTCAAGAGGCTCCAGCACCCTATTCTGGTCTCTGAAGCGTTGGACACATGTAGCATATATACAGAACACCCAGGCAAAACTCCCACATACTTAAAATCAATCTTGGGGGCGGGGAGGTTGGAGCCACAACTTCCTCTAAACTATCTTTCAATAATAGCCCCGCTCTCCAAAAATCCATAAAAGTGGCTATTTTGTACCTGTATATAACCGAAAGCCTGGAGTTTGGTAAAAATTCCAATCAGCAGATTTTTCCTCTAAAGTGTTTACAATTTCTACATGTGGCAAATTTCCCCAGAAGTTATAACTGAACTTTAAGAAACAGCAGAAGTAATGAACGAAAAACAACACTGAACACTGCTTCCCCTTCTCATGTACTTAGGACAGGGTCTTCACTGCACTGGCATGCCAGCTGTCCTCCCTCAGGAGCATGGCATCCTGGAGACATACTTTAGTAATAGTTTATACTAAACAAAACTCCACAGGAAATCATCCTTTCAGTGTCAACAAGTGTCAGCAGTAGCAGAAACCACTTAAGAGCCACTTTTTGATTCTAGTTTATCCAGTTTTCCTAGGTGATTTCTTGTATGTATGATTGAATTTTAAAGTACTTTTATTATCATTTCTTGTTTTGAATTCTCTAGCACTATAAAACCCAGGTTCTAGATGGCTAAATAATCTGTTTTGGATTATACAACTCAGAACCAACAAGACACAGAAATGCATCTGCCTTCCACTATCATGGCATTCCCCATCAGAACTCAAACTGTTAACAATTCATCAATCAATGACTCTGTGAAAATTTCTATTCGGCATACAGTTTTATATAGAATTGCCCATACATATGCATGGTTACATGTAAGGAATAGAAACACAGTAAAATAATATTTAAAGTTGGAAGAAATTCTCTAAAAATCAAAACTGGTTAAATGGTCGTTAACAAGTACACAGAGTAAATCTACCAATTATATCAGTTTTAATAAACAATCAATGACTCAAAGAAGTACCAGAAGAAAAAACTGCAATGTGTCTCTTCTTACAATGGCATCTATGAGAATGCAGGACACTAGACACAGTGCCACAGATTCAAATATAAAGGCTCTACCAGTAACTTCTTGAGATCAGAACCTGCTTCTTGGGTTACTATGATAAAAGTTACATACACTGTAATAATCTTAGAGAGGTTGGAAAGAGAGACTGTCTGGAAGATATCTGAGCAAATAATCAGAGAAAAGCCTCTAGCTAAATCATAAAATAACTATCTTACAGAGCTAAGCAGTACTCTATTATTCTTGCAGTGTCTTCAATAATGCAGTTCAGGTTGGAATACATAAACTGATGCTTTCAATCTACACAATTCTACCTCCAGTGGCTGGCCACAGAATTCAAAACTAGGAGAGAGTAAAGTTCGTTCTGCTAGGGCAGGCTGCTAGCTTAACGTGTCTGTCCTGGTATGTTAGCAGTCAAGGGAAGTGGCAGATTTGTTGCAGCAGTACTGAGGATTGAACCAAGTGTCTTATGGATGAATGCCAGGCAATTGTTCTACCACTCAACTTTACCTCCAACCCAAGACATACTTTTATACTGGATACTGAATGATCTGGTAGTAGCTTATTATATCTTAGCTTTACATGAATACTACTGTGTCTGACCTGTGTTTATCTCACAAGTACATTTTAATTTACATGTATATATGTTTTGCCTGCATTTATGTATGTCCATGTGCCTGGTGGCCAGGGGCTAGAAGAGTGTCAGACTCTATGGAACTGGAGCTGAAGATGATTGTGAGCCACATGTGGGTTGCTCAGAATTGAAATCAGGTCCGTTGTAAAGACAACAAAATGTTCTACTCCTCTGCAATCCCTCCAGCTCCAACCTCAAAGGTTTTTAAAATACTAATTCAGACTCTGTAATTCGAAACATCGAAAGAACCGCTCAAATTTTACTTTGTAAATTACATTCCTAATTTCCATTATTAAGCTATCTGAGGTCTCCACATGAATCTGCTGTGCTTGTGTGTAACTGTTCACCATTAAAACACTTGCTTATCCTTCCACTTACCTCTGCTGCCCGAGCCTGCATACGCTTCCTTTCCTGCTCTTCTTCATGGAGCTTGGACTCCAACTCTTGCATTTTTTTCTAGCAATAACAATATCAAAAGGGTAATGGTTAAAAGTATCTTTTTGTAGAATATTACGGATAGTTAAAATAAACATGTTAGTTCATGCCACTAGTGGCCCCAGGCCTTGATAATATCCATGACACTCTCCTAACAGTGTTCTAATAAATCAACTAATAGTAATTAGTGAGGTAGCTGTGAGTTAAGTGGCCAAATTATGAAAGAAAATCTATGACCAAAGAACACAGGTTATACAAAGAAAGGTAAAGACTACATAGAGACAAATCTAGATCTTCACTCAGTAGTATTAAATATCTCCAAGGTAAAACACAGAAATAAAATCAGTTCAGAAAAAAAGTTACATGATGCCAGATTTAAGTGTCAAAAACACTTCACCTTTCAGTTTTTAAAAAAAGAACTACCTTATGCTCAGCTACCAAGATTGCAGAATCTCAACATTCCTTTTCAAATTATTTTTTTCTTTTTAAAGACTTTACATAAGAAAGACCTTTACATTATAAATACCCATATTTATGAAAAAAAGTGACAGCCACAGCACTCTACACCAGTAGGTAAAAGTCCTGCTCACTGACTTCTGCAAGGGCCTGCATTGCAGTGAGTTTGTTGTATTCCTGTTCAAGAAGATCCAGTTTCTCCAGCTGGCTCTGAACATGGGTTTGATCATGCTGCCGTTCTCTTTCTAGTGAAACCTGAGAAACATCATCAAGATACAATATGATAATCGCAAAGTTGTAGACTCTGTACATAACCACACCATACTATATGGAATTTGCCTATCCTTTCACAGACTTGCTGGTATGGAATAGAACACTAAGACCTCAAGGATATCAGTGATCTCCGTGTCTCATTTTGTCTGCCCCACGGCATGCCTTTGAAGGTCAGAGGCCATCATCTACAAGCTGGTGTCCTCTTTTTGCCATGTGGGTCAGAGGGATCAAATTTGTTTTTCAGGCCTCACTGCAAATACCTTTATCTACTAAACTATCTCATCAGCCTTAGAATATTATTCTTGACATACAGTATTTTACCTAGTATATGGTTTTATATAAGGAAAATATCCTTATACCCTAGAATAAGGAGAATTTATTAGACATACAAGACTATGCAAATTCACAAATACTTCTAGTCAGTTGGGTCCTATTAAGCAACCTCTTAATAGATATAAGAACTTGTATGCATTTATTTACTTTGAATACAAAATATACTCTTTTTTCCTCCAAACTTAGGGTCTGATTTGGAATGACTGCCCATATACTTAAGGAATGATAGTCTCAGAAAAAAAAAAAAATCAAAATAAGTGGGCAAATACACTAAGTGGATGTATTTGTAAAAGCCCAACACTAAGACCCTGAGTATGCCATTTCTCCACATGTCCATGACAATGGGGAACTATACAAGAGAAATTTCTAATCAAACTTTGCATAGTAAAGTTAAATTGTCCAAAAAATATAATGGACACTGATATTGTAATTGTCCTCTACAATTGTAGCAAGTTACTTAAAGACAAAGACTTTGATGTAACAAAAGAAAACTGTTTTAAAATGTAACAAGTGTAGTAACTGGGCACACAGCTCACTTGGTAGAGTGCTTACCTAGCACCAGAGAAGCCTTAAGGTATCATCCATAACACTACACATGGTGTGTGGTGTGTGCCTATAATCTCAGCACTTTGGAGATGGAGTTAGGAAGATCAGAAGGGCAGGTTACCCCTGGACAACATAAATGAGCCAGCCTAGGCTATTTGAGATCCTGTTTCAATAATCAAATTACTTACAAGGTATTTTTTTTAATCGCAAAGAATTTTACAAAATGGATTTCAATGGTACATATGGTTATTTGCTTATTCAATAATGCAGACTCCAAGACATAAACATGATTATCTTTCAAATGTAAGCACATGAATCTACCAAGTACAAGAATCATAATAGAGCCAATCAAGCCATGATCTATTCCACTGAGCCCAAGAACTTCCAGTACAATAATAGGGCCATCAGGCCTCCAGGTCTGCCAGTCATCTGTCACCAATCTTGATTTCATCTGAGAGGTGCCATACCTGCTTTTCTAAGACAGATGTTCTCTCCATTTCTGCATGCTTTATCATATTTCGCATGTATTCCAATTGTTTTTCTAAAAGATTACATTTATTTTCTGCAGCTACCAACTGGGATGCCAGTTCTAAAATGAATACATACAAAAAAGTAGTAATTAGCTAACACACAGACTTGTCCCGACAGCTTGTAAACAGGAACTAGACTTGAAGTGAATTCATGGGAGAGGTAAGAGTCATGGTGAAGTGCTTGCTCAGTATGCCAGAGTACTGCAAAAGAAAACAGCAGCCCCCAGTCTCTTCCCTTTCAGTACTCCTAGAAACCTTTCTGGACAACTTAGGTTCTTCCTTACAGGAGTCAAATATGCCACACGCTGCCAATAAGCACTGTGCATGATGTCACTTACTCCTCACAATACACCTGATTATGATGTAATTCTTTAACGGCTAAAGACAGTGACCACTACAAAATACCAATGTGGAATTTTGAAATAACTTTACAATATTTGGACAGGTTTTAGTTTCCTTTATAATTAAACACACCTTGATTGTGCTTTGATTCTTCATTCTTTGAATTCTCTCTCTCTTGTATCTGTTCATCCAATACTTTCTTATACTCAATTGTTTCCCTAGACAAGGTTTTCACACTTTCTTCTGCCTGAATCCTTTCCAGTTCCAGGCGTCGAATCTTATCTTGAAGATTCTTAAGAGCAGAAAATATGGCTGACAAACATAAAAGGCACACCACACCTTAAGTTAGCTATGCACACAGAGAAGTTAATCAAAAAAAA
>NW_022196906.1:7796000-7829190 GCF_008632895.1 Mastomys coucha
AAAAAAAAAAAAAAAAAAAAAAAGGAAATTTTGTTTTGACAGATTCTGTACCCCAGGATGACCTCAAAAACCACAGTAATCCTGCCTGAGCCTTCCAAACACTGGGTTAGAAGTGTGAGCCAGAGAGCCCAGCTCTAAAAACTGATGGAAGTCAAGCAGCAGATCATTTTTTATTCACAAAGTATTTCCTATTTAAAGTCATTTCAAGGCATCATTTGACTTCTTTAAAGGCTCTACTAGTAAAAACTAAACAAGAACCATCACTGTGTTAAAGCACATCACAGTTTTAACTGTTAAAAACAAAACCAAAAACCTTGGCTAATTATACATAAATTAACAGCTGTCCTAAGGTGCTTTGAGTAAGAAAAGCCCCTATAGGCTTATATTTAGTCAACAGGGACTGATACTATTTGTTGGGATAGATATAGCCTTGTTGGAGGAAATGTCAATAGGGGTGAGCTTTGAGGTTTCAGAAGCCTTAACTAGGCCCTAAACTGCTACCTTTGGATCTAGTGTAGAACTCTAAGATAATCTGTCTTAGTTAGGGTTTTACTGCTGTGAGCAGATACCATGACCAAGGCAACTCTTATAAAGACAACATTTAATTGGGGCTGGTTTACAGGTTCAGAGGTTCAGTCAATTATCATAAAGGTAGGAGCATGGCAGCATCCAGGGAGGCATGGTACAGGAGGAGCTGTGAGTTCTACATCTTCTTCTGAAGACTGCTAGTGGAAGACTGACTTCTAGGCAGCTAGGATGAGGGTCTTATAAGCCCACATCCACAATGACACAACTACTCCAGCAAGGCCACACCTACTGATCTTGCTACTCCCTGGGCTGAGCATATGCAAACCATCACAATACCTCTCCAGTACCATGTCTACATGCATGTTGCCATGTTCTCTGCCATGATGGCAATGGTCTAAACCTCTGAAACTGTGAAAAAGCCCCAATGAAGTGCTTTTCTTTGCAGAGTTGCTGAAAGCATGGTTTCTTCACAGCAATAGAACACTAAGATGGTCTCAAAGTACATCAATGTTGTCAACCTCTTGGCCTCTAGATGATGCACTGAAATCAGAGCAGCTATGGCTGTCTACATAAGACGCTAAACAAAGTATTCTAACATTGCCCCTGGAAGTGAGGCTCACAGAGCTTACCAGACAGCTCAGGAGGCCCTCTTCCTTGAGATTCCTTAGAGGTTGATAATTACTGTCAGTTTAAGGGAGACTTTTCATTAGTCACCTATAAATTGCCCAGTTCAATAAACTTTTACTTCATCAAACTCATCTTTAATAAAATCATCTTGTGGTGGTTTGAATATGCTTGGCCCAGGGAGTGACACAATTAGAGCTGTGGTCTTGGTGGAGTAGATGTGGTCTTACTGAAGGAAGTGCAATACTTTGGGGGGGGTAGACTTTGAGACTCCTCCTAGCTGCCTTAAGCAAGTCTTCAACTGGAAGTCAGTCCTGTTTACCTTTGGAACAAGATGTAGAGCTCTCAGCTTATCTTAGGGTTTTACTGCTGTGAACAAACATCATGACCAACACAGGTTTAGAGGTTCAGTCCATTATCAAGGCGGGAACATGGCAGCATCCAGGCAGACATGATGCAGGAGGAGCTGAGAGTTCTACATCTTCATCTGAGGCTGCTAGCAGAATACTGGCTTCTAGACAGCTACAATGAGGGTCTTAAAGCCCACACCCACAGTGACACACCTACTCCAACAAAGCCACAACTTCTAATATTGCCATTCCCTGGGCCAAGCACATAAACAGCTCCCCCAGTACCATGCCTGCCTAGACACTGCCATGTTTCCTGACATGATGATAATGGACTGAACCTCAGAACAGAAAGCTAGCCCCAATTAAATGTTGTTCTTTGGACAAGAGTTGCCTTGGTCATGGTATCTCTTTACAGCTATGGAAACCCTAACTAAGACATATCTTTGGTCTGTTGTTGATACCTCTCTGAGGCAAGCAGACACTTATTTGTTCATGTATCCCCAGCAACAAGGATACAACTGATGACTCAGTCTTTCTGTTATATGAATATACAAGTATATAAACATGCACTTGGCTACCGTCCTCAGGTAATACATGTTTGTTCAGTCAACATCTTTCACAACTGAGGATCACCGATTAAAGCTATATTGGCTGGATAGTGAGCTCCAGAGATCTGGCTCTGCCTCTGCCACATAGCACTGGGAATAGAAACATGCCAAAGTTCCTGGCTTAAAAAAAAAAAAAATCAAGTATTGGTTTTGTTTACTCTTTGACACTTTTTTAGATCATATTTACCACATCCTATCACACCCTCCCAGGACCTGACCCCCGTGCCAACACACACACCCTCCCAGTGTCTGTCTTCTTTAGAAAAATATAATTCAAAGTCCAACTAGTGCTATCTACAAGATGACCCTTACTCTTTATGAAGGTATTTATTTATTTAATGGGTATGGATGTTTTGCCTGTGTGTGTGTGTGTGTGTGTGTGTGTGTGTGTTTGTGTGCATAAAACTAGTGTCAGATTCCTTGGGACTAGAGTTACAAACAGTTGTGAATTGCCATGTGAGTGCTGGAAATTAAACTCGAGTCCTCATGAAAAGCAGCTGATGTACTTAACTACTGAGCCATCTCTCTGGCCCCTACCTGAGACTTTGGTTCCTGATTGATTCTGAAGATGACAAACTATTGATAAGTGTCTCAAAGTATTTTAGGTTCCATGATTTGGTGAATAATGTTCAGCAGTCTAGATGAAAAGCACAATAAATTCACAAAAGTAAATGGGGAAAACTTAAACTGTTCTAATAAAAAAACAACAGATGTCATATTTAAGAAGTTTCAACTATTGAGGAGCGAACAGATAGCATTTACTTTGCTACAGTTGATTACCTCTGCTGTTGCTTTCCGGATAGGCAAATGTGGGCTTATTTGGGGAGCGTCTCAGATCACTGTTAAGGAAAGGCTTATCAGGTGGATATAATACATACAGAGATGAAGAGTGACGAACCATATGTCCATTAGACCCTGATGGTTCAGCTAGGACACTCTGAAAAACAAAATACTGTAATTATCTTTCAAACATTTAAACCAAATACTCATGACTGAGAACCCAACCACTATTTATTGTCAAGATATATAATTTTTAGGGTTAAATGTTTACCTATGTATTCATGATCATACAACCTAAACGCAAATATTTGTGCAAGTATCTTTGTTCAGATCAAAATCAGATACAAATTGCTTAATTACTCTATTTCAGTAAAGAACATAATGTTTTTATCTATTATTTGGGAGTTTCACAGCATGTACTCCTGTCACTCTCACTTCCCAGTCCTCCTATGCCCAACCTCACACCGTTGTGAACAGCCCCCTCTACCCAAAAAACTATTGTCCATATATTCACTGGAGTATGGTCAGATTCCCAGTGGGCCAGACCCCTAAAGAAAATTGAGTCTTCCTCCATCTGCAACCCTGCCAGAAGCCATCAATTGTGGAGAGCTATACTTCAGAGTCTTTATCACAATTTTTAAGAGTTCTCTTCAATTACTTCCTGTTTAGGTTGTTACTTTGAGGGGATAAGGGGTTGCTCTGCAAGCCTTCTATGTCCCCCTTTCTACTGTGCATCTGTAGTTTGTCAATACCACTACAATAGGAACCTCCCTTCCCTGTAGTGTCAGCATGAGCATGGATCATGGACTTCTACGTAGCTTCTGGCAAGAGCATGAACAATCAATATCATCAAGGATTCCTGCATCTGCACAAGAACCTCAGTATGGTCTCCAGTGACCATGTACAAAGACATCATGGCCACCTGTCAAAGCACAGGCCACAGACACCATCATAACCCTCAGCTGCAGCACAGGCTAAGGACAGCATATGGACCTCTGGGTCAACTCAGGCACACATTAATAAAAACTACCAAAATTTTAAGTAAAATAATCTTTTAAAAGGATTTCCGCAATTGCTACTTTAAATCACCCCTATTTATTCATTCGTAAGAAGCAAACAGCTCATCAAACTCACCAATTACTCTACTTTGCTAAATTCAACAATTTCTCAGAAGCATGGATCACATTTCTGTGATCGTTCACGTAAACCCTCAGTGGAGGAAGCAGCAGGATTTTTCCTTAATCCCATAGGCCTCTCCTTCAACCCCCCCTGGATCTCTAACCACTTTTATTAAATGCCAGAGTTCCTCAAGGCTTGGTCCTCAGGGTTCCTTTCTTGTCTACAACTATTCTCTTCAAAAGTCTCATCTCTCAGGGCTCTTCATTTTTATTTGCCAGTAGCTTTCAAGTTTAAAGAGATCTGAATCTAAAACTCTAAACTCATATTACCTACTTGGATGTCTCAATAGGCACTTAAAATGTAACATGGCTATAACCAAATTCTTAGTTCCCAAATCTGCCCTCTTCCACCGTACTAAAACAAGTGGCACTGCCATTTACTAAATTGCTCTATATAAAACCCTAATAAGAGGTCATTTTCATTCACCTCTTATCTACTCTCTGCAAATCATTCAGGGTTCTTTCTCCATAACATAACATCTTTTATACTGCATGCTGCTATACTTATGCTTTTAGTTTGAATTACGTGAAATTCTAACTACTTTTCACATTTCTTAAGTGTGCTCTTCCAAACAGCTTGCTAGTAATAATGATCCTTTAAAAAAAAATCGACTCAAATTAATATATCTAATCAAAACCCTATAAAGTACAATTCAAAATTTTTACCGTAATTTATGAAACTTCCACATAATATAGTACCCTTGTTTCATTACTTGACACTTTCTTTTGATACTGTCTTCCTACCACTTTTTCAGCAATATGGACTTTTTTATTTCAAACAATCACAATACACTCTTATTTTCATTTGCTGCAATGATTCTGCCTTCGACACTCACTTCCTCCCTTTAGTTGCCTGCTTACAAGCCAAACTCTAAGGCATTCTCTGGACACCCTACTAAAAATAGAACCTTTCTATCAACGCATCTCCAAACCTTTTATTTGAAACACTATTATACACATGTACTATGGTAGAGTAAAAAAATAGTTTCTCTTTTGTTCCCAATTCCAGACAAGATCCATTTTTCCATTAAACAGGCTTTAGATTTCTGCTGGGTCTACCATAAGGATGAGGGATTAACTACATCCCTGTGGCACTGCCACGGTGGCCCTGTGTGCAGTTCAATCTAAGTTCCTTAGTTCCCAATTTCTAAGTTTTGAGAGCAAAGAGCTCTCCTTTCTCAGGTTTAATCAAATGGATCTCGTGTACAATTCATGTGTTCGCTGACACTTAGTTCTGATAGTTTTTCCTTTACCTTTCATTGATCTGGCAAGGAATTAACTCCCACTTACTTGCTTCATCTCTTCTCCTTCATCTCCTCTTGCTCTTTGGCAAAGGTACACCCCATTGTTTGAAAACCTCGAAATATTCTGACCTTATCACAAATTCTAGTAGCCACAGAAAGTTGAAACTGAGATTCCTAAGTGAGACTTTCTGAAGGTGTTGGTATGCCTTCTTCCTCAAATTACCCAGAGAATTTCCTAACATCCCTCATTATTCAATTTTCACCAGTTTTTCTAGTTCTTTATCAATTCTACCTCTTTATTATCTCTGAATATTCAAAACTACCCTCTGGTGTCCGGAAAGTACCTATTGTCTTGTCACATACCTTAAAAAACTTGCAGTGCTTTCTTCTCTTAAAATCCCTTCAACAGGCAGCTAGCTCATCTTCTCAAGATTCTATCTTCCCTAATACTGCTAATCAATCTCTCCCAGACTCCTCTGATATCAAAACCTGCAGCGCAGTAATTATCTAATTAGTACAGAGCTTTGCTCCTTCTTCAGAGGGCGATTTCTATTCAATTCCTCCCTGTAACTTTAGGACCAACGGTCGGCTAGGCACAGGAGCATTTCTAAATAGAACTCCTGCTTTCTCACATTTAATTCTTATCTCTTCTTACTGGAGCGTTTTCCAAAAGGCTGAGCTCCACAATCCACTCTTAAAACACCCGTGACTAAACCCGCCGGCTTAATTTTTCCGATCGCTCTTTCAAAGCAACTTTTTCACACAGAGTCCTAGTAATGCCGTGGTAAGTGGGGATGCTTGGGCTCGGCTGCAAGGGTCGGGCAACAGACACTGAGAGGCACGGAAGCAACGGCGAGAATGCACTCCGGGGACCACGGACGCCTCAGCGGCTGTCACTCTACAGACCTGCCTGTACACCTGCCTGTTATTGTGGGTTTTCGAGCTGGGCCGTTACGCTCACGTGACCGACGGAGCTTTGGTTTAGCAGGTCTCAGAGTGCACCAACCCGGCTAGGGGCAAGACTCCACAGCACCGGCTGAGAGCTCAAGGGAACGCAGGGTGCAAAAGGAGGCGGGCTGCTATTCCAGAAAACACAGTTGCAGCCTCCGGGAGTGGCACGCGGCCTCGGCAACCCGCCTCCCTGCGGGACGAGGGCTGATGCCAGATCTAGGGCCGCCTGAAAAGTGAGGCAACCCGGAGAGGCGTACAGGCCCACCTGGAACCCACGCCATCGCCGCCCCTTACCGAAAACTGAGAGTCAGAAGCCGCCGAGACCGAGGCTGCCGCCATCTTCCCACCTGCGCAACGCGAGCCGCCGTCCTTGAGCTCCTCCTCCGGATTCGACAGCCGCCCGCCTGGGGCAAGCCGAATCCAAGACCCCGGTGGAAAGGGCGGGGGAGCTGCGAACCCTTTAGGAGCCTAGGTCTCGCAAACCAAAAGGACGCCACACTCAGCGCACACGGGAAAGGTAACGCGTATTGACAGACGCCTTCCAGTGACCAATCAGAAAAGAGGACAACTTCTAGTGGCAGGGGAGAGCCCGCCTCTTCTCTCGGTGACGTCACAAGTAGCGCTCCGCGGAGCCTGCGGGAACGGCAACGTCGTGAGTTGACAGACGGCCCTGGGATCGTCCGGAAAGGGACGGCTGTTCTGGAGGAGGAAGCAAAGGCTAGGGCTTCTGGAGCCTTCAGCGCCTGCTGGGGTGGATGACGAAAGCTGAATAAAGGCGACTGGAAAGTTGACACACTCCATCAGCACCCCAGGAATAAACTCCAGAGAGCGGTGCTTCTTCAGGTGAAGTACTGACCTTTCGGCCAATGACAAAGAGAAGTAGGAGGGGCTTAACGACATGGTCCAATGGAAGCCAAGGACTGAAAAAAAGCGGCGTTTCGTGGACCCGTGCCCAATGGGGCTCAAGCGCACCAGCCAAACGGTGACGGGCCGAGGCTTGTGGGCGGGATCTTTTCAAAGCGGAGTTCGCGCTCGGAGAGCGGCGGCCTCCTATTGGTTGGTGCTTTCTCTCTTTGTGGGCGCTCCCCGCCTAACCTAAGCAAGGGACTGGGCGGAGCTTCCGTGTGACGTGAGGCTCTGTATAGCCAATCATAGAGAGGGACGCGAGACCGAGGAGGAAGCGGAATCCACAGCCTATCTCCCGCTTCGTCTCCCTCCGCCACGGTCCGGGCCTAAACGGGAGCGGCGGGACTGGCGGCAGTAGGTATCCCGGGACGGCGGCGGAGGCGGAGGGAGACGCAGGGGGCCCGGCAGTTGCCTGGCCGGGGCTACAGCAGCAGAAGAGCCCGCGGGCGGGGCAGCCGAGTTCCCGGAGGCCCCGCCTGAGCGCGCGCGGAGGAGCCGGAAAGCAGGATGGCGGCGTCGGCCCTGTACGCCTGCACCAAGTGCACGCAGCGCTACCCGTTCGAGGAGCTCTCGCAGGGCCAACAGCTCTGCAAGGTCGGTGGGCGCCGGGCGTTCAGCGCACTGCTCCCTGCCAGGGCCCGGGCATTATGTGGGCGAGTCCCGTGTCGACCGCGTCCCGCCTGCTCGCGAGCTGGGGCTGGCTCGGCCGCGCTTGGCGGTCTCGGGTGGGGCTGAGCCTGGCAGCCACCAGTCCACCGTGTCGCAGAGATGCGGTGCAGACTCTCTCACCCCAGCTTTGGCAGGGACTGCCCCCTCCTTCCACTGGGAGGCAGGGCCCGTGTTTGCACTTTCTTGCTAGGAACCCGAAGCTGCAGAGCTGATGGCATCCTGCTTCCCTGTCCCGGAAAGCGAAGCGACTGGTTTAGGAACAGAGTGCTCTGATTTGGAGCTCCTCCCATCCCATAAAAGCCGGGATGCTGTCTGTGAGCAAATGTACAAAATATCTAGTAGTTTCACATGTAAACCACCCCTGAAAGTCAGTCCTGACAGCTTCTTTAGTTTGTATCTGTTCCTTATACCCCCTCCACACACCCCCGCATCCACTAAGGACAAAAGTATCCCCATGGAATTATACTCTGCCTGGCGGCTGATGTGATGTCACTCAGTTGTTTACGTTGCCAGCCAGGTTTTATTGATGTTTCAGGCACTTGACTAGGTCAATTAATTTCTACCAGAAGAGTGAGATTGGGTCTCTGAGATAAGTACTGACTTATGTATTATCTTATTACAGGAATGTCGGATTGCACATCCTATTGTAAAATGTACGTACTGCAGATCAGAATTTCAGCAGGAGAGGTTTGTATACTGAGCAGTCTTTCATTGTTACAAATTCATATAAAGAATAACTGGGGGGGTGTAATATTTGTGTTAAAGTGCTTTGAAAAAAATGATTTTGTTTCTGAAATTCAAAATTAAGAGCTACTATGTACAGTATGAGAGAAGACATTTAACTAAAGAATTCCAGGTTTTACATGTGAAAATAAGGGATAAATTGATAGATGGAAAATGTACACTTCGGCCAACAATCAATATAAGCAGTTACTTTTAAACTATTTTTTTTTAAACGAGAAACTGCTAACTAACCTGAGGAAAGAGCTACAGTGTTACTAACTGCCTTCTAAGACTGAAGTCACTGCCTTTAGCAATGTGATTAGCACAGATGTTTTTAACAGTAAATGCCTCCTTTAGAGGACAAAGTAAGCTCAAGAGAACAAATAATTTTATTATTGAGTATGTGGACATGACAGTAGAGAAGAGTGGGCTGGGAAGTGAAGTGGGCTCTGATGCATGAGAAGTGTGGACTGGGAAGTGAAGTGGGCCCTGATGCATGAGGTGAAGGTGTGCATTCGCATTGGTAAGGGAAAGTTTAGAACCAGATGGAAGACAGTAGGGCTTCTACCTTGTTTTCTTTAACAGAAAATATGCAGTGAGTTGGTTGCCTATAAGCACAGTGTTTGGAGATGGAGGCAGGAGAATTACTACTTAGAGACTAATCTGGACATATATCCTGAGACCTGGAGGCACTGTGTAATACATAAATAGTATATGGAAAATTTGTCTTTAAGAAAGGTAAATTTACAGAAAACTATTCTAAAATTAATACTGTGCTTTTAAGAAGACACTCAATTAGAATAAGTAATGTTCAAATCATTTAACTCGACCATTTATTATAGATCAGCATGTTACTTACCCTGGCAAGCTACATGAATTTAATCATCTGAATATAATTTCCTTTTCAGCAAAACTAACACAATTTGTAAGAAGTGTGCTCAAAATGTCAAGCAGTTTGGAACAGTAAGTATGTTTTTTATTTCAAGTCATTGTTATTGGCTAGTTACTGTTATTCATAAAACAGTCCAGTCTCTGTACTTATGTATCTGGACATATCAAAATAACTCATGGAAGAAATTTTGTATAGTCTTGATGGTCTAAATAAATCATAAGTACAAATGAAGCAGATTTCTTAATGTGAACATAATTATTTGCAGTGTTAACATAATGAAACTTTCTCCTGATTTCTGGAATTTTCTATGTGGCAGTACCATTCAAGTGTTCAAAACTAATGACAGTATCTTGGTACAAATTGGCTGATATATATATGTTAGTGATAGTAACATATCAGTGCTATTTATGATTGGTCAAAGTGCTGACCTTAAGACTTCATACTGTCCTGAATATCTAAGAAATCAAGGATGCTTATTGTTAATTAAATTGAATATGCTTATACAATTTTTTTTAATATTAAAAAGATTTATGTTTACTGTAGCAACAACCTATACTTGGTAACATTTTTAATTGAGTAAATGTTGTAACAGTTAAGCCTGCTGTATATCACTGCAAGTTCATATCCTCAAATTACAGGGTCAGATTTCTGAGCATGGGTAGTGAGCTTCATGACTGTAGCAGTGAATGTTAGTTGAATGAGAAGACCCATGATATTTGTCTTTGAATATATACTTGACAGAAACAAATGTTTTTAACTTAACACTTTTCTTTATTAATCCCCTAAATATTTTATTAACACTGGATATGTCTTATGCAGCAGAGTTTTGAATATCTCTGTTAAACAAAATGTGTTTATTTTTCAGCCTAAGCCTTGTCAATACTGTAACATAATTGCAGCCTTTATTGGTACCAAGTGTCAGCGTTGTACAAATTCAGAAAAGAAATATGGAGCCCCTCAGACCTGTGAACAGTGCAAACAGCAGTGTGCTTTTGATCGGAAGGAGGAAGGAAGACGAAAAGTATGTTTTACTTATGTTACAGTACCTTCTAGAAATAAAGCAACTTGGCAATTGTTATAATCAGTATATCTCCAAGACACTGTTTCTGTTGCCTGAAAACAGAAATGGAGGAGTAGCATATTTTGTCTTTGCGTCCTGTATGGATTCATGTTGATCAGTTAGGATGACCTTACCTGAAAGATCCATCATGCTGAATATGGTGTGGGCCTCTAGTCCCAGTTCCTTAGGAGCTGAAGCAGGAGGATCCAAGACCAGCCTAGACAGTAGGGTAAAGCTGTCCTGAGGAAGAATGTTTATGATTCCTTTGTTCATCCCAGTTCAGTTCTGTTGTGAATCCTTTTACGTATACTCTTGCTGGTTAGTTGAAATTGTCGCTGTGAAAAAAATACCAGATGGCATATTAGCACATAAAATTCAAAGTTAGTGTTCTGCCTTTGTTTGGCTCATGTTTGAAACTACTGTTTGTTTCTCTCTGCCTACAGTGACTTAATTATTAGGTGTACATGTGCCATTCCTCTGCTGATGAGCATTCTCACAAGCCTCCTGTTTGTCAGTTTCAGTTGCTTTGGAGGATGACTATCACTTTGAGGGGCTTACCCAGATCCCCCACAGCACTGTATGTACCTTAGTTGTAAGACACGTCCCTCCAACATTTCCTATATGAAATGAGGAAAGGCAGAGACTAAACCTTCATTTTGGAAAGAAGTCACTTTCTCTCCTCCGGACTCACATGATTGATTCTCATTATTTGCAGTAGTTACTGTCTGTAAAGTTGCCAGAAGCACCAGTGAATAGTGAGCTGTGGCTTTTAAGAGAAATTCAGGAGTAAGTTCCTACCTATAATTCTAACATGCTTGACAGTTAACCAATACATTTGTGATTTTAGTGCCTGTTGAAGATAACTTACATGTGAATTTAATTGAACTCATAGCCAGGAGCAGTAATAATAGCTGAATAAAACTATAACTAGCTTTTTTTTGTAAGGTCCATCACAGCCTTTTTTAAAACTAAAAACGGCAGTACTGAATGAGTTTTGGAAAGAACAATGGTTTACGGTGTGAGAGCTGAAGCACGGAAGAATATCCAGGCTTGTTTTGTTATAGCTGGGGCTGTGATGCCTGCTGATAGGAGTTTTACACTTCTCTACATCTATGTGAATGACCATAAATAGGATTCTTAGAGATCAATAGGCAAATCTACAGATACATAAACTCTGAGTATAATGAGAATTGATTGTTGTTACTGTTGTGGGAAATAACTATCATTTTGGTAATTACACTGAAACTGATGTCTATAAATGTTTTGCCTGCATGTATGAATATGTACCATGTGCCTACCTAAAACCTGAAGAAGTCAGGAGAGGGTGCTGGATGTCCTGGAACTGGAGTTATAGATGGTTGTGAGCCACTATGTGGGTGCCAAGAACTGAACCTGGGTTCTCTATAAGAGCGAAAAATGCACTTAACTCCTGAGCTGTCTCTCCAGCCCCTGTTGTACTTACCTTCTAAACTAAATAAAGGCAGTGTCTCCCAAAATTAAAAATACTTTAAACAGTACTGGAGGTCTGTAAATCAGTTTTTGTAGCTAATTTTATAATCCTCCTACAATATTATTCCAAACATCAAATGTGTTAATTAAAAAAAAAATCTACACGTACATTTATTCTGGAATTTCATGAAATGTAAAGTGTTACATACATGGAGTGAAGTATGATTGCAAGTTGAGTGACTTGCTGGAGCCAGTTTGCAAGTGCACTTAATGCAGCTATTTTCCTCAAAGGTTGATGGGAAGTTACTGTGCTGGCTCTGCACCTTATCATACAAAAGAGTTTTACAGAAGACAAAAGAACAGAGGAAGAGTTTGGGTTCTTCACATTCTAATTCCTCATCTTCATCTCTTACTGAGAAAGACCAGCACCATTCAAAACATCATCACCACCACCACCATCACCACCACCGCCACGGCAGTGGCCACCACAAGTAAGCACTTTGAAATCCTTTGTTATAGCCATTCCTGCCATTGCTAATGATCTTTTCACTGGTATTTATTATCTTACCTCCATGTAGTAGTAAGATGCTAGGCAAGTTTCTGTTGCACATGATGAGCTAATTTTTTTATTTGGCTGTGCGCCAATTATATGCTCTGAAAGATTTCCACACAATATATTCAGTGTTTATTAAAGTAGTACAGAATTCATTTATAAAACCATCCTGTGTGGAAATCAAGATATATCAGCATTGACATTTCAGTTATGCCAATTAACAAAAGCTTCCATTTTAAAGATAACGTTAGGTTTTATTTGTATAAACTTACTTATTTTTTACTCTTATGGATATGTACATGACAGCACTAACTTGGAAGAGAGAGAATGACTTTGTAGAACCTGTTTTATCTTTCTACCTGATATGACTTCCAGAGACGAAGCTCAGGTTGAAGACTTCATGGGAAGCCCTGTTTTCTGTCCCAGTATTTGAAGTTTATTTTACTTGCCATTTGTTTATCCTAGTAAAAACGTATTTAAAGCAGTGTAGAGAAATAAACATTTAATCCTTTCAGAGAACAGAACAGAACATCATTTATGGCCAATAGAAACTTTTTTTTTTCTTTTTTTGTAGTAAGGATTGAACCCAGGTCTCCTTCTATGTGCTAAGCACAGGCTCTACTGTTGAGCTATATGCCTAGCCCCTGTAGAAACATTGTTAAACTTGGAGGTTCCAAAGTGTCAGAGACAGTATTTTTAACTATGGGTACTTTGTTTTATACTTTTGTTGGTTGTTGAAATCTTTTTTAAGCATAGGTGGTATCGTAATACTTGAAATACAACATCCTTCTTAGTTTTTAAAGTGATTTCATGTAGGGAGAAATTATGTAGTAGTAATGTCTTAACTGTATATGATTAAGAAGTTTTAGTGTTTGTAGGAAAAGACCAACACAAACAAATTTAATTTGTAAATGAAAATTGCAAATAAGGATATGATGTATACTCATTTTTCAGAAGAATTTGTTTTTTCTCTAAATTTTACTATCCATCTTTAAAATTTCAGATAGTTATTTAAAATATGATTTTATGTGCAGGAAACAAATGGCTTCTACATTTTGCAACACAAAAGTTTTAGCTTAAGTGCCAACAAGTACCTCTTAGACTGTGAGGATTCATTTATTGAGGCCATGGTGTTTGCTGCTGTGTTGTAGTGTTTTCTAGGGCAACAGTCTTAGACTGCATGCACTGACAGCGGAGAAAGAAATTGTAAGGTTTTAGATCTGAGTAGCCAAGGGGCAGAGGAACACAGACCTTGATACTGTTTCTTGCTTTAAGAAGAATGTTAAAAGAAACTATGTATCCTAATCCGTATTCCTCAGGTTCTAGAATGTCTTCTTCCCTGGCTCTCTTTCAGAATGATTTTTCCTAGCATAATGGTAAAAAACAAGATGTAAATGTAGGTGGCAGCCATCTAATCTTTTAAAAGGATAACAATTTTCTAAAGAAAAAGGGAAAAAGACAATGCTGACTTTCTATTTTTTCTCTCTTCTGGAGGAGTACTTAAGAAATACAGATATATTTTTGCCTTGTTATTTACAAAAGAAAGGTTCCAAGCCCTTTGGATACGAAATTCCAAAGTGCCTCAGTCTCCTTCATGATGTGGTCTAGTTTTTGCATGACCTGTACTGTAAGTGATCTGTAAATTACTTACAATACCTAACACAACGGATATATTTAGAACTCATTGTTGACTATGTTTATGCAGAAAAGACATAAATTTCAGTGTTGTTCACTGCAACAACCACTGTAGGCTGACCTACATTTTCTCTGCAATTGTAGAGAAATTGGAATTGCAATTGGATCCTGAGATATAGAACCTGTCCATACATAGGGCTGGTGGTGCAGTTTTGTATCTAATAACTAAAGACCATATTATGAATAGACAAACCAGTTGTTTGGTCCTCTCTTAAGTTGAGTAGATCAGAAAGAACACATATGATCGATAACGGTTGATGATGAAGGACCATTGGAACAGGGCTTAGCACTAAAGTCAGTTTGGATCCAGGAATGACAGCCTCGGATCACTAAGATGGCGATTCCAGGAGTTCCTGATAAATCATTACTGTGCTGTTGCTACTTCAGTGAGTAATTATATGACTTGGGAATGCTTACAAGTAGTGAGATTTGTTTTAATCTTACAGAGGAATTGAATTCCTCCTTAGAACTGCAATTCAATGCCTGGTGAATGATCCAGGGTAATAGGGTTATAGCTCAGTCTTTGGAGCTTAAGTTTTTTTCTTGTTTGTTTTGTTCCTCTGGGTACACTTTAATTCTTTATTTTACTTCTACTTAAAAATGTGACTGATAGTTTTTGTACACATGTAAATGTATGTATTTGTTATACATGTTAATGCTATATTAGGTTGTATTAGGTTGTCTTATTTGTATAAGTGCTTGTAGCCATAAACAAAATGAATTGTACCTACTTCACGGATATGGTACAGAGACTTGGGGACTTTAAATAACTTTATGGTATTACAGCTTAGATGAAGTGCATTTCTTAAGTTAAAATGAATATGTGTTTCTAGCTCACAAGCTATGTAGTCGTTACTAATACTGCAGAAAAATGGAAAGGAAGTTTAGTATTATGAATGAAACCATTTGTCTTTATGAAATCTTCCAGTATGATGAGTGTGACTTTTGTCACTGACAAAGACAGATCTATTAGACTTGGAGGAGGCTGCTTAGGGAGACTAAGAGGAAATGAAATAAGCTACTTTCTAGTCTGACTTGACACAGGCTTCTGAACAGCTTGAGTTATATCAAGTGTGTCTGCATTTAGGAGAACCATGCAGATGCAGACTTCTGTATAGTATAGCCAGGGCCATTGACATAATCACGCCTAGATTCTTACATGATCCTGCTATGGCCTTGAGCTCATGTACTCCAAAACTGAGTACAATTTTAAGTTGAGTTATTGGAAATCTTAAAGAGAAAATACAATCTATCATTGTACATGTGTTTAAAAAATTTAAGCTGGCTAGTAATAATTTGATTAGAGTTTATCCTATTAAAATGTGATGTGTTCCATATATTAGCTTGTATAGCTACTGTGAACAGTAGATTTATAACATTTGATTCTTTTGGGAAAGAGTGTGTTAAATAAACATGACCAGATGTTACTCATGTGTCTTTCAGAGTCAGCAGCCTAAGTCCTGAGCAGGAGCAGGGACTGTGGAAACAGAGGTGAGTGCTGGTGTGATGCGTGGGTGGCACTTGGATAAATCAGTCTCTCTAACGTGCTTATTTAGATTGAAAAGGAACTGGTGATGGTCAGTGATTTTTTTTTTTTTTCAGAGGAGGAGTAGCTTATAAGTTGATGCCTCTGTTTTATTCTAATTATTTTTGCTAATATTTGCTTTCAGCCATAAATCCTCTGCAGCAATTCAGAATGAAACTCCAAAGAAAAAGCCCAAATTGGAATCTAAGCCATCTAATGGAGATAGGTAAAAATGAATGTCTTTAGTGCTATGAAAACTGAACTTAATTGAGTAGTTCTGGTTAATTATCAATTATTATTGCATATTTTATATGAAAATAGAAACATGGGTCTCACACACTGACTTTTTTAAGTCACCTTGGAGAGTAAAGTATACATAATCAGTTAAGAAAACTTTAATTTTGGCAATAAGAAAGTGGCACTGAACTATGTTGTTATAACTGGGGAATAAATTTGGGTTCTGAGGAAAGAACAAATCTGAATAGACAACATTACTATAGTTGTTCTTCATGGAAAAGAAACACAAATCTGATTGTGGTATTTTTCAGTTGACCTGCTTAGCAAATGTTTGATTAAAAATATGAGTGTGACTTTGTTTTTAGTTCATTAGCCAACGTTTGCTGATGTTACTGTACAAATTGGCTGCCTATTGCTTTACACTAGAAGTATTGACCCCCTAAAAGCTAATACTGAATTATATTTCTGCAGGTGTATGTAATGTGTGCCATTAGTAAGGTAATTTGCCAGTTGCATCCATTTCTGTCAGGTACATATTTTTTTGCATTAGCCTTAAGGATGTTTGTGGAATTGTCTAATTTATGCAATTTGAACATCTGCAGATTTTTCTTCTACCTTATGTAATTCCATTTTACTTTTTTCTTTTTAGTAGCTCTATAAATCAGTCAGCAGATAGTGGGGGAACAGACAATTTTGTCCTTATCAGTCAACTGAAAGAAGAAGTGATGTCGCTTAAGCGTCTCTTACAGCAAAGAGACCAGACTATTTTGGAAAAAGATAAAAAGGTGAGAATATAGTTCACTGAAGCCTGATAAGATTTGCATCTTGACTTTTATTTAACCCTTACAAATTTTCTTTAGTTATTTGGTAATGTTTGCAATGCATGACTTTTACAAGACAAACTATAGAAGCCCAAATTGAAATCTAAGCCATCTAATGAAAATAAGTAAAAATGGTGTTTTAGAATGTTTATAGTTCTAAGAATTAACTGAGAGCTAATTATAGTAGTAGGTTTTTGAGCATTAGTTTTCAGGTGTCATGCAAATTTAAAGTAGGTCTAATACCTTAATCTTAAAATGAGATATAAATGAAATATTTAAATCACTGTGGTTTTAAAGTTATTGAAAACAGTCTTTGATGAATATTGACCATGTCTCTGTGTCAGCCTGTATCAATTAAGCTGATGAGAAGTAATAATATTCTAATGTCCTGTGGTAGTGATTAGCAATAGGTATCTAAAGCTAGTAAGAAGTGGGTGTACTTACTAGCTTTATAGTTATTTAGCCACATTCAGGATGAAATTCCAATCCTGGCCATTTCTGTGTGGCCTTAAGTAGAATATGTTCATTAGTTGAGCCCTTGGTTTCTCATTTTTAGATATGTGCTTTATGCTACTTGATGGACTGACTGTGATGACCATGTGTGTAAAAAGTATTTCCTGTAGCTCTTGACACTTGTAAATGCTGTGTTGGTGCTGCTGTTTATCACCATGGCATACTTAGGTTCCAGACAAGCATTCACTGGGGAAAATAGTGAAAGCATTAAAAACAATTTTTAATGACTCCTAAAAAACATTAATTGTATTTTTAGCAGACAAAAGAAATGAACATAAAAACCCTAGAATCTTTAAAAGGTGCTTGCCATCAGCAAAAAGAGATTAAAATTTAGACAGGTCCAATAGGATAGAATTAATCCTTGAGCCTGCATTCAGCTTCTGTGCTGTACCTCCCACACTTAGCACTTTGATGATTGATGGCCTTCATTTATTATATTACTTCATTTTTCATATTTTGACTGAGGGTTTCTGTGTGTGCCTCTGGCTGGGTTGGAACTCCGGATCTGCCTGCCTTCTCCCAAGTGCTGAGATTATTTTAGTATGTCCCATAGTATGAGTAAATTTAGTTTGTGAAAATTGGCATTGATATTTAAGTTAAAAATTGGATAGTTGCAGTTGTCTTTTAGGGTTCTTTATCAGTAACAGTTTTAATTTGCTTTTATGAAAATGTATACACAAAACTTATTACATAAAGCCAAATGTGTCTACATTAACCTTGAACAAAAGTTGAATGATAGATTTAGTACAAAATATCAGTAATTCTGAACCAGACATTAACAAATTGTAGACCAGTGGTTCTCACCCTTCCTAGTGCTGTGGTGACCCTCACCCCCCATCCCCCACACCAACCATAAGATGATATTTGTTGCTGCTTCATGACTAGTTTTGCTACTGTTATGAGTCATAATATAAATATGGTTTTTAATGGTTTTAGGTGGCTCCTGCAAAAATGTCCTTCAACACCTCTCCTCTCAATAGGGGGTCACAATCCATAGGTTGAAAACTGCTGTTGTAGACTCTCTGACCCCTCCTCTCAATAGGGGGTCACAATCCATAGGTTGAAAACTGCTGTTGTAGACTCTCTGACCCTTTATACCCAGCATAGCTGTTTTGTTTAACTACTTGTAATTTCCTGCTTTAGTGTTTCCTTTAAGAACAAAAAACACCAAGTTTATAATTGTTGTAAGGAAAATAATTATGCATTCACCTATTCTATTAATCTAGAATTCTATCAATATAGAATTAATGACACATTTGTAGTTATTCTTTATAGTCTAAAAGGACCAAGTTAGTTTCCTGTCTCTGTTTTCTTATTTAGTGGCTTCTAAAGCCAGGCACTCACTGTACTAAGTCAGAAAGAATCACAGGCAAATAAATAGACACTATCTTTCCTTTCCAGAAGTTACAGTCTGGAGGCAGTACAGCAACTAAAATAATTATCAGAGTTGATGGTGTCAGAATTGGCATTGCAGAATAGAAGTCTCTTTATAATAACCCAGGAGAGGAACTAAAGCCTTTTGTTTAGAAGAATAAACATAAAACTCTTCACTTTTTCTCTTGGCTTTTGTGCCATTTTATTTACTAGGTACTTAATAATTATGGGAAAACACAAACTCTGAAAGCTTACATAGTGGCAGAAGCTGGTTTTGTGTGGTTCTGTTAATAGCAACTTGGGCTGTATATTTGAAATCCTATGATGTACTTTTGTTTGTGTTGATGATAATGAAAGTACTGTCTTGTGGTCTCTGCTTCCTCACATCGACTGTATATTTGTCCTGATAGGCAAATGTAGTATACTGGCTTCGTGTACATAACATTGGCACAAATTAACAATTCCAAACACCATTGCCCTTGGTTGATAATTGTTGGGTAAATGTGCCTATTATGGAGCCTTTTTCATTATTGAAGAAATCTTTTGATTTACTCTGAAGTGTATTTAGTTGAAGCACTTCATGAGCCATTAAGCTTTGCCTTGGCGTGCTAGTTATGAAAGTGTGACCAGTTTAGCCCAAAGCAACTTCTTAAAGATCATCCTTAGTATTAAAATCTCAGCTGCAGTGGGTCAGACAACTGGTCTCACAGAAGATGCAGCTGCTGCCAGCTGCCTCTGCTTTCATAATAAGTACACGCCTGTTGAGAAGAATAGTTAGTGTGTTAGTATATGGACAGATATGTGTGTGCATGAATGCTTTTTTCTTAATTTCAGTTAACTGAACTGAAGGCAGACTTTCAGTACCAAGAGTCAAATTTGAGAACTAAGATGAACAGTATGGAAAAAGCGCACAAAGAAACTGTGGAACAACTTCAGGTAAATGGTGTTATTTATGTGAAGTGCTAGTTGCAGATTTAAATCTGTGTTGTAGTATTTCTTGACTTAAGTACATGGGTATTATTACTTGTTTTGTTCATCTCCAGTTTTAATTTTGGCTTTATAAAGTTTAGATCCTGATCCCATTTAAAGCTTTTGTTTGAAATCACTTGAAAGATGACTCACTGTTAATCTTGAAAACATGTACACACTAAGTGGGATTTCCAGAAAATAGTGAAGACTGTTCACTTGACTACTGAGCTAAGATGTGACTGTTATTTATGATACTAAGGTGGCTATATGCACTTTAATCATTCTTCCCATTTCTTTGTGGATACCAAGAAGGGAGGGAGATAAAGAAAACAGTCTTGTTAGGTGGTTGGGAGGCAGAGACAGGTGGATCTTGTGAATTTGAGGCCAGCCTGGTCTACAGAGTTCCAGGATAGCCAAAGCTATACAGAGAAACCCTATGTCAAAACCTCCCCTGCACAACTGCCCCAAAAAAGCCAGATCTGCAGACCATGATTGAAGGGCCTTCATGCTATGTGCAAGTGCTGCAAATCAAGACAGTGCTTAATTGAAGACTGTCTGAAAGTATTGAAAGTGTGTTAGGTATTTAATATATTTATTAAATACTATTGTATTTAATGTAGATACGTAGGCCTTAAATATTACAGAACAACTGAACCATGGGAGCTGAGAGTCACTACCAAAGAGGGTAGATAGTGAACATCAACATAGAAAGGGACTATTCCCTTATTACAACTTGTTTTTATCTGTTCTATAAATTGAGGCATGAAACCACAACACATTGATTCATGTTCTGTGGTTTGTACATTGTGACATTTATAGAGTTAATCTTTGAGTAACAGGCTTAGGGTTGTTTTATTAGTTTATTTTTGCTGTTCTAGTGATCTAGTGTTGCACATGCTAGGCAAGTGCTGCCTAACCTGAGCCCCTAGGTGAAGAAGCTCTCACTCTTAGACAGACAGATGTCATATTCAGAGTTCAGACTTGAAGGGGTAGTGCAGCTTTGGAAGGAGTGCATGAATCGTGCTACATTTGTATGCTTTGTTTTCTGATTTTATTTTTCCATTACACCAAGGTATATTTTTTTATTCCTTTTGTGGTTTGGTGTGTGTCATAATTGAATAGAATTTACGTACTTCTTGGAATCCAGCTGTATGTTCCTTGTTTCCCATTCTTACTAGTGACAGGAATTTGTAAAGGAACCTCTGCAGAACCAGGGTCATAGTGCATTCAAGGAATTTGTTCATGTGTGGTGATTTGTGGAAATGCATTTCCCCTCCCTCTTCAGAGATTGCTCATCATGAGGTGGGCCTTTTGTGCATTAGTTACTGTTTTTACCCACCAGCAACTATTTTGTTTTATTCTTAAGTTCTGTTGAATGATTCCCTGAGATATAATCAACCTTATGTAATAGAGGTGCTGAAGTAAATACTTCTAAGTATAGAGTAACTATAATAATAATGCTTCCTAGGTTTGACTTAACCTGGTATGTTCTTCCACCGCTCCAAAGAACAGTTCCTTTTATTAAAGTGAGTTGCAAGAGAACCATCTTTATTTTAGCCTGGTCGGTGTCTTCAGCCACTTCCTCTTAACTGAATTTTTCTATGCTACTATAGCAGCCACTCATGCAGAAGGGGAGATATAGCTAATGTGTTCTGTATGTCATGTTCATATTTGCTTCTTACAGTAGCTAAGTGATGAGTTACCCCCACATTACAGGTGGAACCGGTCACTTTAGTAGTAAGTGAGACGTAGACACTACATTGTGTGCCTCAGGCTTACCTGTACATTCTGAGGAGTGTCTTGCATCACACCTCAGGTTCCTTGAGTATCTGAGTGTCCTCCTTATCAGCTGCTTCCCTATACACTTTTGAATTTCTGCTAGAGACACTCCAGCTAAGTGTAGTTCCCACCTACTCCCTTTAGTAGCAGTTACTGAGGTGAGTATACCTAGGTAAATCTGTTCTTATCTCTTGCCTTTGTTTGTTCTGTTTTTGAGGTGGTGCTTCACTATGTATCCCAGTTTGGCCTCAAAGTCAGCATCCTCCTTTAGCCTCCAAGTACTTGGGTTTGTACTCCTTACTCCTTCCTGCCTGTTTCCTTAACCTTTTATGATACAGAGAATGTAATGGTTAATAAAATTATCTTGCTCTAATAGCTCTTTTAAATATTTTAAACTATTAAATACAGGAATACAAACTGAAATTCATCCCCCAAAGTACCAATAATGCCGAGTAAAAATTCTGTCCTTTAGTAAGACAAGCTAGAGGGAAGGGAAGTTATGTGTGAGTATTGTTGTGTGCAGACCGCACGCAGTACCGTGTTTTTTTTTCAACTCCCTGAGTCTCTTGCTAGGGATAAGGTGTCCTCCAGTTAAGTCATAGGTAAGTAGAACCTGGAGATAGATAGGCAGGGTCTGTGTAGTTTCTTCCTTTATTTAGGCTGACATTTTTAAATGTTTCTAACTTAAGTACTATAATAATTGCATTGGCTTCTGTAGGGTGCAAAATAAGTATTAGAATAAAATTTCAGTGTATACATTTAGCCACTGTAATATAAAGCTTATCTGTAATATAAAGCTTATATTGCAAGTACTCAAAATAAGACTCAAAATAACAACCAATGCACTATTTTTCTTAAAGCCTTTGTCATATATAATTTATCAACAAGTTACTGCTGTCATTGGGAGACTAACTACATATTGAAAATTAGCTGCAAAAGTATTCAAGAGAAAAACTGCTTTCAAGATCTATTCTTTTAGTTCCTGCATTTTGTTCTAAGAAAGAAAAATGTAAGTTCATTTTTTCCTTGATTGAAAGCAGAGTTTTAATTACTTGGTAAGCCAGGGTAAATGCTTGCGCCTAACTGCCTGCCTGCCTCTGCAGACCTGGCTAAGGTCTTTCTGTGCCCTTCACTACTCTGCACTCCAGAATTTACTTCTTGCCAGTGGATCTGTTGTAGTTAATGTTGAATAATATATAGTTACATGGTTACTAGGATTTGTCAGAGTGATAGTTTATGCTTATGAGTAGTGGGGACTTCCCTGAGGATTTTAAAATCGTGTTATAGTTTAGTAATGCTCAAACTTCATACTGTTTCTGTTGGCTCAGAAATTTCAGAGTGGCTTTGATGATTTGTAGTTTACATGAGGAACTTTCATTATCTAACTTCTCAGAGGCTGCATAGAATAACAGAGACAGAAGAATGAGAAAAGACTCAGTGAAGTCCCACTTGTAGATTCCCCCAGGAACAACAACACTATCAAACGGCACCCTGCCGGCATTGTTCTTTCTGATGAGCAGGCGTTGTATAATCAGCTGAAAAGTCAGAGCATTGCTAAAGTGAAATTCTGAGACTTTGTGGGGGAGGGGGATGTTATGAAATTATACCAATCCTCTAGGAAATGGCTTAGATGATACTAAAGTCAGTATCACATGGAAGGACCACTAGGGCTAGTGAAAATGGTAAAGAGCGGCATCTGACCTCCAAGTCTTAAAACCAGAGTTTGATTTCCTGGATTCTCTTGGTTGGAAGAGGAAATGGACTCCCTCAAGTTGTCCTTTGACCTTCACATGCATATGGTGGCCTACACATAGGCACACACATACATGTGCACGCAAATAGTTAAGAAAATGTTTAAGAAGGACCTTTGGCAAAGTGATGCAATGATTTTTACAAAAATAGTCTCATACGTAAACAGCAAATGAATGACCTCATTCAGCTTGTTGGGAAATTGTCCAAAATAAATATTTGGTTTGTCCTTTGTTTTGTTGAAAAACATGCATTTAGATAGTTTTCATGTTTTAAAGAACCAAAAGTTTTTTCTTATTTTAAATTTGAAACTTCTAGGGAGCAGGCCACTTGTCACTTGTCCAAAACTATAGCTGTGAACAAATACTGATTGTTTGCTAAGAGCTGATAAACCAATCTAGAATTTTCTGCCTATCTAGCCTTAAAAAGATTAAATATACCAATTCACGGATCTCTTAGTGTTTCATTGATACAATTTTTATATAAATGAAATAATATTAAGTAGTAGTTTTCAGCATGACTTAATAGTTCAAATTTCTTAAATCTTGAATTTTTGTCTCTCACAGGCCAAAAACAGAGAACTACTCAAACAGGTTGCAGCCTTGTCAAAGGGTAAAAAGTTTGACAAGAGTGGAAGCGTGCTAACATCTCCTTGAAAAAGTCATTTGTTTAGCATTTCTGCCTGACAGTGTGTGCTTGAGGTGTCCTGTGACACCCTTAGGTTCTGTGCAGTGGAAAGATATTTTTACATGCCAAATAAGTTGGTATGTCTCCTACTCACTTTTGTAACTTAAACACAGCATTTTTTAAGTTGTAAACATGCAGATAAAACTTCAGCTGGTTTGGAGTGGCTTCTTAATTCTTTGATACCCGGAACTTTTTTCTAGCAATAGTATTAATGGTTGTGGAGTGCACAAGTGTGCACTGTGATAAAATGCAACATGCAATAATGGAGTGGTTGGCAGAATAGCCGCAGGGGTTTGTGTTTTGCTTTTGTTTAACACTATGCTGTTTTCAAATAATAGTTTTCAATTTAGAAATGCAAAACTTTTAAACAAGGAAAATGGTGAACACTGTTTTTTTGGGAATTGTATTTTTACTTCACATCAACATGAATTTAGAGAATCATGGTGCTTTTATTAAAAGCTTCAGAGTATATGTAAATATGTTTTTAAAAGTTACATCACTAACATCAGTTTAGTAATCTAACATTTCATTACTGTTATAGGATTGATGTTTACTGTACAGCATCCAAGGTAAAATGTGGTTTTGTTTTGTAAAAACTGTAGATTTTTACTTACAAGTGCCTTTTTGCCACCTAATGTTTTTATTTATAGGAATGCTGATCTTTTGTACATATGGTTTGTTTAAAAATCATGTTAATAAGTTTGTATATAAGTGCATATGTACATAACTGGGTTTCAAAAAGAAATCAAAGTTATTAGTAACATGCAGGACTGCATATTAAGTATTAACTGATGATGCATATAGACATTAGGTGAGTCTATGGTTTGCTGCTGAGTCCTGAGGGAAGCTGTTGGTCATTGAGGTCATTTAATTATGTTGGAGTACTTTCCTAAAGATTTAATTTTAACTCCATTTTGATAGAGGGATTTTATTTTTATGTTGTGTGGCTTCATGTTTATATTTTGTGAGTTACATGTTTTGCTTTATTTTTATATAAAATTTCTTTAAAATTTATAACGTTTCTATAATGGTCCATATATCTGCTTTTTTTATAATGTGTTCTAAGTTAATATTTATGTATACCATACTTACTTTGTAAATTTAATACAAATCTGGAAAATTAAATAACTTTTTATAATCAAATCCGTGCTTATGTCTGAATAATTGAAATCTATAAGATTCAGACACTATTTATAAGTAATTTGTCCCAAAAGAATAAAATTGTTTATAAAAGATTAAGATAGTGTGGGATAGATTCTGAGAAATTACAAATCAGCTTCTGACTCTATTGGTTTTCAGCAAATAACCAACATCTGCTTACTGTTACTTCTGGCTTCAAGGTGAATTGTAAACCTTTGAGCATTGCTGGCCACACCATATGACTTCTTTCTCTTAGGAATGTGCCGACAGTTATACTTGTTTTCATCAGTCCTGAGGGTTTATTTTTAGAGAAATGTTTATATGGTCTTCATATCAAAGATTAGTGTTAAGAGTACATATAACAGTTCATTTTAAATTATTCAAGTTTTAGTAAACTTCCCACAGTAGTTTGCTGCAAGTGAGAGGAAATCTAAAAGTTTGGAAACACATCATTTTCAAGTGACAGTAAGATTGAATTAGTCAGCTTTGGTAAGTCAGCTGTCTGCCATCATGAGGCCTCAGACGCACGTTCACCTACTGTTCTCAACTGTGGTAGACGGTGCCTTACTGTGGGTGTTTGTGTTTGCAGGATTTGCTGCACTCGTCAAGTAGTTAGTACATTGCTTTAAGTTTTGTTATGATTTATATTATAGTTTCCTGGCCATTTTTCAATCCACAGTAGTCACAATTCTAAATGAACTACAGTAGTTCTAATACCTTGCTGGAGACGATAGAAACAGAATCCCTCCTCCCCTGTTTAGCTAACATGGAAATTTAAAACCAGTTTAAAATAGTGAAGCTTTGTAAAGTGCAAGGCTAAAACTAAAATTTAGGGCTTTACAGTATTCAGCCCTAATTAGACATACTCTTTATTCCATGACTTTATTTTATAACTTAAAATTTTTTGCAATTGTATAAATGAGTGATTGAGTCTCAGTCCCAGATCCGTAGTGTGTTGATCTAATGAGTTGATACTCTTTAAACGTGGACCTGTCCAGAGGTACTATGGTGTGCTGTATTGTGCTTTTAGCCTGTTTGCTGCAGTTAGCATATCCCAGTGAGGGTCATATGGGCTCCAGTTTATCATGTATTAATAGCCTGTGAATATTACAGTCATTTTTAGAGTATATTGGTCTAAATATGCATTTTACGATGAACCTGTTAAGCTGGTCACATGTATAGATTAACAAAATACTGTACCTGTATACATCTGACTGTTGACATTTTGTACTTTTTTTCTAAGCCAATATTTCACAATAAAAATATGCCGAAAGCTTTGTGTTGATTCTGCTGTAATGAATTACCGTAATTTGGGTAGCAAAGCACACATGCATGCGCACACAAATAATAAGTCCTAGGGACCACAAATCCACAACTTGGCCTCAGTCTAAAATCACCATGTTAGCAGGGTAGTCCTGAATAGGAGCTTGCCATTCCCCTGCCTCTTCCCACTCAGTTCCATTCTGTTCACTAGTTGATCATCTTCCTTCATAGTCCAATGAACTTCTTGAAATCTCTGCTCTTTGGTCCCACTCTAATTCTTTCCAGCAAAGTATATTGTGTCATTCTGTGTGTGCATAATCTCCCCATTTCACACTCTTAACTACATCTGCAAAGTCCAGTGGTTCAGTTGAGGGCCGTATTTCCAAGTTTAGGAATCCATTTGGACATTTTGGGGTGAGGCATTGAGCATACTGCAACGATCATGGTTTTCCACCCTCCCAGTGAAGTCCTAACATAGTAGCTATGAGGGAAATGACTGGGACTGAACATTAAAAGAACATTGTAGCTGGTTCAGGCTGCCTTAGTGAGATGGATAAAGCTGATCTGAGCATGTCAGTATGAACAGTTACAGAAGATAAAACCAATGCAGTGAAACATTCTGAATTTATGTATATAATTACAATGCAGAGAAACACAAAACCACAGCAGTAATTGGTCACCATTGGCAAATTCATTATTTTGAACACTGGTATTCATTATTTTGAAACCACTAGGCAAATTAATTAGATGCAGTTTCTCTTGGGAAGAAAATCCACTTATTGCAAAATGCAATAATGATCTCTTGTTTTTGCAACTTGCAGCAGAGAGCACCAGTAGTAAACCTAGGCAAGACATTGCTTACACTGACTGTTTCTGATGGGGAAACACTGTATAAAGAGTTGTCCAGTTGGTAGACTTAACATCTTCTAATTAGAAATAGAACCTAAGGTCATATTGAAAGTCACACCAAAGGCTATAATTGACCTTTTCTTCATAAATTGCAGGGTGGGAGGTGAGAGCAATAGAGGTGGGACCTATAGACTAAGAAGCACTTGGGAAATACCCAATCACAATTGTGGCCCCTAGTTAGACTGAATCAAACTTAATTTTCTTCTTTATTAAACTTACACAATAGATTTTGAATATTGGTTATTTTCCAATATTGATAATGATATAATTGTTCTTTACAAGTCTTTGTGACTCTTATTAAATACTTGGTTTTGATTCATCTCACAGAAAAAGATGGATGGGTTAAAGGCATGCACTGCCATGCCTGGCATGTCTCATTTTCTGTGTTAGAGCTTTTTATAATAAAGCAACACAAATGGCATTGTGTATTCCTGGAATCCTGACACTTGAGAGACTGAGGCAGGAGAATCATAAGTTTGAGGCCAGCCTGGGCTATGCAATGAGATCTTGACTCAAAAGACAAAGCACTAACACCAACAGCCCCTCTGAAATTATACTCACCTTCATACATGCTCACTGAAGAAAAAACAAAAACAATAGTATTCAAGTAAAAACGACATCCATGGCTTGGTTCTGCTCATCATCCATTTATGTCTGAGTAACGGCCGTCATCATGCCACAGTGTATTTGGTTCCTGTTTCTCCATCATAGCAGAGGGAATCTCTGCTACAAAACAATTCAGGGCTGGACTTGGAGCTCTGTGGTAGAGCACAGGCAATCACTTTAATGTGCCATGTGCCAGTCACTGCGAGGAGTTGAAAGTGTGCAAAGCTCTGCAAGCATCAGATTGTTGCAGGGAGTGCAGAGTCTGTAAAGGATGACACTACCAAGGAACTATGATGCAATAGTGTTCTGTAGACTGCAAAAGTTCAGCTTCCCACACTTGCCCATGACTCCTGCCTTGTTCCTGTTCTTGGTCCCCCTTCATCCCTTATATTGGAGGGTTGGAGGTGTTCGAGCTTCCATCCTGTTTCCTTTTAAATTTTAAAAACAGTACTGATTTTCTAGTTTATTAAGTGTTGTAAGTCTAGTGCTGCATTAACATACAATAGATCAGATCTACCTTCGTTTTCATACTCTGTTTAGTGCAACTTGGCTGGCAGCTCCATTTAGATGTCTAAGCCTCTTAAGGCTTACTATTTTAGTGTGTGTGTGTGTGTGTGTGTGTGTGTACACCCACATGCCACAGTGAAGATGCAAGTACAGCCTGCAGGAGTCAGTTCTCTCCAATGTGAGCCCTAGGAATTGAACTCAGACCATCAGGTTTGGTGGCAAGCACCTTTTCCTACTGAACTATCATGCCAGTCTAAGCCTCTCAAATTTCGTATGTCCAAAATTGTGTCCCAGTGCTTAGCAGTGCCCCTGACTCCCAGACCAAGTGGAAGCCTCTCTTGAAGTTCTCACCCTACATGGAAACAATTCAATTTGTTGGGGCTCAAATCTTCAGTACTGTCTTGGACTCTCTCTCACACTCTGACTGTTCTTTCAAAATTTCTGCCACCCCCAACTTCATAACATAACCAGAATTTAACTACTATCTCCTACCCCTTCCCATTTCCTCTGGTAACACTTGGCTGTAGTCAGTTCTGAGAGTGAGCATACTAAATGAGGTCCCCTTATCTTTGGTCTCCAGTGTTTTTGGACAGTTAGGACAGTTAGGGCTGGAGAGGGCCTGCTCTTGGAATCAAGGGAATAAAGATTGGTCTACTTCCTACATTCTAGCTAACAAAGCCTCCACAACCAAGAGCTGTTAGTAAAGGTGGCTGCAAGCCTGCATAACCAAGGGCCATTAGTAAAGATGACTGCAAGCTCGGGTTGAGATCTCCTGACCTAGTGTACCTTAAATTGGTGGATTATTAACAACACTGATTCTCACAGTTTCACAGGCCATGTACATGGTGAGGGCACTAGCTGATTGCACTTGTGGAGAGTGTTCATTCGCAGGTGATGGCTTCTCATCACATCTTCAGATGGCAGAAAGTCAAGGGAGTTGGCTTCTCATATCTAAGGCATGATCTAATTATTTCCCCCCACTTTCTGCATTCATCACTTGGAGATCCAGCAGAGGGATTTTGAAGAGACAACAAATACAAACTCCTATAACTGGAAGCCCCCAAAATAGGTTTACATCTCAGCTGTCCAATAGCCCAAACACCTTGACTTTAAAACAACTTACATAAAATTACAGGTCAGGCAATGAATCCAGGAACGATTTTAAGCTTTCTGAAAATTCCCACCAATGTCCACCAGAGGGCTCTGCTACCAAACTGTGCTACCTATGCAGTGGTTTCCTTCCCAGCCAGCCCAGCCCTAGGACCTGCTTCAGGAAGAGCACGCTTAGTTTTTGGTGGTGAGCCTAGCCTTTAAAGGCTGAGTCATCACTAGCCTTCTAAGTGAATTTATAGTTCAATGTTTTGTTATACGTGAGAGCAGTTTACCAGAAACTGTTAGATTTGGATAATTCCATCATATCCCCCCAACTCCCAATCTAGTCAACTGATAAACTCAATAAAAGTGAATTTGAAAATATCATTTTCTCTTTGGATGGATTGCTTTTGAATTCAGAGTATTTTAAAATATCTTTATGAAGATCACACTGAATATTTGAAGATTTATTTCCCTTTCCCTTTCATTTATTTATTAGATCCTACTAATGCGTGGAGTACAATGTGTATTTGTCCTTTATGTACGCTCAGATATCCCTGTTCTTATTGCGCTGGAGGGAAAAGCAGTGGATCAGGACCTAGCAGTCCTGAATTAGAAGCTGACACCTCCAGCAAAGGCAGTGTGCCCTGCAAAACTGTGGCATGGATAGTGTGCATCACCGTGCTTTTCTGTGGATGCAGCCTAGTGCCATACAACACACAGCTTGGGCAGCCAAGAAAATGCTCTCATGCTTTCAGTGCCCACTACATTAGAAGTGGCATGCTTCGAATTAAGCTGCTGCTTGAGTTAGATGAGCGATTCTCAACCTGTAGGTATTGAGTCATTCAACCTTTAAGGGTTGAATGACCCTTGGCACAGGGGTCACCTAAGACCATCCTGCAAATTAAATATTTACATTACAATTCACAACAGCAAAAATACAGTTATGAAGTAGCAGTGAGATAATTCTATGGTTGGGAGGTCACCACAACATGAGGAACTGTATTAATTGAACACAGCAATAGGAAGGGTGAGGACCACTGCTTTAGATGGTTCTTAAAGGGTCATTGTCTTATGCCTGTTTCTTGTTTTTGCACATTTCAGGTGGTTGGCTTTTCCCTGTATGAGGGAGCTTCCCTTAGGCATTGCTAATAGGACAACCTTAGAAACCAGGAATCTTATAAACTAGGCTGTTTAGCTTCTGTTATAAATTCTTCTTGTATTGTTTATTTTCAATGCAGTTCAAATGACTGTGTCTCCTTTGCTATGTGAAAACCTATCAGATTTGGGCCAGGATAAGCATGTCAGTTTTCCAAGATGAAACCTTAACATTTGTTTTTTAGTAAGTGTCCAGTGTATAGATGAACTGTACCAAATGTTATAGTGTGTTAGCGCTCTGAATAATATTCCTGACATGTTACAGCTTATTCAATGAATAATTTAGAAGATTTCTGGAAGATGAGTTAAACTTGAAATAAGGGGTGGACCAGATGTGAAGATGGACTAAGGCCCTTTGCTGTCTAGTGTGTCTTGGTGCCTCATGACTTTTAGTCTTACATATTGTTATAAGTGATATGTATACACATATTCCTATTCCAGTGTTAGTTTACACATCTCTTCAAATACTTCCAAAGTTTTCTTAGCCCAACTGCTAGCATCCTGCCAATAGTCACAGCCCTTCCAGCTAGCATCTGCCATCTCTCTTCATTTTACTATTTTGGCTCAGCTTGTACCAAAGCAAGGAGACTTAGAGCAGTATGTATTAAGTTTTACTTTGTTTTGAGGCAGTTCAAGTTGTTGGCCTTGAACTCAACTGAGAGGCTGCTTGGGGGGGGGGGCATCATGAAAGTCCCACACAGAAAAAAGGCAGGCCCCCTGGCCACTTTCTGAGGTATGGTGGCAGATAGGAGACGCCAACAGATACATTAGAAGAGAGGAAGTGGGTGGCTTGGCCTCTGACTTAGAGGTAAAAGAGCTGAGATATGATGGCTGCAGAGGGGAACAGCCGGGGAGTTGTGCGGTGCAGGGCCCAGGAAGGATGGAGGGACGAGCTGGATGAAAGACTGATGAAGACTTAAACTATTTGAAACCTATCACTGTAGTCATCTGGAGGCTTGCTCACCAGAATAATTAACTCAAGACACTCTGCAGTTAATAATGGCAGACATGGCCAGAGGCCAGGGTAAGTCAACATGGAAGAGATGGGGATGCTATTACATTTACAGAGAGATGGTAAGATGTGAGATCTCTAAGTTCACTTATTTATCTGAACTCTCAGCTAAACTAGAATTACTCAGTGTGCTGTGTTGAGTCAGAAGCGTGGAGGGATTTAATCCTGTAAGCACAGCAGGCAAGGCAAGAACTAGAGAGGCTGCTAATGCATTATCAAGCTGCAGCAAATATGACGAACAAGACACACCCCTTTATTGTGTTCATGGTTTCCCAGGCCTGTGCTCAGGCTTCATGCTCTTTAATACAGCCGAAATAAGGATGGCTTTTACTTGCTTCAAAATAGCTAGAGGCCCAGTGAGGAGCTGTGAGGCATCTGGAGAGAACCCAATTAACAAAAGACAGAATCATCTGGAAGCATCTTTACACACAGGCATAGAAGCTAATGGGGTGACATTAGGACTGGGTTCTACCAGGACTGCCAACTAGAATTCCTACATGAGGTCTTTTCATGTAGTTTGAGTTTCATGTAATGGTTGACTTGTCCAGAAAACAAAGGTAGAAGCTTCCTGGCTTCCCGAGTGTGTCATACTCCGTCACTTTTCCTGTTTTGTGTTGGTCATAGCAACCCATGCAGGCACAACAGTGGCATAAACGAATTATTTAAGTTCAAATGTCAAATGATTTATAGCCACAGGCAGTCATTAAAGATGGGGTCAACTAGTCAGGGCTTCCTTCCGGAAATCAAGGCAGAAGATAAAAGCAAAGCCAGGCCCACTGTAGATAAAGGGCTTCTGAGGAAGGAAAAAGAATTCATGTGAACCTATCAGTCCCTGAGGCTTCAGCTACAGGCCCTGGCCAGATCTGGGGACTTCCCAGGGAAACAACTTAGCCAAGATCAAGTGAACTTGTGGAGCTCCAGCAGCAAAAGCTCAGTGGCCATTGTCTGGAAATAACCGGGGCCAGATGTCACGGAGCATACCAGCAACCCCAGCCCTTGGGAGGCAGAGGTGGTTGGATCCTTATGAGTTCAAGACCAGGCTAGTCTACACGGTGAATTTCAGCCCAGTCAGGGATACACAGTGAGAACCTGTCTTAAAAATACAAAACAATCATGGACATTTAAAGCAATGAAACAGAGCACTGGCTGTAATATTTGGGGGACAATAATGGTATTTTTATGTTTAAATAGTAGTTTCATTCTGTTAACATGAGTTCTTGGGCTGGAGATTAGCTTAGTTGGTAAAATGCTTTGTCTAGTATTCATGAATCCCTAGATTCGATCCCTCCCTGGTGCTCAATAAACCAGGCTGCACACCTGTAATTCCAGCCCTGAGAAGGCAGAGGCAGAGGAATCAGAATGTCAAGGTCATTGTCACCTGCTCAGTGAGTTTGAGACCAGCATTGGCTATGAGAGAAAAGGGGGAAGAAGAGTCCTTCAAAGAAGCGAACTAAAATATGTACAAATGCAATGATGTCATTTCTTAGATTTGCTTCATAACAAGGCGGGAGAGAGGAATTGAGGCATGGAAGAAGCAATATTGGCTATATGTTAACAATTATTGAAACCAGTAACAGCCATATGGGAGCTCTCTGGTGATTTTCTCTCCTTCTATATATGTTTGTAAACTTTCCCACCA
>NW_022196906.1:7829200-7861640 GCF_008632895.1 Mastomys coucha
AAATTAAAGCATACGAACAAACCCATATATGCACATTTATGCATAAAGATAGGAGCTAACCTCCAGACAGGATTTGCTGTACTTCGCAGAGAAAAGGATAATTTAGAATAACTCATAAAATATTTGCATTTGTCCAAGTCAAAAAAAATTTTATAAAGAAATGCAAGGCCTCACCGCTACCGAGGAGGATGAGCCTCGGTTTTGTGCCTTCTGACTTCCTATCACTTCATCATGTCTGAGAGTCAGCACAGCATAGTCTGCACACCCTGATGCTCCATTCACACTCCCCAGAGGCACACTTGAACATATACATGCCAAGGTAAGTTTGGGGTGAGTAGGGAGTGAGCTCATTTTCATTTGAAGTCCATCTTTAGGCCTCATGATAGGCCTACCGCACTTCACATGTCAGCTAACTTCTCCATCCTTCCCTGCTAGTCAGCTGTCAAACAGCCTAACCTCTCCCTCCAGTCGTCTGTCAGACCTGCTCACTTGCTTTGGCCCCACCTCTTGGCAATGGTCTGAGCACAGCAAAGGGTCTCCTGTCCTATCTTTACACACACAGTTCCTCATGACCCCACAGAACAGTGTGTAAGCTAGTGCTTCCTCTCTGTAACTTCTGTTACCTTCCAGTTCATACCTGGCTCAGGTATGTTGTCCTCCATCTACTAGGGGTATGGTACCACCTCCAGAAATCTTTTCCATGACCTGAAGAACTAATTTTCAGGCATGTGTTCCCACAGCTGTCTAAACCTGTCTCTTTTAGATGAAAGCATCCACACTATTTCTATTACACATATTGTCATAATCACACATTGTAATTCAGTTACCTATCTTGTTCTTTCTGGAGATTGTGTGTTCCTTGGCCACTGGACCACACTCACTTTATCCCCAGGGACTATCCAGCACTGGCCATGACACAACACAAGAGTAAAGTAAACCCTTCTTGAGTTAATGAACCAAGGCTTCCATACATACCCCTTGGTGAATTTCTTAAAAGAGTAAAAACAAACCCAAATTAAAAACCTATAAATACTTGCCAGGTATAATTTGTCATTCCCCAGAGGTCAATTAGAAAGACAATGTTTTGAATGGTCCCTTCCATTGCTCTTGTGCTGACTGGAAGGAGAGGAACATGTTCTGGATAATTGTTATTAAAAACTCTCCAATATTATTAGTGATCTTTCTGGAGATGAACTTAAGTCCAAACATAATTAAAGTGTTCCCTCTAAATGATGGGAAAAGAGGCCCCCATTCCTCTGTGATTAGCTAGACATTCTCTTCTGCATTAAACAATAAAGGTAGAACTGTTATCTCCAGCAAGTATTTCCCTAAAAGAACAGGCGTTCTTACCTTGGTTTAAAAAGAAAGGAAGGAAGAAAGGAAGAAAGAAAGAAAGAAAGAAAGAAAGAAAGAAAGAAAGAAAGAAAGAAAGAAAGGAAGGAAGAAACAAAGAAGAAAGAAACAAAGAAACAAAGAGAAAAAAAGAGAGAGAGAGAGAAAGAGAAGCAGTAGCCCTGAGCAGGTGTCCCCACCACCCCTGGAGTACAGCCACCCATACAGTCCCTCAGTGGGGAACTTGGACTCTGAACAGATGGATAATTAGGCAGAATATTCTATTAAGAGACTTTTGAGAAGAAAGTGAGGGATTCAGAATCAGGGATGAGGATGAGAAAGGGCCACTTGGCAACAATGGTTGCTCAGTGGAAAGGGTTCAAGAACTCTTCTCTTTTTCATAGAAGCCCCATGAACCTCATCACCTTAGGGCTTCTGCTCAGTGATTAAAAGGGATCAGCCTGGCCTTGGAAAAGGAAAGCTAAGTCTTCAGTGGACTCATGTGACTCTTTAATTGGAAAGCTATTTTGCCTAAAGTATAGTAGTGATTAAAACAGTTCTGGCATCATACTTCCAGATGTAACTCAGTACTAAGGCTGGTCTTGCTCCCTTAACTCAGAGCACAGGAAATTGGACAAATATGTGTGTAACAGCTCTCTTCAGATTTTGTGCAGCAGTCTAGGACTGTGGTCCCTGGGGGGAAGAAAACAAACTGTGGGTATCCCAGCACCTCAGCTTTCTGTATATATGCACAGCAGTACTCAAGGGGGCTCTGAAGAGAACCACTTGGTCTTGTCTGGAGACACAGAGGGAGAGGTTGGGGAGATTGAGATACTTAAATTTTGTAGAACAAGGAACCAGAGGAAAGAGAGACATGCAGAAATTGCATGGGAAGCCTGCTTAGGGACTTACCCCAGCCTGATGCTGAAAAGCAACTGCATTGAGAGTTGGGGTGAAGCAAGGAGTCAAGAAAAAATGTGTACAGCACTGAATCACTCAATGGATCACTGCTGCTTGGTATAGATTCATATATTTAAACAGTTGGGCTCCACCTGTGGTACTGTTAAGGGAGGTTATGCACCTTTTAAGAGGTGCAGCCTTGCTGGAGGAAGTACATCACTGGGGGTGGACGGTGAGTACATCACCCTAGTAGGTTTTCCACTGACACAATATAGGCCAGATTAAAAAGAAAATAAATGCAGATTTAATTGGTTCAACATCTTTTTTTTTTAAAGATCTATATTTAATGTATGGAGTACACTGTCACTGTCTTCAGACACACCAGAAAAGGGCATCAGATCTCATTACAGATGGTTGTGAGCCACCATGTGGTTGCTGAGATTTGAACTCAAGACATCTGGAAGAGCAGACAGTGCTCTTAACCACTGAGCCATCTCCCCAGCCCAAATTGTCACTATTTCTGACAGTCCCAAAGAAGAGGCTGAAGAAGTCAAGTGTGCATAGGATAAGGCAGGGAGGTTTTATAGACCTTAGGCAAGGGATGATCACATGTCAACCAAGAGCTGGGACTGTACCCAAGGATGGTCATAACATGGGCACCTGGGCAGGCACTTGGGTAGGCTGGCTATGTTAGAATGGCTTGGAGTTTTTCAGTGTGAGTGAGATTGGAGAAGGATGGCAGATGGAGTTTTCCCAGCTTGTGCAGAGGCAAGCAGTTGGCTCCAATCAAACATACCTCACTTTCACTTTGTTCTGTTTCTTGGTGTTTCTCTGACCAGCCACTTCCCCACACCTGCCACTTGCTGCTGTGCCTTCCTGACATGAAGTTTTACATAGCCATGTAAAAACTTCCCTTTGTAAGTTACTATTTGCTGTGGTGATTATCATTGACATGGAAAAATAACTAATATGTGATTAATTTACTTTAGCCTTTCCCTTGCATTTGGGTACAAGGAGTGCATGGCTCCTAGCCAACTTTACAAACCGACAGCAGGCATGCAGAATGTTTATATGTATGTTAAGGAGATGGCTCAGTGGTACAATGGATAGTGGTGGGTAATGTGCTTGCTACGAATGCAGATGGGCCTGAGTTTGAATGTCCAGCACTCACATCAAAATCTGAATGTACCATTTAATCCCTGTAAACACACTGGGTGACAGAGATCCTCCCAGGGATCCCAGGGACTCTTCAACCAGCAAGGAAAGTTCCAGGTTCAATGAGAGAACATGCCTCAGAAAGGATAGTTGAGAGTTACTGAGACAGACAGCAAATATTGGTCTTTGGTCTCCACACAGGGATGAGTGGATGTATGCACACCTATACACATACTCACACATGCATGCACATCATGCGTACGTACACACATGCACACAAATGATGCCTTGCTGAATACACTTAGAAAGTGATTCTTAGTAAACTCAAATGCATTTCTGGTACAGCTTTTGTTAGAGTACTTTGAACTTCTATACAGAAAGGTAATACTATTATTTTTCTACTTATTTATTTACTTATTCACATTACATCCATATCACAGCCCTGCTCTCTCCTCTCCTCCTAGACCAACTCTAACAAGTCTCTCCTCTAGTCCAACTCTAACAAGTCTCTCCCCTATTACCTCCTCCACTTCTCAAAGACAGGGAAGTACCCCGCCATGGGTACCACCCAAGCCTGGGACATCTAGTCCCTGCAGAAGTAAGCATTCTCCCACTAAGACCCAACCAGGCAGTCTAGCTAGGGGAAGGGTGATCCAATGGGAGGGAACAGAGACTGAGACAACCACCACTCCACTTGTTAGGGGACCCCAAGAGAGTTAAGCTACACATATGCTATACATGTGTAAGGTACCTAGGTCCAGTCCATGCACGCTTTTTGGTTGATGGTTCAGTATTTGTGAGCCCTCATGGGCCCAGGTTACTTGATTCTGTAGATCTTCTGTGATGTGTTTGATCTCTCTGGCTCTCTCCCAGTTTTCCAAGTAAATGGCTGAGATATCATCTTGGTGGATTTTCCCTTTGATGAATATGAAGTGTCCTTCCCCATCTCTTTTGATTACTTTTGATTCAAAGTCTATTTTATTAGATATTAGAATGACTACTCCAGCTTGCTTCTTGGGACCATTTACCTGGAAAAATCTCATTGAGTAGAGAGTTGTTCAGGTTTCATGAGTTTGTAGGCTTTCTGTTGTTTGTGTTGTTGTTGTTGAATTCCAGCTTTGATTCATGGTGGTCTGATAAGATATAAGGAAGTATTTTAATTTTCTTGTATCTGTTGAGGCTTGCTTTGTGACAAACTATTTGGTCAGTTTTGGAGAAGGTTCTGTGAGGCGCTGAGAAGGAAATTTTTTTTGTGTTTAGGTGAAATGTTCCACACATATCTGTGAGGACCATTTGATTCATAACATCTGCTAGTTTTATTATTTCTCTGTTTAGCTTGTGTCTCAATGACCTGTCCATTGGTGATAATGGGATGGTGAAGTCTCCCACTATTAATGTGAGGCATTTGATGTGTGATTTAAGCTTTAGTAATAATTTTTTTTATGAATGTGGGTACCTTTGTATTGGGGGCACAGATGTTCAGAATTGAGACATCATTTTGGTGGATTTTTCCTTTGATGAGTATGGAGTGTCCTTCCCCATCTCTTTTGATTACTTTTGGATGAAAGTCTATTTTATTAGATATTAGAATGGCTACTCCAGCTTGCTTCTTGGGACCATTTACTTGGAAAACATTTTTCCAGCCCTTTACTCTGAGGTAGTGTCTATCTTTGTTGCTAAGGTATGTTTCTAGTAAACAGAAGAATGATGGAACCTGTTTATGTATCCATTCTGTTAGCCTGTGTCTTTTTATTGGGGAGTTGAGTCCATTGATACTGAGAGATATTAATGACCAATGATTTTAATTACTAAAGACTAGAGCAGAAATTAAAACAATAACAACTACAGCAACAACAAAACCAGACAAAATTCAAATGATTAATGACAAAAATTTGGTTCTTTGATAGACAAACAGAAGAAACTTTTTGCTAGACTAGCTAAGAAAAATGAGATAGGAGACACATTATAAATGATAGCATACACATCCAATGGCCATTAGGGATTATTATGGATGATTCCAAAAAATGTAATAACCTAAAGGTATTGACAGATACTTGAACAGATTCTAATAAGTCGTGAAGAGACAGAGAGCCTGGATGGAACAGCAGCAACCAACTTTTGAGTCAGTTGCCATTTGAGAAGAGCCTGCACCTCATTTGCTGTTGGGTTCCACCAAACATTTCCAGAAGAACCAGCATCACTTCCTCTCAAGCTATTTATCTTTCTATCAAAGCTGGATGAGAATACAACAGAAGAAAACTTTAGGCCAATGTCCTTGATTAACATAGATACAAAAATCCTCCACAAAACAGCATCAAACTGGATCTAGCAGCACATGGCACAGGAAAACATATTAACAAACTATACATTGGACACAGGTTGATGTTAGTTGTCAACCTGACAGAATCTAGTAACACCCAAGAGATGGGCTTTCGGGTGTGTCCATGGGCCGTTACCCTGGTTGTGTTGAGGGAAGACCTTCCCATTGTGGGTGACACCCTTCCCCAGCTAAGATTCTTGGCTGTACAAGTAGAGAAGGGGAACTGAGTAGTGGCAACCATCCAATGCTCTCTTCTTCTGATACAATGTGTCTAGCTGTTTCAAGTTCCTTCCTACCACCTCGGCACCCCTACAGGATGGACTGCACTTTGAGCTCTGAGCTAAATCAAGCCCCTTTTTCTTTAGATGGGTCAAGATGTCACCTTATAGGTTAGCACGATTTTATATTTTATATATTAATCACAATAAATTTAGGAAAGAGAACTACTACAAGAAACTTGGACTTGAAAAAAAAATCTTCCTACCTGTTAGTCAGGAAAAAAAAAATGTACTGGTGACTGTCACCTCCTCTTCTGATTGTGCAGCTCATTGTCCCATGGGGAATGATTGGTTAGATTGTTGAGCAGATTATGGCCTAGGTGACCCCATGCATCTGGAATCTGTGGAGCTGTAAGAATTCAACAGTGCAGCTGGATACCATAAGGAGGTCAGACAGGCTTTGTTAAGCTTGAGATGATATTGAAAAGTGCTCTTTTCCCTTCTGTCATTAGAAATTGTTTTCCCTTCTGAGGACTGGTTAATTATCAAGTGGCCATTTTAAGGTTGTTTCTGACTACATGATGTTGGTGTTTTGTATGTTTTCCTTGGATGAAAATCAAGCTTCTCCTTGGGTACTTGAAATCAGGACAATCAGGAGTCAACTGATGCTCAATGATGGCTACAGAACTGGATTTCATTAAACTATCTTTTTGACCTACTGGAGTGGTACCATACTTTCTTTTATTTCTAGTTTGTTTGTCCAAAGATAGACAGAAAGGCAGCATACAGGGTGGCATTTAGAACTATGTAATAAAGTCCAGATACAGAATATTCTATATAATCTATTATAATCATTATGTTAGTCTGTTTTCCAAAATATTAGAGAAAAGTCATCTTAGAGGGAACTGACCCCAGTCCTCTCTGCAAGAGTAATGAATATTCTCAACCCTAAGCTATCTATCTCTACAGCTCTTTTGTTTAGATTCTTGGAGACTGGGTTTTTTGTTTCTTTGCTTGCTTTTTTTGTTTGTTTTTCGTAGCCCAGGCTAGCCTCAAAGTCTTTATAAAGCTAAGGAGAGCCTTGAACTTCTAGTCCTCACCAAATCCTCCCAATCCTGAGATTATAGACCTGAGCTGCTATATCCAGCCAGCAACCTGCTTTACCAATCCAAGCTGTGAAAACACCTACAGAGCTATGGGAGCAAACTGATTCGATGAGAGAGCCTGCTCCCCAGCCTGGAAAAGAGTCTGTTCCAGGAAACAGGAGCCACAGGAGCCACAGCATGGGAAGTACTAAGCAGAGCCCAAGGGGATCAATCTCCAGGACCCTGATTTAAGGGATAGTAACAAGTGCGTGCTGAAGATAGAACTGTGTTGACTTCTGAAGCATCGGTATCTATGGAAGAGGCAGTCCTGGGCTTTAATTGCTCTTCTTAAAGTAGATTGGAGGCTCAGTAATCAACAAGGTCATTCCCAGTTCTTGAATGCTTTTGATCTGAGGGTCTATGACGTAGCTGATAGGACACATGTCAGCTGGAAGTAAGCCAAAGTCTGCCTAAGCAGTGTTGGCTCCCTTTTCAGTTCACCTTTGGAAGAACAGGATTTGATCATGTGGGCTGCACTGAAATAAAGAACTTTGTAAAAAGCCAGTTTTTATAAAGAAGGAGCAGAGCAATTCTGTCTACAGGTGGATCATGCATATCAGTGATATTTCAGCTTACAAATACACTTGCTTTGTGAAATTTAATGAAAATCTAAAAATAAGACCTAATGTCCTGTGTGGCGATAAATACTCTGACAGAATTTGTTGGACACAAAGAGTTCTCAGCACTGAGGGACATGAGCACAGCTCCTGTTTTAACCTGTTAAGCAGCTATCTCCTGGAAAACTTAATGATGGACGTGTTTCAGAGATGGTTTCCTATAATTTTTCCACATTAGTGTAGAAATCAGCTAAGGCTGTGGAATGCAAACCGGTGATTTTATCGTGTAAAATTTATTCTAATTTTCCTCTTGGGATAAATGTTGCAATTGAAACACATTGGCTTTGAGGAGATCTGAGGCCCATTTTGTGCCAGCAAAAACACAAATATTGAACCATCACAGTGTCTGTGTGTTATGAAGAAGAAAGGCTATTTGAAATCTAGCCTGGCAATTCATTGCATTTCTTTAAAAAGTTTTTTTTTTTTAACTTAGATAGTAAAATTATTAAAAGTAAGATTTTTTTGAAACTGGGTGCATTATTCCAGTGAAAACAGAAAAGTACATCCAATCTAGCTAATATTGCTTGTGTTACTTTTTAAAGATTCTTCTGTGTGTTCATGTGTACGCGTGTGTGCAGGCCATGTATGTACAGAGGCACTGGAAACCACCCGACAGATGCTGGGAACCAAACGCAGGTCCTCGGCAAGCTCAGCCAATGTGCTGGACCACTAAGCTATCTCTCTGCCCCGATGAAGTTTTCATTTAGAACTGGAGAGAAGCTGTCAACTTTAAACAGTGCTAATACTTAACGCTAATCTAAAAAAAATCAAAACGGTTTAAAAGTATAAACTATAATACTGGGTTTTATAGTGTTATTCTTGAGTATTTGTACTTTTTGTCTATTATCATCATTTTGTGTGTGTGCGTGCATGCATGTGCGTGTGCGTGTGCGTGTGTGTGTGTGTGTGTGTGTGTGTGTGTGTTCATGCTATGGCACCTTGTGGAGGTCAGAAAACAACCCTTGGGTGTTAGTTCCTACCTTCCACTCCTGAACTCAGGTTGTCATGCATTTACTTGCTAAGCCATTCATCAACTTTAACCTTTTATTTTAATTTCTTAAAAGGTGGACTGTCCTTGACCTTGCTGTGTAGCCTGGGAGAGGATGGATGACCTTGAGATTCCCATCATCCCACCTTTACCCTCCACCTGGTTCCACGGAGTGCTAGGGATCAAACCCAGGCCTTCATGCATGCTAGGCCAGTGCTCCACTAACTGAGCTACATCCTCAGCTCCTGGGCTGCATGTTTCTAACATTTACATTTGCAGGTAAAATATAGAATTGCTTTTTCTTTAAAAACAAAGAAGTGTGGGTGGCACATATGAGAGAGAAAGCTCTGGTCTTACATTTGCTCAGCTTCAAAAAACTGACCTGGATGGTGAAGCAGTTTACAAGACTGTTCCTGATCATACATACACACACACTTTCTTTACATCTTTGGTTACATTTGTGTGTGTGCATGCATGCATGAACATGTGTGCCTGTGTGTGTGAGTTGTAGGGGCATGCACATATAACACAGCAAAAAATGTGTGGAGGTCAGAGGACTAGTCTTCCCATCTTCCACTCTGAGGGTCCCAGGGTTCGAACTAGGCAGAAAGTGTCTTTCCCTGCTCATCTGTCTTGCTGGTCCCAGCGAACTACCACTCTTCTACACAGTTTCATACAGAAAGCTATGGCCTGCAGCAGATGTTCCTACCTTACATGCAAGGAGATGGCCTTAGCTCATCTGCAAGATGCTTTTCAGGGCCCAATTCCAGTTAATTATAAACGATATTGCTCCTCCATTTGACTTGAAGCCTACTAGATTTTCTCACTTCTGTGTTCCCATTTCTGCAGATCTCCCAAAGAGGCAGAATAAATGTACCAACAATTAATAAGCAGTGATGATTTCCTTTGCAAATGAATTTGTTGTAGAGTTTAAAAAGCAATCAGTGCTTAAGCACCATCTGTCTTTATACATAATGCACTGAAATGTCTGTTTCTCAGGAACACACTGTTCAGCCTGGTACATGGTTTAAATGAGTGTCATGAGTGTGTTGTAGTTCTCAAGAGCTCTTTGCTACTCTATTCCTGACATTACTTGCTGGCACCTGCCCTTAAGTCATGAGCGTTACTCATAATAAAAATGAGTGGAAGGGCTCACCTGGCTGTGGTGTGAGACACGCGGCCTCACAAGCGGCCAAGGATGATTGAACTGCAGTGTATCCGGAGTTCCCACAGGCCAGGCCAGGTGTGCATACCAAATGACTTTCCAAGAAGTGTGAGAGCTATCCCTCAGATTCCACAGCTATAGAGATTTCCTAAATTTCTAGAGACACAGAGAGTCACAGACACACGTGCAGACACACACACACTCATTCAATACTATCCCAGTTTAGATTTTGCTGCCTAGGGCATGAGTTGCTGCCAAATAAGTAGGCACTGCGATACAAGACTCTTCCCTCTGCCCCTCCCTGCCTGTCCCAATACTGAATTCCCCTCTGCAGAGCTCTGGTCAGAAGACTCATGTATTCTTCATGGTGAGTGACAAGTTCCCCTCTCTTCCACAAGTTTAGTAAAATGATTTCTAGACGTGTTATGGATAAGGATGTAGACATTCCAATGTTGAACTAAGATATTTTCTAGGATTACGAGAGTAGAGATAGGGATATTTAATCTTGTCATTGCTAAAGAGTTGGTGAAACTATGCAAGAAACTATGCAGAACCAGTCTAAATGTCAGTCTAAATGTCTACCAGGAGATGAATAAGCAAAGAACACACACACACACACACACACACACACACACACACACACACACACACGAATGAGGTCTTCATGCTAGCCAGACTCAGAAAGACAACCACTACATGCTTTCTCTCACTGGGGGATCTAGATTTATCTTTGACATGAGATTAGAGGAGGGGGTGCTTCAGGAAAGAAGATTAGACCAATGAGAGGGAGGAGCAAGAGAGGCAAGGCAAGAGAAGACAGACATGTTTTCTCTTATATGTGGAGTCCAGATTTAAATACAAATATGATATAAAGGTAAAAGAAGACTAGTGGGAGCAGGGACAGGCAAAGTAAAGAGAAGAAAGAGCACATGAACAGAAAATAATGATAACGTATGAAAATGCCATCATGAAACTGTTATTCTGCATACTACTTTTACTTTTAGCATAGAAAAAGAGACAGTTTATTTAGAAAAGGATACTCATGGTGAGGCCAGAAGATGGTACATAACTCCCTCGAGTTCCGGGTATTTGAGAACCACCTACTGAAGGTACTAGAAGTGGACCTTGGTCCTTTAGACGAACAGCAAATGTTTGTAACTGCTGAGCCATCATCTTACTAGCTCTGACTTACATTCTTCCAGGTTCTCCATCAAGCTGCCTGTGAGCGTCTCCATATTTCTCTTATATTTACCCCAGTTCAGGATCAATGCTTTGAGTGTGAATGTTGGCACACATGGCATTTCTTACCTTCCTTCCCTTTACCCTTGAAGGTGGACCACACACAGGACTCTGCCCCAGCCTAAGGTGTGATGATGGGGAGACTATGACTCCCTTTGCTCTTAGAGACCTATTGTAGAGTGTGACCTGAAAACACCCCGAAAGCTCAGAGCCTGCAGATTCTTCTCCTTAGTCAGGAGGACAGTTGTGACCTCCGACTATGAGCTGGGGTACATGTTTCAGTTCTTCATGGGTCATTTCTTCCTGCCAGAATGGGCTGAAGGAGGTCCTGGATCCCAAACTTCTCTTATGGGTAGCTTGCTTGCCTTTTTCTTTCTCCCTTCTCTTTCTCTCCATCCTTATCCATCTTTCTTTTAATATTTATTTATATGTATATTTTCAAATTTCATACATATTTTACACTGAATCTATTCCATCCACATTTTCCTCCTCTACTTCCCTTTGTTCTTTAGACAATTTCACCTTTACTTCCAATCTCTTTAGAGACAGTTCCAAAGCAACAATCCTCTATGCAGAAAAATGTACAAAACATGGTACATGGAGGTGACTTTTGCAGCTAGGCATATTCAAAATTTGAAAATAGATGAAAAATCCATTGAGATGAAGAATTTGTCTAAGAGTCTGGCCAGATGGCTCAGTATTTGATGCTGAGTTTGATCACTAGCACCCATGCAAAACAAACCTGGGCATGGTAGTGCACACCTATAACCTCAGGCTGAGGAGGTAGAAACACAGGGATCCCTAGGGCCAGTCTAGCCAAATTGGTGGGCTTCAGGTTTAGTGAGAGATCCTGTCTCAAAAACCAAGGAGAGTGATTGAGGAAGATACCCATTGTCAACCTCTGGCTCCCACACACATGTGCATACACATACATGGATGTGTGTACAATACATGATTTATATTTTTAAATCTTCTTAAAAGCACTCACTCAGCTATGAAGTGCAGTTAGATGTATTTGAGGATTCTTTCACTCAGTCATTGTTAAACATACTGAGATTGGATCACAATTGATCTAGACCAAAGATGGAGTATATGAAGAATGGCAATAGGACCCTTCAAGCATTCTACCCTTGAAGTAATTCTGGAATCATTGTAGGGTAGAAAAGTAGGTGTGAACTCCTTCATTTGCTGTAGGGTATATCCTGGTCTGGCTTTTATTATAAAGCCATTGGAACCTTTACATAAGCCCATGAATTATTTATGGTTTAATATTTTAGAAAGCATTAGTGTCTGTCAATCCTAGTTTCAAAAGTCAGAATATATTATGTTTGTGCTCAATGAGCCTCCACTGTATACACAAGACTTAGTAGTGATTTGAAGGGTTTGTTGTTTCAGGTGCCTAGGAGGACGGGGTACAGAACTGCTAAGAAGGGATCTGGTGTCCAGGAAAGCACAGGAGAGGATGAGGAGAAGACCGCGCTTAGGCCCTCCTACTGACCTCTAGTTTTCCCTTGGACTGGCTCCAGCTTGAGCTCCTTCTAAAATCTGATGTTTTTATGTCTTTCCTTGGCTCCATCCCACCCACCCTTACTTACTTACTTACTTACTCACCCTTACTTACGTGGCCCAGAGTTCTCTCCAGCTTTCTAGCACTCAGCACGTGAGTCCCAAAGGCTGGTTCCAGTTGGATCAAGCACACCACAGGTGAGTCTTATCACCACATCCTGACTGCTCTGGGGCTGACTGCTGTTGTCTTGCGCTGTCTTCATTTAAACAGTTGTGTTCTGATCTGGAGAACATCTGTGACCTGAAGGACAGATGGAAGAAAAGACATTAAGTAAAGGCAGTGAGGAATTTTAAAAGTCAGGATGTCTTTAAATAGCTTCAGTTGAGGGCATTTCCTATCTTTTCTGTAAAACCTTTCCTAACTAAACAGAAGATAGATGGCCATTATTTTCTCCTCTGATACTAATTTCCCAGTTCATGATGATGAGCAACAAACTTCCTTAGTGTCCAGGGCTGGCATTCATTTATCCACTGAGTCAGGCCATAGGTTTATTAGTTGGGAAGTGAGTTAGTGGATTAGGAAACCTGACCACCATGAAAGCTAATAACTTCTATTATTTATGCTATTTACTCATGAAATAAAGACATTCATGTGTCATTTCATATCTAGAGTCTAGCAACAATGTTCAATGTTATGGCTTCTCTGAGACACAGTGGACAAATAATTGTCACGGCACACCTTAAATCTATGGATGTCTAATCACAGGATAGGAGATCATACATGTGTTTATTTTGCATGGCATAGCAATGTAAATTTGTCATCTGTAAAATTCATGCTTGAACCATGCAGTTGAGTTACAAAACAATTACTTTTAAAAAAAACTCGTAATTTTTGTAAGAAATTTATGATTTTGTATGATCTTTTCACACTCATTGCTATCCAGTTCCACATGCCCCTCGGGAGCATAGACTGAACAGCCTTCTAGATGAGCCTTCTCAAACTCCAGTCACAACCTAGTGCACAGCATTCAGAACCCAGAGAGGAAGCTAGACACAGTAAGACATACATACATTTACACTAAAGCTACTGGAGAACATTGCCCAAGGAAAATGAGCACAGCGTGGTTCCCAGATAGCCCGATGTCCCCCAGGACTGATGTTGTTGTGTTCCTTGGTTAAAATTCTGGTTTTTTTGGTAATCTCATTTGATTAAGGCATAAAATTAGCAAGAGCCTTTGTCATGTTATGTAATCTGCAAAGTACATAAAATTTTGTAGGGTGTTTATTTTTTTATCTGTTGTACATATACACTTGAGCACTGGCTGCCTTTGTGCCGGCGGTGGTCTGTTTTCTTCCTGGGACACAGTGCAGTGTGTTGAAGTGTCAACAGTGTCCTTGTGTGACTGATGCAGAGATCCAGTTAAAGAGGTCTGAAGAGGTCAGCAGGCAAGTTCTTCTAAAATCTTTCTTAGGAGGAGACATCTGTTTCTCTTTTAGGCTGCCAATCATTTCATGTGTTTTCCAACATTACTGCATTTTCAGCCATCTGGGGTGGCTGCTTCCCATGCACACAGGCTTAGTCACTGTACACAAACACACACCTTTGCCTAAACTTCAACACCAGCCTGAAAGTCACTCTCTTCTCTTCAGCTCTTTAAAGTTCATATGCATTTCCTGTAGGACATTTCTAGTCTCTTTCATTTGCAATCTATTTCTGCTCATTTGAATGCCAAGGAAAACAGAGGGGAAAGTTGGGTTTGTTGCTATTCTTGTTCCCTAAAGTCACTGTTTGGGATAAAATCCAATATACACTGCTCTCACTTCTCACTATGCATTAGGTAGGCCTACTCCAAAGGAAACCCCCTCCAGTACCTTCTCATTTCAAAGCTACCTAGGGCAGTGCAGTTTTGTGGACAACTTTGGAAAAGTACCTCAGAGTCAGTAAATTCTTCTAAGTCTGTAAATTTCAGAAATTCCTTTTACATTTAACTAAAGTATCTCCCACTATCTTTAGAGGTCAGTTGAAAGTTTCCAAATGGCATACATAGCCCTGGATGGAGGCTTGGTAAGAGCCAAGGTCTCAGATTTAAATACCACTGAGTTTCACTCTGGTCTCTCCTTCCAATGAGAATATAATTGTGGCAGTTGCATGACTGTCTCATGTCCTAGTTTCCTCAACTGAAGACCGAGGAAAGGAATATACATAACCAGAAGGTAATGTTTGTGAGCCTGACTGTCCTCACATGGTGGATATCTGATGAGCAGTGACCTCTATATTTGCTCAAGGGGAGTGGGAACCAGATCTTACTTGGGTTCAGTTGATCACAGCCCTTACATAGTGCTGTGCACAAGGCAGACATTGTGGCATTGTGGAAATGTAACTAACAATAAGTACAAAAGCCCAAGAGTAGGGAAGCTACTAAGTAGCTTCTTGCTAAGGTCACATCTTTCCTGATTTCTGAATCTTTGTTTCTTTTCTGGGAAATAGCTGGTTTAGAAATGACCCTTTGCCCTTGAATACTTATGAGGAATATTTTTGTTTTCTTCTGTCAGAGAAGGAACTTCCCTTCCAGAAAAGCAAGTTGCTTAGATAAAGTTTGTGAACCTAGAAATTATATTTTATTAGTAATTCAACATCTCAACTCCCAAATATTTTATTTAGATACATTTTTTTTTGTGCTTTAAATAAGACAGACATGTTCCTGTGCTTTAAATAACACAGAAATCTATGTCCCTCTTCTATTAACAACCTGGAGAAAAGTCGTCTCAGCTGGTGGGATGGTGTGGACCTCGTGGTCTCTCACTGTCCAGGCTCTGTCAGTCTTTTTATTTTGTATTTGATGAACAGACATTGCTTGTACATAGTAAGGAGCTCAATGTAATAGTTAGCTGCATCTTGAAATCCCTTCAGAAGGAAGAAATAATAGAAACTGTGTCATATGTTCTTGGTGATAGGTTTGGTTTTTGTTCCTTTGACTTTCCTTCCTGGGAGGCTCAAGATGAACACTGAGCACTGGTTACTAAGTAACAGCAGAGGTGATGGGGAGCTGAAGAAGCCAAAGCCTCGCACAGTCCTTTCATTTACTGTTCTGATGACTAATGCTTTCAGCTTTCTTCCTGGAGGCTTTCCAGCCTTTTTGTTTGCTGTTCACCTTGATTCTGTCCAATATTTTTGACCACGGCTAAATGAGGCAGCAGTTTATGCGAGCACAGAGCTGAAGCAGAACAGTTGGCAAAGCCTAGGAGAAGGAAGACAGAGAACCCTCAGTACTTATAATATTTTGCAGAATTTGTGCTCATGCCTGGCTCTTTGGGGTGGGATGTTTCTGCAGTTTCCAGCATTGTTATTAACTGTCATTATGTCAATGTTTCTGACTTTGTGAGAGCCTGTGAGCTTCAGTGCCAATAACGAATGAATATATCAGAAAGCATTTTGCTGGCACCTTCTGATGCCCCTGCCTCATTGGCTCACCAATGTGCTTCCAGAAGAGTACTCAGCCTCTGTCTCTGTCCCTTTCTACAGGTCTCCAGCTTCTTTGTCTGCAGTTGTCTCTAGTATTGAAGACTTACTTACCAACTACCACAACTTCCACCACTCTTGACTCCTAGCTCTCTGGAAACAGTCCAGAGAAGACTGGACTAAATAGCATCCCGTGCAGTCTTTGTGCCATGCTGCAGCTCAGATGGGCATGTCTGCCTTTTCTCTGCTGATAGTTTCAGAATTAGAATCATATTCTCCCAGAATCATTGGTGAGCTTGGGTTTCACAGAGAGGACAATCCTTTCAGGCTTTGTCTGAGGGAAAGGAGCTGTGACTTTTCGCAGGAACATTGCTGCCTGGTGGTATCCTACCCCAGAGAGGATTTTTCACAGCTATGCTTGATTGTTCTAAAATCCATCTTGGAACAGCTCGGAAGAGAAGACTGCTTCTAACCTTAGAGGTCACATGAAAGAAGAGAACTGTGTATTTCCTACATAATACCTCCTGTTGCTCTCTGTCTGCTCTGTCTGGGCTTTAGCATTTGTGGAAGAGGTACAAAACCCCACAGCTGACACAATTTCAGGAGTAGAGATAATTTCTGAGATTTTTGTATTTGTAATCTAACCCCAAGAGAGCCATTCCTTTGGGTCTCCTTTCAGGAGTTTCTTATAAAGGTATAAATATCACTGGGGGTATTGTATTTTAAGCCTCAAGTTGTATTTTTCCACTTAAAATACCTCGTGGCAATGTCAGTCCACACCTGAGGAGAAATCACTCACAAGGAGCTGACACTTAAGCAGCAAGGAGGACAGCAGTTCCCAGCAAAGGCTAGCAGGACATGGTGCTTAAAGAAACAGCAAGGATAAATTTTGACAAGTTCAGAGTTTTGTTTGCTTGCTTTTGTTTTTCCTTTTTTCTCCCACTTGTGTTGGGATCTTCTTTGCAAGACGCTTTGCCTCTTATAGGCTGTATGTTATGAGTTGTGTTAAATAATCAGCAACAGTGACCACGAGCTTGTACTAGTGGGTAAGCAGATACATGGTGTTAAAATGTGGAATACTCTTATTTTCTAGTTCGTACAAGATCCAACACAATCGTGACTTGCATCCTTTTATGTAGGTAATGGATGCTCTTGCTTTCATTTGCTTGTATTCCATTTGCACATTGTGGACCACCTTTCTTTCTCCCTTGATGGAATGGGAAAGAGAGAAAATCTTTACTCACATTGGAATGTTTGTGGACACAAATCATAAGGGTCTGAATCACAAAAACAGATCAGAGTATACAGTGCCCTTCAAGGTCATGAGTACAAAAGGGTTCAGAGATAGAAATGGAGAGCAGAGTTCCCAAAGCCAGCGAAGATGTAGGCAGGAAGGAGTGTCTGAGTGAACTCTTTTGGCAAATGAAGAATGCTGAGAGCCAGGTCTTGGGGGTAGGCATGTATATTTTCCTAATGCTAATGACTGGGTCAGACCAGATCTGTTTACAGGGACCAGGTGAGGCAGAGCCTCACCTGTCTGATCCATTCTCTTCTCCAGCTCACTGTCAGGCCTTGTGAATATAATCCTCTACCTCAATGATTCATACTCCAGGCAGCTCCATAAGCCCTTTATATATGTCTATAACTGTGTCTTCACATAAATCCCATCAGGTAAGTGTTTTTTTCTTCATTGTACAGGAGGAACAGACTTCACAGTGTGGGAGACACTGCCGTGGGTGCATGGGATGTAGATGTGAGCTGTACTCCTTCCTTCTCTATAAAGTTTATGGTCTTAAATTTTTCTGTTTGTGAGCTGGAAAGATGGCCCAGCAGTTAAGAGCACCAACTGCTCTTCCAGAGGACCTGAGTTCAATTCCCAGCAACCACATGGTGACTCACAACCATCTGTCATAAGATCTGATGCCTTTTTTTTGGTGTGTCTGAAAAGAGTAACAGTGTGCTCACATACATAAAAAAAAATCTTTAAGAACATGTTCTGTTTTCTTTTGAACTATTGATATCTATTAAGCCCTTGTTTCATATGAATAAAAAAGAGTTTAAGAATTTCTGGTCTGGTTTCTGCCTGTGCCTGGAGCTGATCCTGTACCACAGTGCTCCATACCCAAATTTCATCAGGAGAGAACTGGTCTCCTAGGAGTGCTCACTGACCTGTGAGCACAGGTAAGACCACCACTTCAGCTCAAATTCCTGGCCCAAGAAGGACCTGCCCTGAGCTATCAGGACACAGGAACCAAGGAACAGCCAGGGACAGGATACTTCCAGTTTCCATCTGCACCCTGAAGCTGAGCCTGTGTCATAACTGTCCATACCCAAATTCATTCTGGAAAGAACTGGTCTCCGAGGAGTTCTGCCACACAGGCATGCAGGAGGGACAAGCCACAGTCAGAAACAGCAAGAACAGCTAACATCAGAGATAACCAGATGGTGAAAGACAAGTGCAAGAACCCTAGCAACAGAATCCAAGGCTACTTGGGATAATCAGAATCTGGTTCTCCCACCACAGCAAGTCCAGGATACCCCAATACACCAGAAAAGCAAGATTAGGATTTACATCTCATGATGATGATAGAGGACTTTAATAAGGACATAAATAATTTCCTTGAAGAAATACAGGAGAACACAGGTAAACAGATAGAAGCCCTTAAAGAGGAAATACAAAAATCCCTTAAAGAATTACAGGAAAATACAACCAAACAAGTGAGGGAATTGAACAAAAACATCCACAATTTAAAAATGGAAATAGAAACAATAAAGAAACCAGAAAGGGAGACAACCCTGGAGATAGAAAACCTAGGAAAGAGATCAGGAGTCATAGATACAAGCATCACCAACAGAATACAAGAGATAGAAGAGAGAATCTCAGGTGAAGAAGATACCATAGAAAACATTGACAAAACAGCCAAAGAAAATGCAAAATGCAAAAAGCTCCTAACCCAAAACATCCGGGAAATACAGGACACAATAAGAAGGCCAAACCTAAGGATATTAACTATAGAAGGGAGCAAAGATTCCCAACTTGAAGGGCCAGTAAATATCTTCAACAACATTGTATATGAAAACTTCCCTACTCTAAAGAAAGAGATGCCCATGAGCATACAAGAAGCCTACAGAACTCCAAATAGACTAGACCAGAAAAGAAATTCCTACTGTCACATAATAGTCAAAACACCAAATGCATAAAACAAAGGAAGAATATTAAAAGCAATAAGGGAAAAAGGTCAAGTAACACATAAAGTAGACTTATCAGAGTTATACCAGACTTCTTACCAGAAACTATGAGAGCTAGAAGATCCTGGATAGATGTTATACAGACCCTAAGAGAACACAAATGCCAGCCCAGGCTACTATACCCAGCAAAACTCTCAATTATCATAGATGGAGAAACCAAGATATTCCATGACAGAAACAAATTTACTCAATACCTTTTCACAAATCCAGCCCTACAAAGAATAGTAGATGGAAAACTCCAACACAAGGAGGGAAACTATACCCTAGAAAAAGCAAGAAAATAATCTGAACAAAACAAAAAGAAGATAGCCTCAGAGACATAAAAATTAGCATCAAAAGTAACAGGAAGCAACAAACACTATTCCTTATTATCTCTTAACATTAGTGGGCTCAATTCCCCAATAAAAAGACATAGAGTAACAGATTGGATACATAAACAGGACCTAACATTTTGCTGCATACAGGAAACACACCTCAGTGGTGAAGACAGACACTACCTCAGAGTAAAAGGCTAGAAAACAATTTTCCAAGCAAATGGTTCCAAGAAACAAGCTGGAGTAGCCATTCTAATATTGGAAAAAAATTACTTTCAACCAAAAGTCATCAAAAAAGATAAGGAAGGACAGACATTTCATACTCATCAAAGGAAAAATCTAACAAGAAGAACTCTCAATTCTGAACATCTATGCTCCAAATGCAAAGGTACCCACATTCATAAAAGAAACTTTACTAAAGATCAAAGCACACATTGCACCTCACACAATAATAGTGGGAGATTTCAATACCTCACTCTTATCAATGGACAGATCATGGAAACATAAACTAAACAAGGACACAGATAAACTAACAGAAGTTATGAACCAAATGGATTTAACAGATATCTATAGAAAATTTCATCCTAAAACAAAAGACTAACCAGAGTGCACAGACAGAGTCGGTATCCAAATTCAGAGACAGTATCCAAATTAACAAAATCAGAAATGAAAAGAAAGATATAACAACAGAAACTGAGGAAATCAAAAAAATCATCACATCCTACTACAAAAGCCTATACTCAACACAACTGGAAAATCTGGATGAAATGGACAATTTTCAGGACAGGTACCAAATACCAAATTTAAATGGATCATATAAACCATCTAAACAGTCCCATAACCCCTAAACAAATAGCAGCAGTCATTAAAAGTCTCCCAACCGATAAGAAGCTCAGGACCAGATGGTTTTAGTGCAGAATTCTATCAGACTTTCAAAGAAGACCTAATACCAATACTCTTTAAACAGAAGGAACACTACCCAATTCGTTCTATGAAGCCACAGTTTCACTGGATATTTTCCCTTGGAGATGGAATGGTTTCTGTCTAATCAGGAACTTGTCACAATTGTCTTTCATAGAGGACTTGATAAGATATTTTTTTTCTACTTCTCTCCATGTTTAATGTTCCAAATAGATTTTAAAAACTGGTTGAGTGCATGTTACTTTTAGCTTCAGAAGATATCATATATATTTAAGAGGCATTTAGCTATTATAAAATTTTTGGTGACTTAAAAATGTCAATATTGAGTTATATATTTTAAAATAAATTTTATTAGTCTAATAAAAATAAAAATAAAAAACCTACAAAAAATTTAATAACAAAAAAAAAATAATTTCTGTAGTGTGGCTAGTCCAACCTTTTGTGTAGTAAGAAATCTCTGGAAGTGAAGAGAAATATTTCTTGTGTTTCCCCTCCCTCAGGACCTCTCACTTCCGCCTGTCCCTCTGTCCCTCATGTTGTGAGGCTGAGAGAATATGGAGTGTGGAGTAAATCCAGGGCACCCTCACAAGGGTAAATAACCAGGAAAAATGATGGATACTTTCCTGGAGGAACTCCTGGAGAACTGACAGCATCAAGGAAATATGTCTGCAGGATCAGGACCACTCTTTCTTCTGTGAGATTTGATTAGACTAGCTCTCACTCATGCACCCCAAGAGTTTAGAAATCTGCTCGACATATCACTAAATGCACATGGCCATTAGAGAACCAGACATGGTTTGTTACTTATTAGAGGCATCAACAAGCAGGCCAACTGGTCAGTAATCACTACTGACCATGGGAGGTGAAAGAATTATAAAGACTGTAAAGAAAATATTCTCAGAGAGGGAAAAGTTCATGATTGATCCCTGAATGCATGGGTGTTGGCTGTATGGTGAGGCCATGGCAATAAGAAGTGAGTAAAATGGAGTGAGTAAAAAATGCACAAATCTGTGAAGAAGGAGGTAAGGGACCACTGTGTTACAGGCTGAGCAGATGAGGTGGGAAGTGGCCTGGTGGATAGTGAACAGGCCTGCAAAAGTCATGCAAGGAGCCAGAATAAGAGCTAGTGAGTATTTTAGACACACACACACACACACACACACACACACACACACACAGAGAGAGAGAGAGAGAGAGAGAGAGAGAAAGAGAGAGAGAGAGAGAAAGAGAGAGAGAGAGAGAGAGAGAGAGAGAGAGAGAGAGAGAGAGAGAGAGAGAGAACTTAAAAGAAGTAGTTTTAGAAATGGGTGGGTGTTCCAAGAGGGCATTGCTGGCTACTAAACTCCTGCAATCCATAGTTCTCATCTATGCTTCTCCCTGCTCTTCAGAGTACTGATCACACTTCAACTAGGAAGCCTGCCTCTCCTTTCTGTCGTGTCATATAATCTTTTTTTATTTCCTGCGTCAGAATGTCAGCAGTCCAAGATACTTATGTTTGTTGCTTGTACGCATGCTTGTTGCTTCTCTGCTTTGATGGAGTGACAGTGCTGTGAGGTCAGGGGTCATACAGAACAGTTTCCTACAGGATTCTCAGAGGTGTAGTGCATCCCAAATGATGCTAGGCATGGAGCCCTGAAGCCCCACACCAGAAGATTCAGACTACCAATGATCAGGGGCTGCTGAGGTAGTTTATAAGATAAAAGCACTTGCTGCCAAGTCTGATGACCTGAGTTCGATCCCTGGGTACAACCTACTTGTCCTGTGACCTACACGTGCGCATACACACACACACACACACACACACACACACACACACACCACAGGTATGCATATGCACACACATGGGCATGGTTGCACACACAAATATACACAGTCACACTAAAATAAATAAAGGTGTAACTTTAAAACAATAAAAAGAACTGATGAAAAAAATTGAAATCTTAGACAATATTTTTGACAGCTGATATGCTATTCTAAGCATGAGGTAATAACATCTTAAAAGTAATTTATTGGGAGCCAGACAGAACTGAAAAGATAATCACATGCAATTTCAAAGAGTAGAGATGGAAGTAAGAGAAAGATTAATTCTGTCATATATATAATTGCCTCATTGCTTTCCTTTTCTTTGAATAGGACTCTATGTCTTAGCACTGCCAAAATTAGAGAAACCACACTTTCCTGAGTAGGGTGACATAGATTCATTTGCTTCAAGAACAGAAATGCCAGGCATGGTGGCAAACACCTTCCATCCCAGCACTCAGGAGACAGTGGGAGGGAAATCTCTGTGAGTTCCAGGCCAGCCAGGACTGCATAGTGAAACTCCATCTCATAGAAAGAACAACAGAACAGAACTGAAGGACATGCAGCCAGCATGGTACTTCACTGCCTCTTGTACCAGAGGAAGCCCTGCATACTTTCTGTAGAAGGTGGAACTGTCCTCTTGCATGAACAAACCTGACTACAGAGCCACTATGTCTGTCTGCGCAGTGGGGGAATGATAGAGGCGTTGTCTGCAGGGCAGGTCACTTCTAAAATGGACAGACAAGTATTCTCCAGGTGACAGAATTCAATCACAACCGTTGACTTGCTCGAGCCTAAAGCTATATAGTCTTTCTTACTCTTACTGTAGCTTGCAAGAGACCCTGTGTATATGGCCTTTAGTAGGATCTATACTATGAGGCACAGGATATTTAATAGATAAAACATTTGTTATTTAGTGTGTATTTATGTGTGTGTGTGTGTGTGTGTGTGTGTGTGTGTGTAAGGAAATGTGGGTGTATACTAACATACATGAATACTTGTAGAATTGACTGAGACAGTCAGGCCCAGTCAGAGTTCTGGTGTATGAATGTTTGAATGTACATGTGTCTGTACATATTTGCCTGTATAAAGCATTTTGATTCTTTTCCTTTCCTTCCTCTCTGGTTCATAAAGAGTTAACCAGAAAGACTTCTAGTTGCTTGAACAGAGAAGGGAACAAAAACAATAAATCCTTTATCTAATCACCTCCTGTTAGCAACAAGTGTCAACAGATCTGACCTGCAGCTTCTGGCCTCAGAAACTTAAAGTCAGCATAGGCATAGTTATTATAGAAAACAACACTACTCTCTTACAAGACCAACTCTTGTCCCCAACAAAACTCTCCCCCTTCTGCTGCTTCAGAGGGGAGCAAGCCCAGGGTTAGGACCCCCAGCCAAGATATCAACCTTGGTTATTGTTCCTTAGGCATTTCTTTGGAGACAGGATCGCTCATTGGTCTAGAAGTCACCAAGGAGGATAGGTTGGCTATCAAGCCCCAGGGGTTCACCCATCTCTCCCCGCTCAGCACTGGGATTACCAATGCACCACCATGCCTGATTCTCTTATTTTTTATTTTTTTATTTTTTGCCTTCATTTTTATTAGATATTTTCTCTATTTACATTTTAAATGTTAATCTCCTTTCATAGTATTCCATTCGAAAACCCCTATCCCATCCCCCTCCCCCTGATTCTATGAGGATGTTCCTCCACCCACCCACCCACTTCCACTTCATCCTGGCATTTCCCTACACTGGGGCATCCAGCATTCACAGGAACAAGGGCCTCCCCTCCCATTGATGTCTGACAAGGTCATCCTCTGCTACATATGTGGCTGGAGCCATAGATCTCTCCATACGTACTCTCTGGTTGGTGGATTAGTTCCTGGAAGGTCTGGGGGATCTGGTTAGTTGATACTGTTGTTCCTTCTATGGGGCTGCAAACCCCTTCAGCTCCTTTAGTTCGTTCTCCAACTCCTCCATTGGGGACTCCATACTCAGTCCAATGGTTGGCTGTGAGCATCCACCTCTGTATTTGTCAGGCTCTGACAGAGCCTCTCAGGAGACAGCTATATCAGGCTCCAATCAACAAGCACTTCTTGGCATCCACAATTGTGTTTGGGTTTGGTAATTGTATATGGGATGGATCCCCAGGTCGGGCAGTCTCTAGATGGCCTTTCCTTCAGTCTCTGCTCCACACTTTGTATCTCCTCCCATGGTTATTTTGTTCCCCCTTCTAAGAAGGACCAAAGCACTCACACTTTGGTCTTCCTTCTTCTTGAGCTTCATATGGTCTGTGAATTTTATCTTGGGTATTCTGAGGTTTTGGGCTAGTATCCACTTACTAGTGAGTGTATAACATGTGTGTTCTTCTGTGATTGGGTTACTTCATTCAAGATGATATTTTCTACTTCCATCTAAGAATTCCATCTAAGAATTTCATGAATTCATTATTTTTAATACCTCAGTAGTATTCCATTGTGTGAATGTATCACATTTTCTGTATATCCATTCCTCTGTAGAAGGACATCTGGGTTGTTTCTAGTTTCTGGGTATTCTAAATAAGGTTGCTATGAACATAGTGGACCATGTGTCCTTGTTATATGTTGGAGAATATTTTGGGTATATGCCCAGGAGTGGTATATCAGGAAATAATATGTCCAATTTTCTGAGGAACCACCAGACTGATTTCCAGAGTGCTTGTACCAGCTTGTAATCCCACCAGTAATGGAGGAGTGTTCCTCTTTCTCCACACCCTTGCCAGCATCTACTGTCACCTGAGCTTTTGATCTTAGCTATTCTGACTGGTATGAGGTGGAATCTCAGGGTTGTTTTGATTTGCATTTCCCTGATAACTAAGATGTTGAACATTTCTTTAGGTGCTTCTCAGCCACTCAGTACTCCTCAGTTGAGAATTTATAAAGTTTAGGAGTTCACTGGTGGAATTTTGGGAGTTAAGTAATTCCCATATCATTTGCAAATAGTGATATTTGGAATTTTGGGAGTTAAGTAATTCCCATATCATTTGCAAATAGTGATATTTTGACGTCTTGCTTTCCAATTTGTATCCCTTTGACCTCCTTTTGTTGCCTAACGGCTCTGGCTAGGACTTCGAGTACTATACTGAATAGGTAGGGAGAGAGTGGGCAGCCTTTCTAGTCCCTGATTTTAGTTTTGCTTCAAGTTTCTCTCCATTTAGTTTGATGTTGGCTACTGGTTTGCTGTATATTGCTTTTACTATGTTTAGGTATGGGCCTTGAATTCTTGATCTTTCCAAGACTTTTATCATGAAGGGATCTTGGATTTTGTCAAATGCTTTCTCTGCATCTAGAGAAAAGATCATGTTTTTTTTTCTTTGTTTATATAGTGGATTTCCATATACTGAGCCATCCCTGCATCCCTGGGATGAAGCCTACTTGGTCATGATGGATGATCATTTTGATGTGTTCTTGGATTCGGTTTGGGAGAATCTTATTGAGTATTTTTGCAACAATATTCATAAGGGAAATTGGTTTGAATTTCTCTTTCTGTGTTGGGTCTTTGTGTGGTTTATGTATAAGCGTAATTGTGGCTTCATAGAATGGATTGGGTAGTGTTCCTTTTGTTTCTATTTTGTGAAGTAGTTTGAAGAGTATTGGTATTAGAGCATTGTTCAGCTTCCATGTGTATGTGGGCTTTCTATTGTTTATGTGTTATTGAGGATCAGCCTTAGTCAGTGGTGATCTGATAGGATGCATGGGATTATTTCAGTCTTCTTGTATCTGTTGAGGCCTGTTTTATGACCAATTATGATCATATTTTGAGAAAGTACCATGAGGTGCTGAGAAGAAGGTATATTCTTTTGTTTTAGGATGATATTTTCTCTACATATTTGTTAATCCATTTGGTTCATAACTTCTGTTAGTTTATCTGTGTCTCTGTTTAGTTTGTGTCTCCATGATCTGTCCATTGATGAGAGTGGGGTGTTGAAGTCTTCCACTATTATTGTGTGAGGTGCAATGTGTGCTTTGAGCTTTAGTAAATGAATTTAGTATATGAATGTGGGTGTCCTTGCATTTGGAGCATAGATGTTCAGAATTGAGAGTTTTTCTTGGTAGATTTTTCCTTTGATGAGTATGAAGTGTCCTTCCTTATCTTTTTTTGATGACTTTTGGTTGAAAGTCGATTTTATTTGATATTATAATGGCTACTCCAGCTTGTTTCTTGGAACCACTTGCTTGGAAAATTGTTTTCTAGCCCTTTCCTCTGAGGTAGTGTCTGTCTTCATCACTGAGGTATGATTCTTTTATTCAGAAAAATGTTGGGTCCTGTTTATGAATCCTATCTGTTACTCTATGTCTTTTTATTGGGGAATTGAGCCCACTGATGTTAAGAGATAGTAAGGAATAGTGATTGTTGCTTCCGGTTACTTTTGATGTGATTTTTATGTCTCTGTGGCTATCTTCTTTTTGTTTTGTTAAAAGAAGATTATTTTCTTGCTTTTTCTAGGGTGTAGTTTCCCTCCTTGTGTTGGAGTTTTCCATCTACTATCCTTTGTAGGGCTGCATTTGTGGAAAGATATTACATAGATTTTGTTTTGTCATGGAATACCTTGGTTTCTCCATCTATGGTAATTGAGAGTTTTGCTGGGTATAGTAGCCTGGGCTGGCATTTGTGTTCTCTTAGGGTCTGTAGAACATCTGTCCAGGATCTTCTAGCTTTTATAGTCTCTGGTAAGAAGTCTGGTATAACTCTGATAAGTCTGCTTTATGTGTTACTTGACCTTTTTCCCTTATTGCTTTTAATATTCTTCCTTTGTTTTATGCATTTGGTGTTTTGACTATTATGTGACAGTAGGAATTTCTTTTCTGGTCCAGTCTATTTGGAGTTCTGTAGGCTTCTTGTATGCTCATGGGCATCTCTTTCTTTAGGTTAGGGAAGTTTTCATATACAATTTTGTTGAAGATATTTACTGGCCCTTCAAGTTGGGAATCTTTGCTCTCTTCTATACTTATTATCCTTAGGTTTGGCCTTCTCATTGTGTCCTGTATTTCCCGGATGTTTTGGGTTAGGAGCTTTTTGCATTTTGCATTTTCTTTGGCTGTTTTGTCAATGTTTTCTATGGTATCTTCTTCACCTGAGTGAAGTATGGTATCTTCATCTCTCTTCTATCTCTTGTATTTTGTTGGTGATGCTTGTATCTATGACTCTTGATCTCTCTCTTAGGTTTTCTATCTCCAGGGTTGTCTCCCTTTCGGGTTTCTTTATTGTTTCTATTTCCATTTTTAAATCATGGATATTTTTGTTCAATTCCTTCACTTGTTTGGTTGTGTTTTCCTGTAATTCTTTAAGGGATTTTTGTATTTCCTCTTTAAGGGCTTGTACCTGTTTACCAGTGTTTTCCTGTATTTCTTTAAGGGAGTTATTTATGTCTTTATTAAAGTCTTCTATCATCATCATGAGATGTAACTTTAAATCCTAATTTTGCTTTATGGCAACCAAGAGGATCCTATCCCCTGCTGCTCTACTGTTCCTGTGCCCTGTGAGCTCCTGGCCATTTCTGCTTTGGACAGTTATTGGAGAGAAAGTGGAGACCTGAACTCTGAGCTTAGGAGTGAATGCCATCCTGGGAGACTAGGTCTCTCCTGGAGGAATTTGCATGTGGAGGGCTGTGGAGCAGCCTTAGTTCCGGGGTGCCTGACTGTTTATAAAATGTAGGTTCTGGGATGGGCCTCGGGTCCTTGTGCTTGCAAAACAAGCATTTTACTGACTGAACCATTTTCTTGGCCCAGTGACCTGGCCTGTCACCATTTGGTCATTCCCTCAATTTCTGCTCCATCTTTATCCCTGTACATCTTGTAGGCAGTACTATTTTGAGTCAAAGCTTTTGTGGATAGATCGGTGTCCTCAACCCCTCCATTGGAATTCTTGCCTTGTTACAGGAGGTGACTGGTTCTGGTTTCATATCCTCCACTGCTAGTAGTTTAGCTAGGGTTACCCTCATAGATTCCTGGGCTTTTCCCTTGTTCTGCTTGAATCAGAGATGCACCCTCCCCCACCAATCCTAGTTCTCTCTCAGTTCTATCTGCCTCCATCCTCCCCACACTTGATTCCCCATTTCTCTCTGCACTCCCTCTCCCACCTTGTTCCAAATGTTCAGCATCCTTAGTCATCACGGAGATGAAAAAAGGGCTCTGAGATTCCACCTCACACCAGTCAGAATGGCTAAGATCAACAACTCAAGGGATAGCACATGCCGGCCAGGATGTGGAGCAAGAAGAAGACTTCTCCATTACGGATAGGATTGCAAACTTGTACAACCACTTTGGAAATCAATTTGGTGATTTCTCAGAAAATTGGGAATAGTTCTACCTCAAGACTCAGCTATACTACTCTTGGGCATATACCCCAAAGATGCTCCAACACTACAACATAGACACTTGCTTACATACAGTCATAGCAGCTTTATTCATTAATAGCCAGAAACTGGAAACAGCATTGATGTCCCTCAACTGAAAAATGGATTTAAAAAAATGTAATACATTTACACAATGGAGTATTACTCAGTTGTTAAAAACAAGGATATCATGAAATTTGCAGGCAAATGGATGGAATGAGAAAATATCACCCTGAGTGGGGTAAGCCACACCCAGAAACACATACACATGGTATGTGCTCCCATATAAGTGGCATTAGCCATAAAGTACAGGATAGCCATACTACAATCCACAAACCCAAAGAAGCCAAGTAACAAGGAAGACCCAAGGATGCTTGAAATTCACTGAGAAGGGGAAACAGAATAGATGTTGGAGATGGATACAGAGACAGATTTTAATGAAAGAACAATATTTCATGAAGATTTAGCCCATATAAATACAAAAGCCTGTCAAATCCCAAGAGCTTCTGGAGAAGCAGCACAGTTGGTCCCAGGAGGACAGATGATGCAGCCAGGGTGTTAGCACAGTTGGTCCCAGGAGGACAGATGATACAGCCAGGGTGTTAGCGCAGTTGGTCCCAGGAGGACAGATGATACAGCCAGGGTGTTAGCGCAGAGGAACAGACTCCCCAGCTGTAGCTGGAAGCTCTCGCGGACCTGGGAAGACCTATTTCTTTCAAGCCTAACAGTAGGAAGAAGATACAGTTGACAGCTCTCATGCAGAGAGAAATGTCTCTTACTACAGGGAAAGTTAAGAATAATCCAACTCAGGACTGAAATCAGTAAAATTCGAACTAACATAAAAACCCAACCCACAGTCCACATTCTTTGTTTGTTTTGTTTTTCAAGACAGGGTTTCTCTGTATAGCCCTGGCTGTCCTGGTACTCACTGTAGATCAGGCTGGCCTCAAACTCAGAAATCCGCCTGCCTCTGCCTCCCAAGTGCTGGGATTAAGGGCATGTTCCACCACTACCCGGCCAGAGCCCACATTCTTAACCTCACTCTACCAGTCTCACAATCCTCTTCAGGCTTAACTCCTGGATATGCATGGGCTGAGTCCCATAATGGTCACACAGATGGCACTGTGGTGTGCTGTGGTCAGCTCATGTAGTCAAGAGAGGTACTAATGGACATGCAGAATTTCCCAATTCCTCGTTTAGCTGATGGCTTAAAGTTGGGGCAATGGGAGAATTTACACCACAGGAAACAAACACCACAAGCCAGGACTTTCACCCTGCAAGAACGGGTTGTCTAGAACTTCTCAGGATTCTGCTGTCTTGGTATGCTTTGTGTAAGAAAAGATATGATGAGCGTCTGCTTCCAGATGGTCTCATGGGCTTTGTAGAGTGGTCTCCAAATGGTGTCGCATAGACTTTCATAGTGTTCACAGTAGTTACAGGAGGCCATTTACTGTGTGGAATTCAAGGAGATATACCTATTGAAAGCAAAACCCTTCATGCTGGCTTGGTGGTTCTTACAGCTTCTGCAACTGGGCACATTTGTCATGGAGGATCCGACTTGGCAGAGTCCCAGAGCTCTGGTGCAGTATTGTACAGGGAACGATGTACAACTCTGGGGGCCATAGGTTCACATCCTGCTCTTACTTCCTGTTTGCCCTTGTCAGGGCTTTAGCTTCCCCTAACTCCATCTTTATTAGGAATATTGATGATCTGAACCTGTGATTGCTCCTTCCCTCATATCTTCAATAAGTGTTACCTTCTTGTTCTTCCATGGATCGTGTTCCCTGTCTAGTGTATTTGTCTGTTCAGGTAAGAAGGAACCTATTCTTGTCTGAGTCCTGATATGTTTGTCGACTCTGAAAGATGTGGATGAAGTCTGGAGAGCAGGAAAGTGTGCCAGAGCTCCCTGAAAGGAACCCCAGCCAGTGTAGCAAACACAACAGCAACACAAAGAATGACAACCGCAATAGAAACAACCACAAGCAACAGCCGGCGGACGTGGGCCCTGCAGTGAACCACAGTGTCCTGGGCTAAATCTAAAACTCCCAGGACAGGTACACTGGCAATATCGGACAGAATCAAATGTGGATTCCCATCTAAGTGGCTAAAACTTGTTAATTAGATGGAAGGTGGGGATGAAGGTCAAGTAGAGCTCAGTTTATCTCTTTCTTAGCTGCTGGGTCCAAAGTTTCTTTCCCTTCGCTCTGTCAGCCAAGCTTTGTCTTTTTATTTCTTCCGATTGCCCTTTATTACTTCTCTGTGTAGTCAGGGGTAAAGAAACTCTGGTGCCAGCTGCATCTACCCTTGAATTCAGTCCCCAGGCATCCTCAGGAGCAGGTACCCGGAGTGAAGAGAAGTTTAAAGCCGTCTTACTCCCTTCCCACGTCCGGAGGCCGCTTTTCTGCCTCTTCTTTGATCTCATAGTCCGAGATGCACTTGTCCAATTGGTAATTATAAATATTAGAGTTGGCATGGGGCAGTCAGGATGCTTAGAGCTGACAAAGGGACTCTTGTACAGAGAGTAGCGGAGGGTGAGCGGCAGGTGGCGCTCTCTAGCCAGCAATGCCCGGTGGGATTGGAAAGGTCATGGTGCACCTTGATTCTGGAAGTTTGAAGGGAGAAGCTGCTACTCAGCCTATTTACAGGAATGGCTAGATCTTGACTCCTGTCTTGATCTTTCTTCTTTGAGCTATTTAGCATCTTCATGATGTGTTGAGGACTGCAGAGCCGGGGAAAGTTACCTAAAGATGTTACTGAAACTCATTTTGGCTGCTGGAATTAATAGTTGGATTGCTTTTCTGCCTGGATGTCAGGTCGATGGTAATTTTTCAGAGAAAACATTGTGCTGGTGTGGGAGGCCTCCTCATTCTTCAACAGCACTTTGTGTAGTGTAATCACTAAACTTTATGGTGATATGTAAACAAATAGTCAACAACAACAGATCTTCTTAGGAAGCGTGAAAAAAAAGTCTATTTCTGTATGAGGACCCTTTGGAATGCTCAACATAATTGGGGCAGGTTCGCTTAGTGTTGCTATGGCAACACACTCCATAGCTGCTTCCTGGCCGAGTAGAGGGACAGCACTTGGCTCAGGGCTTAGCACTGGGTGGGGAACCGATAAATGTGGACTTGAAGGCCCACTCCATCCCTATACTATGCTCTAGAAAGAAGGATAGTTTCTTCATTCATTTCCACCCCCCTCACTTTGCCTACCATGGAGACCCTGGCAAAAATGTTAGCTAAGTTACACCAGGTACAGTAGTGGCCCTGCGACATCATGTCATTTGCAGCCAGCAGATCCCTCCTTGTCTTAGCTATGGTTGCTGTAGAGAGACACCATGACCAAGGCAGTGTATATAAGAAAGCACTGAAGTGAAGGCTTTTTCACAGTTTCAGAGGTTACCCGCATGATCATCATGGCGGGAAGCATGGTGGCAGGCCCGCAGGCATAGCACTAGCGCAGGAGCGGAGAGCTTACACTTGGCCCATAAGTACTTGGCAGAAAGAGAGCAAGATTGGGCCTGGTGTGGGGTTTTGAAACTTCAAAGCCTTCCTACAACAAGGCCAGGGCTCCTAGTCCTTCCTAAACAGTCCAACAACTAGGAGCAAAGCATTCAAATACAGACCTTACATTCTCATTCAAACTACCATACCTTATTCTTCTCCTCCCACCCCACCCAAGGGAATTCTACTGTGCTCCTCTACAGAGAGAGCCAGCCTCACCCTGTTCCACTCTACTC
>NW_022196906.1:7861795-7880860 GCF_008632895.1 Mastomys coucha
CACAACCCTGCTTCATGGGTACTGATTATCCTAGTTTATCTGTTACTGGTATGATTAAACAAACAAACAAACAAAAACTCTGAAGTTCCTAATTACATTTTAACATGTCCAATCACTCCACCCAGTTTTGGATTTATGAGATACACACATTTTGTCAGGATTCCTTTCTAGCTAGTCTGAAGCAATGGCCTCGTGGGGCTTGAGTAGAAGCCCAAAGCTGAAAGCATCCATCCTCTTTTCCTCTAATTACATTTTCAGTGCTGCTGTTCCTTTGACCAAAAGTGTGAAGAGCTTCAGGAAATGGGGACTAGCAAAGGAGAAGCTGTGAGACTGAGTCAAACTGTCTCTGAAGAGAGTTCTATATCCCAATACAAGCCCTTAGGACCCTTGTGCAGGCTTGTGACTACTGGTATGTCAGATAGGAAAAACCCTTCTGTTGTAACACTCTTGAATGCCTGTTTCTAACATTCGCCTGGCCAAACCAGCAGGATGTAAGCTATTGGAGTCCTCAGGGGATATCCAGCCCTTCAACTGCCTCAGTGAAGGCAGCATGCACAGCTATAAAATTCCTTCCGCTTTTAACTGAGCATCTGAAAGTCTGCCCCCTATGACACTGCCATCAACTCTGGGCTGTTTTCTCTATCTCTTCTGTGTTCATGGAGAATTTTTTTTCTCACCCAATTATGTAAATCTAGAGATAAGGTCCTGTCTTACCCTGGGGGTGGGGTGAAGGTGTCAGAGCCAGCATGTGGCATAGTCTATCATTTGAATATCTGTAGCTATGTTCCTAAAGAGCTACCAACACAAAGGAAGCAGGGAGTTTTGCTCAAAGCAATAAGCAAGAATGGCAGGGTAAGTCCCTGGAAACTGGTTTCGCCCCTGGTAACTATGCTGGTTAAGCTTCTCCTTGAAAATTCCTGACATGAGTCTACTTTAAGGGGTGCATTATTTGGCTCTGTGTTCAAAGGGACACAGTCCGTCATAGCTAAGATGGTGTGGCAGAAGGGAGTGTGATCTGGGTGATCGCATTGCACCTGAAGTCAGGAAGCAGAAGCAGTAAGCAGAGCCTGGCTAGGAAGCCTCAGGAGCAAGCCCAGTGAGCCACTTCTCTAGCCCGCTCCACTTCCTGAAGGTTCCACAACCTTCCAAGACAGTGCCACTTGCTGGAGACCAAGGATTCAAACACGCAAGCCTGGAAGGCACATTGCACATTCATACCTTGACAGGAACGGCATGTATTTGGGGTTCTTTTCACTGTCTTCCCCATCTCCTTAGTAAAAACATGAATTGAGACTCTTAGTAAAAACATGAATTGAGACATCAGAGATCTTTCACTGCTGTGCTAACTGGCTTCTGGATACACTAGTGGAAGGGTCAGCGAGTTTTCTTCTTCTGTTCCCTACCAGGTAACCAAGTTGCAACAGCTTCCTAAAGGTTTCCCTCTCCCCACCCCCTCTGAAGACTAGGCTTAAAATAGAAATTGTCAGTATTGTGTAAGCTCAGGAGTTAGAGCTCAAAATGAGCCTGGATCACAAGGCCTTGGAAGGGTTGACCACAGAAGCAGGGCGACTGTTCGCTGAGCTCTAAGGCGCACTTGTCATCAAAGCACTATTATTTGGAAAAGCTACAGCTTAAAGTTCTCTCCTCTTCCTCCTCCTCCTCCTCCTCCTCCTCCTCCTCCTCCTCCTCTCTCTCTCTCTCTCTCTCTCTCTCTCTCTCTCTCTCTCTCTCTCTGTCTCTCTCTGTGTGTTTGTGTGTGTGTGGTGTATGTGTGTATGCTGTTGTGTGTGGTATGTATGTGTGTAGTGTATGTATATATATAATGTGTATCTGTGTGTTGAAAAGGCTCTTCTGCCATCTCTTAAAGACTCACCAAGACTCCTAGCTTTTTTTTGTCATCCAATACATAATTATCATTATGTACTGAATTAACTTGAAATGACAGATAGCTATTTTATTAGACTATCACTGTGAATCAGTCATATTAAAATGCTGCTGGCTTGATACATTTGAATCCTTCAAACTTTGAGTCCTCTTCAGGCCAGAGGTTTTAGAAGTTAGGAGAGTACACTGTCTTGAGTCTGAGATTGCTTTCTGTTAGGAGGCAAGCCAGAAGAGGGAGAAGTCCTTTCTAGAAACCATCCAGTGGCTGCTGTCTGAGCGGGGAGCTTGAACAGTGGGGCTCATTGTGTGGTGAAGCTTTTGTTCACTGGTGTGAAGGAAGGGGAACATTTCAGGAGGACTCTGCAGCATTTAGTGAGCAGCGAGAAGGTGCTCCGAGCACTTCCTGATGGAGCTATTGAAAAGTCAGCATTACCAGGCTGCGCCCCTTTCTCTAGTAATGAAAATAAACGCAGCCCTGGCACACCGACTGTGATCTGGAAATGGGCTTCAGAAATCCACTCTACTGAGTAAATGGGCTATTACAGCCCATCATTATAGAGGCCAGGAAGGTACATTAGACTAGAGAGAGGCAGGAGTGGAGCGAGTGGAGGGGGGAGTTAACCATTTCAAGATGTTGATAGAGCAGAAAGTTTAGCCTCTAAGTTTTCATCTGCCTAATGTTCTTACTGAAAGCTAAAAAAAAGTCAAGAACTGTGAGGAACTGAGCTTCCCCCCCCCACACACTTGTAAGTGAACATATTAGCTGGCTAGTTTCTTAGATGCTTTTCATAAAACATACAAAACTCTTTGAGGTAAAACAAAGGACGTTATTACTCAGAGTACTAGAAATAGGCAGAGTATCAGAATAATAATATGAGGAGACAGAGGCAGAGAGGGAGAGAGGGAAGGAAGGAGGGAGAGAGACAGAGACAGAGAGGGGGAGGGAGAAACAGAAGGAAGGAGGGGGAGGGAGGGAGAGTAGGGAGGGGGAGTGAGTGAATGAGTTTACTAGGCTGGAATAGCCACAGAGACTGTGAAGAAGGACGAACAACATCTGCACATGGAGTAGATTGTTGAACAGGAGAAGGACTCGGGCAACAGACCTTAACCCACTGTGATGGGTAGTGAGCACTCCCACACTTTACAGGTACAGGGTAAATAGTATATCTTCTGAGAGTGCTTTCTGTGTGACTACCTCTGGAAAGACAGCTCAACAGAGGTCAGTGTTTGTGCTAACAAGGGTTAGCATTAGAGTTAGGGTTAGGATGAGGGTTAAGGTTAGGATTAGTGCATCTTCTGGGAAACTGTCCTCAACAGAGAGCTCATAGATGTCTGGTACCTATCCTTACTTAGGCTTTTCCATCTGAACTGCCACATACTGTGCCTCACCACTTCCTGTTTCTGCTTTTAGCCCAGGCTTGGAATTAGGCATGGCGTCTTTATTTTCATGGAGTATGACCCTTGAGGAATACCATGTTCTTTGCAATCATGAGGTTAGCAGAGTTTTTAAGCTGGGAAGAGGAAATAATTGGCCTGAGAGCAAGGGCTGGTAGTGAGACCTGGTTGTCCCAGCTATGGGAAGGACAAAATCAATAGGGGGGAGGGGGAGAGGCAGAATGTAAGGTGCAAAGGGTTAATCAATGAGGGGAAGAGGACTGGAGGGGCCACAGGCTTGCTCTCCTCCTCCTCTGGTAAAGGTGATGTATTGTGATGGACAGTTACCTGACAGCTTGACACCCACTGCTGGTGACAAGCAGGTTGACAGTAGAAAGCCAACGGGAAAGAAACGACAAGGGGAGAGATATGAAGCATCCCACATGGTTCAAGTGTAACTGCATTGGTTATTTTTTTTCTCTTGAATATTTTTAACCCATCTCTCCAATAGTGTCAGGGACAGCTCTCAGTGTCGACTTACAAGAAATGAAACTGTGAGTCACAGGATGCTGGTAAGGCTAAGGCTCTGGAGGAAGCTGCCAGGGAGAAAAGAAACTAAGCTTGTACACACAGAGGTAGCTGCGAAGATAAAGATCCTTGCTTTCGGAAACTCCCTCTAATGTAGTGAAACAAAACATGTTATGGAAAGGTTGAATGTGAAGATTTGGTGTCTGCGTTTTACAGAGACACTTAATCCCACTTGTTCTTAGGTGAGATTGGAAGCTCTACTGCCCCCAGCACAGGAGAAGGGGACCCTCACTCATCCCACCAGACTCTGGAGGTAGTTCCTTGGAGCTTCTTATTCTTGATGGAGCCTTTTAATCTCCTCAGCATCCACACAGGGCTTGGCCAACTCTCCCTAACAGCACAGTAGACAGAGGGATGAAAGTGAACAACATGCCCTGAACCTGATTAGTCTGTCCTGATGTACAGGGATGCTCCATTCAGTTGACAGAGCTGAACGAGTCCTTTGTGAAATCCAGGAACCCAGCGACTGGGGAAAATAGAAATATTTGTATGAAGGCATGTGCTGCTCACACAGGGATGGTGGGGAGCCCTGCCCACTGCATGAATCTTTCATGCAGTGGGACTTGGTCCTAGATGGGAAAGGAAGCTCGATGAAGTTGCTGTCCCCACAAGTCCTCTTTTGGGGGGTTTGTACTCTGATGTTTATGAAGCAACTAAATTTCACTATGAAACACTGTGGACTTTCAGGGATTTAGATCTGAGGTCCAGCATTCCTGAAGGTCAGCCACATGGTCCTGTGGATTCCAGAGTCTCTGAAAGATGATAAGGTTGGATCATAGATTAATCAAATTAATACCTATAGGTTGTAAGCCACACCCCCAGTCTACTTCTCTTTCCCAAGAAAAGGATGACTCAAGTTAGCACTATCCAAAAAAAAAAAAAAGAATCCTAGGTAATTTTCTTTTTACCTCAAACTCCCAGTACCCTCTGGTCCCCACTGCTCTGATTTGGACTGCATCCCTCCCTCTCTGTGGTTTCTCCATGTAGGGTATGAACATGACCTTTAACCTCACACAGATATGGCTCAGTAACTACTGCCCTGCTGTTTTCTCTGAGGACTGGCCTTGTAAATGTCAGCTCTCTCAGCGTGAAGACCTCTCAGGTTCAGACTCTGTTACTGTGAATTGTGTCTGTTCAGCTGGCAAGCACAAACAGATGCTGAATAATTCTCTGTGTTCGCTTGAAGACAAAGCCAATGATGGCGGTGAAGGCTTTCTGCGATAGCTTATTAGAAGTAAGAAAAGCAGTGAATTTATTCTGCAGGTTCCCTCCTTCCAAAAGGGCTTCTCATATGCATTTAAAGCCAGAGAAGCAGAAGGGGGAACCATATCCTTTGTGATGTACAGAGAACATTTCTACTTATGTATTCCATCGTTATGTGAAATCCAGCATGCCTTAAACCACGCTCCCCTTTCCCTCTCTCATAGTGGCGTTTCTGATTAGCATTCCTATTTCAGATTTATTCCCATAAGCTTCCAAAGCACAAAACCCCTGAGTCATTCATTGCTCCTGCCTCCTCCATGCACCCATATCCAATCAGTAATCAAGTCCTGTTGTTTCTGCCTTCAAAATAATTTTCATATCTTCTTTCCGTTGCCATGGATACCATCGAATCTCCTTCTTTGCTTCATGCCTGGACAACTGCAGTAACTTCTGGAGTCTCTTGACTCCACTCCAGCCTTTATACAGCTGCCGCAGGAATGACTGCTCTTGTTATGCCAGCCCCTGGTCAGAGACCTTCAGTAGCTCCCTTCTGTTCTTCAAGTCCAAAGTCTTTAACTCCCATGGCCTTGCAGAGCTGGCCATATTCAAAAGCTCTCTCTGTTAATTTATGTGAAGTTTTTGTGTGAAATTAAAGAGGGGCCTCCCAGCTAGGATGCCTGTAGGATACCTTAATGAGTAACTTGCACTACTGTAGGAAGTACACCAGAGATCTGCATCCCCATTGTAAAGTGCAGAGGCCCTAGAGAAGAGGGCGGGTGCTCCCCAGCCCCCAACCACTTAGAGCTAAGGCAGTGTATTGCAGTCGACCTGCTCAAAATGATCACTCTGAAACTGTATTTGTGTGTGTGAGTGTGTGTGTGTGTCTATGCATGTACTCACACATGTACACATGCAGACATGAGTGCACGCTCATGTGCATGTAGGTGTGGAGGCCAGAGGTCACTGTGGGTATCTTCCTCAATCACCCTCAACCATATTTTTAAGACAGAGTGTCTGAACCTGAAATGATTTTGCTAGACTGACTATTCAGTGGACCCCAGGGATCCCCCTGACTTCATTTCCCAAGCTCTGGGGTCACAGGTATGCACTGCCACATCTTTTTACATGGACATAGGATGCTCATGGCATTGCTTTTCGGGAGCAGTCTATACCTGCTTTTACACATATCCCTTGACTCAGGTGGCTTTCTCTCTCTCTCTCTCTCTCTCTCTCTCTCTCTCTCTCTCTCTCTCAACTTTCTGAAATATACTCTAACTTCCTTGTAACTGGATGATTTCTGTTTGCCCCTCAAAATTAACCTCGAATATTATTTCTATGGGAAGTCTTTTACCCCCGCAGCTGGGAACACTCTATGTGCTCTTACCACTGTGCTCTTACCACGGCACAGTTTATTTCTTGGCCTTGACTTGAGGACTTTTGCTTAGCCACTGTGCACAAAGGCTATGCATGTTCTTTTCAGTATTTTTTTTTTAGGATTAATTTTGTTCCACTTTGGACTTTCTGCCAGTTCTAGAAAATAGTACACATTTATCTTCAATATAACTGTCCTTTAGATAAATAACTAGTCATTTTAGATATCCTCTCATCTCAACGAGTGATAAGATCTGCCTTCGGAAAGGTTTGAGTAAGCAGAAGTGTCCTGGGAATGGCTTGTGTGCTGTCCTCTGTGTGCTTGGGTGTTCTGGCTACAACTTCTCTGCTTGCATCATCTGCTACTGCTTGCCAAGTGGTCTCTGTTCACATATAATTGAACATCTATCTGGCTTTTGGAACAAGGGTGCCCTTCCACGACATAATGCATGGTGACATCTCTCAGAAAGTATGCCCATCACTTCCTGTTCAGCAGGCTCCTCCCTATGCTGGCTCTTCCTGTTGCTTCAGATTCCCAGAGTCTCCTCCAACTGAGGTCTGGATAATATTTAGATGGAATAAATTTATCATGCAGCATTCATGGTCTGCATTTTCTGAAATAACCTGGAGTGTTTAGATTCCCTCCGTGCCATTTAAGTGCCAAGAGAATGTTGGGTGAGCAACACCACACTCATCTTTGCAGGTATTTCTCCCACATTGTGTTGCTCTGCTGTTGCAAGGCTAACTGGACACCCTGGGGAAGAGAGGATAGAAGAGCTGCTTATGAATTTTACCTCAACATGTCTGGGATTTCTATTTCGTTATTGATTATGGTGGAATCTACCTGTCTCCACACACACCCCTGGCCCCTGTGCTGAGAACATACTCAGAGGCCCATGATCAGTCTGTCTCCTTCCTCTTTTATCTCTAGATCTTCTTGTCTGACTGTGGCACCTCAAATCAGAAGTTCTTTTCACTTTTTCTTAATTCTTAGATAAATGTCAAGCTCCACAGATCACAAACACCTAGGCTTCCTTGTATCTAGAGCTTCTGATAAAGCTGTCTTCAGTTCCAAGGTGAGCAAACACACATTCATGGCTGTAATTTACCATGGACTTCAAAATCTTCCCTTGCAAATGCAAAGCTTTGCTTTTGAGTTACAGCAAAATCCTCCCAGAAGAAACAGTTCCTTAGTAGAAGACAGTAAAATCCAAGAGAAGGTCATTAACGTATTACACAGATGTCATCCAGCAGTACTCTAACACTCAAACGCTGCATCCTAATCTCCATCTCTCCTGCCTGTTGTCCCTTCTAGACTGGATCACCTATGGGGGTGTCCTACTCATTGTCGGCTCCTGATATAACCCGACAGACACTTCCTGGTAGGGAATGACACATGCGCAGAGGAGAGATGGACAAGACCATGCTGGAAACCTCTGTGTTCCTAAGCAACGGGCTTGACAGTGATTGCTGAGGTATGAATTTGCAGCCCTGCTGGTTAGTCTCTATAGAGCTCAGAAATAGACACGTTCTGCGTTGTGTTCAGCTGCTAAGGGGAGTGGGGGGAGTGCAGATTTCTTATTCTCGTGGAGCTGGAGAGGGCTAGTGCTAACCTAACCTGTATAGATAACCCCAGGAATCTTTAAAAAATCAATGCTCACGTGGAAGCATAATGGCAGCATGAAATTGTCAGCTGTTGAACTCACAGGACATGCCGTCGCTTGTCCAGGCTCTTGAGCCTTCCCGGGCACCAAAAGGTGGCTCCTATTATTACCCTCATTTTAGAAATGAGGAAATGCCAAGAGGTCAAGGGATTTGTCTAGAGGTCACCTGATCAGAAAGAAGCAGAGCTGGGGGGGGGGAGCATAGTCTCATTAGCAGATGGCTGTGGTCCATGTGGGAATCCTTCTCGGACGATCCTAGCAGGATATCTGTGTCCAGATTCTACCTACTGCATTAGAATCAAGCTGGACATGTCTGTTGTACATCTCAGGCCTGAAGTCTTGAGCAACCCTGTGATCGAAGGAAGGAAGGTCTTCCTCAAGGAGTAGGATATGCACAGAGAGGTTCACAAGCAAATTCACCAGAAAGAAAAACGCCTGGAAAAATCCACTAATGAACAAAGTCATAGACAATCTGTTTCCATGCTTTGGATGGCTTTAAAGTAAAAGTAAAGTGTTGCTTTGCAGAAAGCAATACTTACTTTTTCTGAATAGAATCTGTCTGTATGATAAACCAGAGAGACCAAAATGAGGCCACAAAAGTGGGAACTGCATCCAAGTCCTGAGTCCCAAGTGCTCTTCCTCAGCCTCACCCACCAGGGAAGCATTTGGTACATTTGTTGCACCATGTATATAAATCAGACTTTTATTACATTCTGCTGTAAGACAGCCAAACAACCAAACAAACTTTTTTTAAAAAGTACCTTAAAAAGCTGTTTTCAAAATATTATCTGGACCATGTTCCATGGTATTATGCCTGCACACAGCAACGCAACACACCCATTAGGGCATCTCAGCGGGTGTGGCTCACTGTCTTGACCATATAGACACGTCAGTTTTTGTTGTGGAGAAATGAAAGGAAAATCATTGATTTTTAAATTATGGCTTGGGTTTCATATGCTCACCATGAACAGACACAATAACTGAATTTTCTAAGTTAAAATTTTTGGGAGGCAGAATGACAAATGAAATCACTGAAATCTTGGCTATCTAGGCAGCTCAGTGCATGTGGTCGAGAGCCTAGTGAAATGGAGACAGGGAGATCTAGTGTTGAATCTTGACTTTATATCAGCAGCTTTGGACAAGAGTTGATTTCCTTGGGTTCCTATGTACTCATCTAAAATCCGGGGCGTGTATAGTATTGACACCTCTGTAAATGTTGTAGGGATATCATAACTAATAATAAACCGACAAAGGCGAAGTGGCATAGCCCCCAGAGTGAACAGTAGATATTCCTGTGATTCTTACTAACGGACTGGTAACATGCTTTCCAAGTAGGCTTGGCTCTTACAGTCAGCAAGGGACAGCTCATTTGTGCGTGCACATCTTAGAGTGGAATCATTATGCAGAGACAATGCTTGGTGATAGGTAGGCGGGTAGATAGTGATAGAGCACAGGAGACATGAGAGCAGAAGCAGGGGCCACTTGAGGAAAGGAAGGCAATCGGCAAAGGGAAGCAGAGACATGAGGGATGGGGCAAGAGGCACGTGCAGAGGCTGGGGTGATGTCCCCAAAGGGTCAAGTACATACTAATTTTACAGAGGACTAAAGTTATGTTCTCAGCATCCACATTAGGCCAACTACCTGCAACTCCAGTTGCAGGAGGATAGGACACCCTCTTCTGGCCTCTTCAAGCATTACATTCATGTACACATACATCCCCTCCCTACTACTACTACTACTACTGCTCACACACACACACACACACACACACACACACACACACACACATTCACATAAATAAAAATGAATAATTCATCCTTTAAGGAGCAAAGTGTAGTGATCTATATGCAGGAGCAGGCTGTGGTTAAACTCATTACTTTAAATTTTAAATGATTGTTATAGGGTGCTGGATAGTACTAAGGGTACAGGGTGAACAGGCTTGCTTCTTTTATCCCCAGGGGATGTACAGTAATGGAAAAATCAGTGAAAGTACTGAAAAGGAGCACCCTGGATGCCACCGTGGGCTTAGAGCAGGCTGTGAGAAGGCAAAGTATTACCTCAGACTCAAAGAGGCACCTAGTGAGTCACGGACCAAAGGAACAACTCGTCCAAAAGAAACGCATGACAGTACAGATGTCTCTCTCTATGTATTACTGAGTTTGCAGCACATAGCTGTTATTAAACATAAGGTGCAGGGAGGAGGACTTGGATAGTTAGGCAAGTGTCTTACCATGTAAGGAGTGGGAACTTTCTTGTGATAAAAAAACAACAAAGTGGTTAAAGGAATTTCACTTAGCAAAGTGATTGTGTCTGGTTGGCATTTTGGAAAGAGCACTCCTGACTATTTTATCCCTTGCTGTTTTCATTTCCTCCTTTGGACTCTGCAAGCATTGGCCTCTGGTGCCCTCCTGGACCTCCAGTCCAGGCAGGGTATACTGTGTCCAGTTTCTGTCCACTAGGATGGGAGAGAATGGGGAACATAGTACTGAAACAAGGTGCATGCTTAGGGGATAGGAAATCAGGAAGGAGTGGACGCGGTGCAGTGGGAAGTGGCAAGAGTGTAGTGTGGCAGTGCAGCCAATAGAGGAAGGTGTGTGGATGTTCACAGAGAACTGAGAGGTGGGTCCGGCTAGGATCAGGACCAGGATGGTGAGGGGACACACTTTTTTTTCTTCTACTTTGGGTGAGTCTGGGTGATGATATAGCATAACAGCAACCGCAAGAAAAGGTCCCAACTCAGGAATAAAGGAATGACTCAGGTGTAAGGAGTCTGAGCGCCTGTCTGGAACACTAAGCAGAAACTCACCACCCTTGTATACAGTTACAAGGTACACAGTCAAAGAAATACATGTGTTTGCCAAAAAAGCATTGATAAGTAAGGCTGAAAGTTGTAAATTAGAACAGAGTTCTCTGAGGAAAGCAACAGATTGGGAAACCTGGGGTAAAAAGAAGACATATGAATGGGAACTGGACACAGCAGAGCCTACCAAAGAAACTGGAGGTCAGGAGGGAGCCAGGAGAAAGATCGTTGCAGGTTCCAAAGGGGAAAACGAATCCAGCAAGAATAAAAGGGTCAGGAACACCAGAGCCACACAGACTTGAAACGCTCATGTGGCTGGGGACACTCTGGGGCACAAAGAGTCCTGGAAAAGCTGGTGAGGACATTGGCTATTGGCTAGCATGGCTGTTAATGGAGGGGATGTCCTGCTGGGTCATGGTAAGGAGGGGCTTAAGGAAAGGGAAGGAGCTCTACTTTAGTGACCTAAAATATTAGTACTTGACTTAACTAGGCTTTCTGCTTGAGATGGGCAAAATTAAGGTGGTGGTTTGGGTTTTATTTTCTCTGGGGAGAATCCTGGAGGAAGAACGACCGTGTAATTAGAAGAATTATATTTGCTTATGTTTGTTAGGCTTAGGATACTGGTACATAGATCAATTGTTTTGTAGTCTTCATTTTGGAGAAACAGTTTTCCAATTACAACGCTTTGCATCTTTTTGTACAGATCTCTTTGACTTGTTCTTTAGCTTTCAATATTTTTAAGTTTTAACTGTGGTTTTAGCATAACACGCAGTTTACCTTTCAAGAGGTTCTTAAGTTCATAGCTTAGTAGCATTAAGGGCATGGCTTGATAAGTTAAATTCACATTGTTTTGAAGTCTATTTCTAGAATGATTTTTATCTTACAAAACTGAAACTCTCTACCTACAAAATGCCTCTCTGTTTGCCTCTCCTCTCACCCCCTGGAAACCGAATTCTACTGTCTGTTTCTAAAAGTTTAATCGCCTGTTTACCTCTCTCAAGCATGAACATGGAGTTGGCCTACCATGACCAGCTTATTTCCCTTTGCATAGGAGCCTCAATTTTACCCACCTTCCAGCATGCTTCCTCGTCTCCCCACAAAGGAATTTGAGATGGAAACTGTGAGAAGCCACGGACAACGTAGCCACGGGAAAAGAATCATTCCATGTGCTGAGACTGGAAGGTTCTACATGAAATCCCCCCCATTTGAGAATCATTTGTAGGAACTGGAGAACCTTTGTTTTTTCAACCTTGTTGTGAAAAAAGCAGATGTACCTGGGGCTAAGAAAACTTTTGAGTGTCAAAACATTGACTGATTAGGAAGTAAAATCAAGGCTCCAAAGGGGTCACAGAGGTGGCCAGGGACTCATATAAAGAAAATGAAGAGTACAGGATAGCTGAAGAGACAGTGGGGGCTGAGGGATGGCCTGGGGGGTAAGTGTCTGGGCAGAAACCTCCTCCCTCCAAATCCTCTCAAAGTCACTGCATTGTCATAGGCAGCAAGCCTATCTGACAGAGGAAGGTTGGTGAAAGTGCCATTTTGGCTTGGGTGGTTATTTCAAGAAGATATGGACAACAAAGGAAAGACCTGGAAGGCCTGGGTGATAGGGAAACCGAATGACAGCTACACGCACAACACACAGATGATTGGACATGGTTAGGTGTGAATGCTCAGCCAGCACTTTGCAAAGGCCCCCTCTCTCAGGAGCATTATGGCTCCTTCTGTATATTTCCAGGAATGACCCCTCCTCTACCAGCTCTTTTGTTGCATATCCTGCTGCCCGCTTGACATTTCTATGTAGATGACTAAAATGCAACTCTACCGGATGTTTTCAGCACCGCCTCAGCTCCCAGTCTCCCCCTAGATCTCTGCCTCTGTTACACTGTCAAGGTTCAGAAAATGGCTATCAGTCATGACTAAATATTTAGGGGAAATTCTGATCATGTGCTTTTCCTTGTGTAGTTCTCCCCTGAAAGACATTTACCTTCTCCCATCTTCTCTGGACTTTTCAGCCCAAGCATGATTCTTTCTTTCTCTGTCTCTGTCTGTCTCTGTCTCTGTCTCTGTCTCTCTCTCTCTCTCTCTTTCTTCCTTCCTCCCTTTCTTTCTCCCTTTCTTTCTTTCTTTCTTTCTTTCTCTCTTTCTTTCTTTCTTTCTTTCTTTCTTTCTTTCTTTCTTTCTAAAAAACAAACAACACTCCTATTTATTCCCTGAAAACTTTACGTATGTATACAATGTGTCTTGATTATGTACACTCATTCTTTCCTTCTAGCTCCCTGTAGACTCTGAAATCCATTTTCCTCCAAACATTCTTTTTCTTTCCTTAAAAAATATAACTAATAATATCCATTAGTGCTTCTTGTATATGTGCAGGTATGGGAACAGAAACCACACACCCAAGGAAATGATAGTCATTCGTAAATGGTCTTTCCGCCTCACAGCTGCTGGTCTACACCAGTGGCCCAAAACTTAGACTCAGACTCCTTCAATGTCTTCTCAGTGCATTCAGAATAAGATTCAAAATCTCTGCTGTGGGTCTAGGTCCTGATGAGCCCTCTGGCCTCACCCAGTTCTCCCTTCCCTTGTGACTTTTATGGCACCAGCTTTTCTCACTAAGGCTGTTCTTTCTAGCAGAAACTTTCCCTTTCAGATCTTGTCTCTATGGCAATCTGACCTCAGGCCAGGGTTTCCCTCTGACACCCGCTGCAGTCGTCGTTCACATCTGTCACTCGGTGTCCTTCCACCTTCCTGATCCATCCCTATGTTCATCTCCCTACTTCTACTAGAGCTTAAAGGAGAAGGGGACTCATCCATGTGCCAGCGGAATACCCAGAAGGCAATTAAATCGTCTGACACAAAAGCTCCACAATTATGTGGGACTAACTTAGGCAAATCCTTTCCAGACAGTTTGGGAACTTGCAGGTGGATGTAGCAGGTGAGAACCATGTTCTCCAGACAGATTTCTGCTCCTGTGAAAGATGAAACACAACATGTTAGTCGGTACATTAGCAGTAAGCGCTGGAGTATTCAGGTTGCAGGGCAGGTGTGTTTGGAGGGGCAAATAATGTCAGGCTGATCTTCCTTTCTGGGTTTGTGAAGAAGCAAGAAGATGAAATCAGTGATTTCAAGATGAGTCACTGGAAACAAGGGGTTTAGCAGAACACCTTGAAGTTTACACAGGTGGAGCAAAGAATCAACAGAAACAGCCAGCTCTCAGGCCTCGGAAAGCCTTGCAGTGCAGAGAGGGTCACTGAGCTACGAGCCTCTACTCCTGTGGTTCTCAATTGGTGGGTCGCAGCCTTTCACGAGTGTCACCTAAGACCACCGGAAGGCACAGATAATTCACATTAGTAGTAATGTCACATCAGACATTATAATTCACAATAGTAGCAAATTACAGTTAGGAAATGGCAATGAAAATGATTTTATGGTTGGGGTCAGCACAACAGGAGGAACTGTATTAAAGGGTCACAGCATTAGGAAGGATGAAAACCACTTGTCTAAGCCACACAGCCCAGGGCACCCAACAAATGAGTGCTGATTGTTATTTGTAGATGGCTGCCTTCCTGACATTCGATGGCTAAATTTTTATTGCTGTATTATTTTTAATGAAAAAAGAAATTTTTTCTAGTTAAAAGAAGCACCCCCCCCAAAAAAATCTCATTCACTTGAGTGTGGGATAGACCTTGGCTGTGTCAACGTCTGCAGCTAAGATAGTACATTGCTAAGAAGTACATTGCTGCATGACTGTACTGTGAGATTACTGAACATTCCAGGAAGTCCTGCCACAAAGGGGATAAAGCAGACGGTTAAAATGTTATTATACACAATAGGAACCTCCAAGATGATGGAGACTACAAGTGTCAGGAGTGGAACGCACTCTCATAGATACCGAATACATGTCCTCTCCTAAGCTTGCTGTCAACATCATGAGCAGATCATTTCTGTGATGTCTTAACACAGCTGTGATGGGTATGTGTGAAACCGGAGGTCAGGTGGGTGTCCGAACAACACCCGTCAAGACTCGGGATGGAACCCAGTGGGTAGAGTGTCTGCCTAGCACGCACCAGGCTCTGGGTTCCATCCCAGTCTCAGTATCTGAGAGGTAGAAACAGGAGGATTAGAAATCCAAAGTCATCCTCAGTACATAGCAAGTTCAAGGCCAGAGTGGGCTGCACAATAGCTTGTCTCAATGAATGAATGAATATGTACATACATACATACATACATACATACATACATACATACACACTAGTTAACTGGAACTGGGTGTACTTTGTGACTTCCAACACATTGAAATACCCCACTGCAAAGAATGGTCATACGTCAGCGGTTCTTCCTTCAGTTTGCCTCTGGCCCTCCACAAAGACTCTCTTCAGTGAAGGACCCTGACAAGCAGGTTTTCTGAGCTTCTCTCAGAAACGATCCAGTGAGGAGGGTTTTAAGAAGTACACTTGAGACCCTGACTCTGGCTCTCAGTGCTGCTAGCCCCACTCTGAGATGTCCAGGCGGGGGAAAGGACAATTTTGTTCAGATAAAGCTGCTTCAACAGGCTACAATTTTCCCCAGTGCTGTGAACAGGGACCTTGCTCTCCAGGGAGCTGTCAGAGATGCTCCATTTCCTATGAAAAGTAGGAAGGAGACTGGAAGTGTTGTCCCTAACTGGAGAAGCTTCCAGAAAAAAAAGGGTGAAACAACAGTCTGACCTTGAAATTTTATTCCTTTTCATGTTAGGAATGTTTTTATTCTGGGACTGTCTTAAGAACTTGGAAATACCCTTGACTTAAAGAGCAATCTTGCCGGGCGGTGGTGGTGCATGCCTTTAATCCCAGCACTTGGGAGGCAGAGGCAAACGGATTTTTGAGTTCAAGGCCAGCCTGGTCTACAGAGTGAGTTCCAGGACAGTCAAGGCTACACAGAGAAACCCTGTCTCAAAAAAACCAAAAAAAAAAAAAACAAAAACAAAACAAAAACAAACAAACAAACAAAAGAGCAATCATGTAATCATGTTTCCTGTGAACATCAGGAGAAAACACATACTCTCACTATATATGCTTTATATCCAACAGTAATAGGATCTCCCAAAGTTTTCCCTCACTTGTTACTCCAATGTTTCTAGTTAGTATAGATTAATTATACATAGCAGGGGGGTTCGTTGTGCCATTTTATACATGCATACTGCATCGTGGTCTTATTCCCTTCTGTCCTCCCATTCTCTTCTGTCCTCCCTCCAACTCCCAGCTGATACACCTGTAATTCTCCTTATGGGATATGACCTCCTCTTTTCCACGCCCACGTGCATTTTTTTAATATCATACCTTAGATTGAAACACCAAAATTAACCCTTTTATAGGATATAATAATGAACCTGATTTTTCACTTCAATTATTCATACATTTTTTTTTCATTGAGCATTTGGCAAGAAACAGGAAAATAATTCTTTGACACAGGTGAAGACACAGGAGGGCATTCAGGCTCTTCTACTTTTGGAGGATGTACCCTCAGTGTCTGTCTGCAGGCTTCCATGACTGCTGTCTACTCTCTGCAGGAATATCACGGGGGTAGGGGGGCAGAGAACCAGGGTTGTTCGGACATACTTGCATTTTACAATACTCTTCTCACATTTCAATGTGAACATTGTCCTCTCAAATTCTCTAGCCTTTGAAACCACATTTACAATTAACAACTTACTATTAGCAGTAGTAGTAGCAATGAGAAAAAGAGAGTTGAATATTGGAAAGGCTGAGGCAGGAGGATTGAAAGTTCAAGGACTGTCTTGGCTACAGAGTGAGTTCCAAGCTAGCCTAGGGGTGGGGGCAAGGAAAGCTGTTGCAGTTTCCTGGTGTGTTCAAGGCTGAGGGTTTGATCCCCAAGTCCTGCTAAGGCTCAGTTGTATAATTAACTTCACTCTCAATGCAGCAAACAGAGATAGAATCCCCAAAACTGTCACGGCGTACATAGCAGGTAGCAGCTCTTCGTGAATGCAGGTGACTGCTGGCCCCTCTTCCTTGGGTCCCTTCACTATGGTTGTGCTTCACTCTCTTCCCAGGGTGCATTGCACACATGGCTGGATTCTCTGCTGAGCCCTTTTGCTGGTGACATTCTCACCCCACTGCATCCACGTTATCAACTTTCCATTTCCTTCTATTTATTTTTATCTTTCTAGACTTTTCCATTTTTGCCTTTGTGTTTTTTAAAATAATGATGTGGTAAGGGACTGTCTGCCACTCAATGAAAATTTGAATTTTTATATATTACTATCATCCTGTATATATGTAGAAATCAAAGGACAACTTTGTGGACTGGAGTCTCTTCTACCTTTATGTGGCTTCGAAGGGCCAGGTTTGGCGTGTCAGGCATATGTGTCAAGCACTGTACCTTCTGAGTCATCTCTGGGCTCAATGCGGGTGTTTCTTCTGTTTTTACAGCCATGGGATACTCTGGAACTCAGTGTTGGTGGCTCCTTCTCTTGGGGTTGGATTTCTCAGAAACAGCTTCTCTTCTGTTGATGGGATTTTACTCTTATTTTGTTTAAAGATTTTCAGCCAGTTTTGAATCTGGTTGTGTTCCAGATTCCTAACAGCTCCAGCAGGCTCCTGTAAGGACAGACAAGGTTTTCCTGAATGTCAGTTATTGTAATGGTGCTTAATATCCAACATGCGTGTTCTACCAGAATGCACAGCCCTGGTTAGAGGCTGTGCCTTCCACGAAGGCTCAGTGCAGTCATTAGAGACAATGGCCTTCGGGCCACTGGTGCTTTAAGAAAAATGCAGCTATAGCTATTACAGATTTTGGGGGGTCTTAAAAATCTTAAAGTAATTTAGGGTTTGAAATAAGATGTAAAGAAGTAAAGTTTACCTGAAGCACCATAGGATGGTAAGTGGAAACATGAAGGAGGAAGAAAGATGACGTCAGCAGCAAATTCTTCAGGTGCAGCACTAGAAACCTAATCAAAACTGATGTAAGAAAAAGAATCTACTGGTTCATTCTACTAAAGAAACTGACAGTGTGGCTGCTGGTTTCGGGGTCAGCAGGAGGCCAAGGTTCTCTCTGTATCTCTCCATTCTGTTCCTCTTTTTTAAATTTTTTTTTTAATTATTAGATATCTTCTTTATTTACATTTCAAATGATATCTCCTCTCCCGGTTTCCCTCTGAAAACAAAACAAAACAAAAACAAAGAACCTGTTCCCTCCCACCTCCCCGTGCTTACCAACCCACCCTCTCCTGTTTCCTGGCTTTGGCATTCCCCTACACTGGGGAATAGAACCTTCACAGGCCCAAGGGCCTCTCCTCCCACTGATGACCATCCTCTGCTACATATGCAGCTGGAGCCATGAGTCCCACCATGTGTACTCTTTGGTTGGTGGTTTAGTCCCTGGGAGCTCTGAGGGTACTAGTTAGTTCACATTATTGTCTGTCCTAAGGGGCTGTAAATCCCTTCAGCTTCTTGGGTCCTTTCTCTAGCTTCTTCATTGGGGACCCTGTGCTCAGTCCAATAGATGGCTTTGAGCCTCTACTTCTGTATTAGTTGGGTGCTGTCAGAGCCTCTCAGGAGACAGCTATATCAGGCTCCTGTCAGCCAGAACTTGCTGGCATCCACAATAGTGTCTGGATTTGGTGACTGAATATGGGTAGGATTCCCAGGTGGAGTAGTCTCTGGATTGTCCTTCTTTCAATCTCTGCCCCATAGTTTGTCTCTGCAACTTCTTCAATGGGTATTTTGTTCCCCCTTCTAAGGAACGAAGTATTCACACTTTGGTCTTCCTTCTTCTTGAGTTTCTTATGGTTTGTGGATTGTATTTTGGGTATTCTGAGCTTCTGGGCTAATATCTGCTTATCAGAGAGTGCATACCATGTGTGTTCTTTTGTGATTGGGTTTCCTCACTCAGGATGATATACTTCAGAGCTATCCATTTCCATAAGAATTTCATAAATTCATTGTTTTTAATAGCTAAGAAGTAGTTCATTGTATAGATGTACCACATTTTCTGTATCCATTCCTCTGTTGAGGGACATTTGGATTGTTTCCAGTTTCTGGCTATTATAAATAAGTCTGCTATGAACATAATGGAGCATGGGTCCTTAATGTTCTAACATCAAGAATCAACAAACGGGACCTCATAAAATTACAAAGCTTCTGTAAGGCAAAGGACACTGTCAATAGGACAAAATGGCAACCA
>NW_022196906.1:7881289-7927500 GCF_008632895.1 Mastomys coucha
TATATACAAAGAACTCAAGAAGTTAGACTCCAGAGAATCAAATAACCCTATTAAAAAATTGGGTACAGGGCTAAACAAAAGAATTCTCAACTGAGGAATACCGAATGGCTGAAGAGCACCTAAAGAAATGTTCAACATCCTTAGTCATCAGGGAAATGCAAATCAAAACAACCCTGAGATTCCACCTCATACCAGTCAGAATGGCTAAGATCAAAAACTCAAGTGACAGCAGATGCTGGCGAGGTTGTGGAGAAAGAGGAATACTCCTTCATTGCTGGTGGGATTGCAAGCTGGTACAACCACTCTAGGAATCAGTTTGGTGGTTCCTCAGGAAATTGGACATGGTACTACCAGAGGACCCAGCTATACCTCTCCTGGGCATATACCCAGAAGATGCCCTAACACTCTGATCCTCTTTGTCTGAGGGTCTCTACTCAGCATGCAGTGTGAGCAGGGAAGCTCATATGACTTATTCATTGTTCCAGGCCCTTGGCTCTGTGGCTCTTTCCATCTTAGAGGTCACTGACCCTTTCCTAGCCTTAGTCCCTGTAAATCTCATGAGACATTCTGACTGGTTCAGCTGAGGTCAGTAGCCTATCACATTGATATGCCATGCTATGCATGGCCTGGCCCTGGTCACTTGCCTAGTCCTGTGGTAGGTAGCCTGTGTGCATGTGTATACATGTGCGTGTGTGTGTGTGTGTGTGTGTGTGTGTGTGTGTGTGTGTGTGAGGTATAGGACTGTGATTGTCAGTGTCCCTAAAAGTAGTTTATTTTATGTGTCTTTCAAAGACAGAGAAAGGAGCATTGACAGAAAATGAAATTGTCTGAAATATATGATTTAAATTTTATCCATTTATTTCCTTAGAATAGCATGAATGGCTGTCTGTAAGAGTCAATCTCCAAAGATTTGCTGTGGGTATAAGCATGTCCCATGAGAAGAGACACTGTGGAAACTCTGACTATGACCTCAGCTGGAGTCACTATCTGTGGTCTGATAGAGTCAGCTCTAGGCAGCTGAGCATCATAGGAAATTTCCAGAAAGGATACAACATGGCTTCATCTGGGTTGAGACTTATGTCAACACCAGGAATCACAAGGCAACACAATACAGGGAAGTGTGGCAGGCATTCAGCCCTACAAGGTCCAAAGGTTTATGGATTATCTTTTCCGTGGGAAATAAACAGTTGGGAATCAAATGAAGTGGAAGGAAAATTACTCAGTGAGAACTGAGCATGGCTTCCTCATGGCTCCTGATTAAAGACACTGGTAGTCAAACTCTCTGAAGAAGATAAAGCAGCGAGGAATATCTACTGCACCTGACTGACACTTTTGATTGACCTGCCTTCCTGGTGGAATAAAACAGTCTAAGTGGACGCCCCATATTAAAGTGGAAAGAGAGTGCTGTGAATCCTAGCCTTCCTGAAACATGACAGTCTAACTTTCTGAGTTTTGGTTTTTCTCATTTGGAATAGAGAAACCTGGGCTGAGAGCCTAGACCTGCTGGTTTCCATCTAGTGATTTCTAAGCGATGATGTTTTCCTCTTGACAGGATAGTTACATAAACTGAATGGAGAACACATGGAAGTGTCGCATATGCAAATTTCAGAGAAGAGGGCTGGGACTTGTGATAAAGGCATTTGAGGTTCAGGGTGAACAGGACAGTATCAAGCCTTTGGATGACATACTAGACAGATAAGTGGACCCTGGCAATGGCTGCGTCCTGACCCTGAGAGCCTCTGACCGCCTTTTCTTCCACACTGAGGAGGCTTTGCAGATGGTTAAGTTAGGGCCTTGATGTAGAGTCACAGTCCTGGTTAGTTCATCCAATAGAGTGGGGTGATGGAACCGGGGTCCAAGCAAGGAGCCCTCTCTAAAGAGAGGAAGTCAGCTCTTAAGACTCCTCAACCAAAGCTACCATTTTTGTTGTTGTTCTTTAAAAATAATAAATTCTATGAGTTCTTGATGACATTCCAAGAAATAGCATGACTTTTACCAACCAGTCTTGAAGGTTGAGATCTCTGATGATTTCAGAAGTGGGAGGACCTTCAGAGAAGGGAATTAGTGGTGGTTGAATGGACAACTGAAGCTGGAAACATACTGATGAAGAGTGGGTATGGGGAAGGGGATTGGAGTGGGCTGTAGTTTGGGCACAAGATAAAAGAAGGATTTTTCTCTATATGGAAAAGACTTTCAAATTCTTCCATCTATCTTTTTGCAATGTCTCATGTACATTAAAAATCTTGGTCTTCTTACTATTCAGTTGTAGGACATAGTCTGTATTTATTTTGACTTCCCAGCCCTCTGTGAGCAGCTCATCTCTTCACCATTGACTGTCAGAAGCATTTCAGTCTGTGGAACCCCATCCATCCATCTGTGACTCGCCTGGGTTTTGTTGCTTCTGCTTTTGAGGTTTGGTCCCGAGAAATCATTTCCTAAAACAAGGTTCTGGAATTTTATCTGGACCATTTTGTAGTGTCAGGCTTTTCTCTTTCAGTTGTGCACCCGTGCAGAAAAAGGTCTGGTTTCTCTTTTGCACATGGATCCCCAGTTTCTCTCCACAACTTAGAGGAGAAATTCCTGAATTTTGTGTTCGTGACAATGGAAGTCTCTTCTTGTTCTCCCTACACTCATGTTTGTCTCTCGTCCCTGGACACGCATCCTCTACTGTCTAGAACCTCTCCTGCCTGACTCCTGAGACCAGAGTTAAATGCCTTTTCCATCTGATCTAAGGTAGATTGTTAGTCTCTCTCATTGACTACGATGATTCATTCCTGGATCTTATCACAATTTATAATGATGTACTTGTTTTCTGTCTTTCTCTCCTGCTGGACAGGAACTTTTCTGAGAACAAATTCTTTCAGACAGGAAAACGTGACACCTGCTCAAAGCACTCCCATCTGGGCTTAATGCTAGGGACAGTTATACTGGTGAGGAGGACACTGAGGGCGGAGAGTGCTGACCTGGTGCCTGGAGCTTGTGAGCGCAGAGCCCTTGCCACTCCAGTCTGCAGGAGAAAAGAGGACCCATGCTTGGGGAGGGAGAGAAACAAGTATGAAGTGGTACCCCAGCAGGCATCCTACTGTATCAGGAACCGTGCCAGCCATGCCAACTCCACATGCAGGAAGCCAAGGCCACAAAGATCCCATCTTTCTTCTTTATGGCTCAACCTGGGCTGGAAGCCTAAGACCCAGTATGATCAGTGATGTCCTGGAGGGTAAGAGAGGGTGAGAGGACAGAACCAATAGCAAACACCACACCCACCTAACTCTGTCCCCAGTGTTGAGCTCAGAGCGCTGAGTTCACCTATTATTTATTTGCAGGTAACCACAACTACAAATCAATGACCATTAAATCAAGCAAATTAGTTCCCTGCCCCTTGTTTTATTATACATCCCTTCTCATTATTGTTGAGGAGGTGCTGACGACTTTGTCCCATTCAGTTTATTAGTCTGAGCTCTTTGAGGCAGATGGGCCCTGCAGGCATCTCTCAGCAGTCCTTGTCTCAGCTGGGCTTGCCATTGTTGGGCTGTGGTAGGTGGGAGGAGGGTCCTTGACAGAATCAAGGACACAGCTCTGGTGAGGAGAAGAGGGACTGGCAGTCATTATGCATACTGCTTTCCTTTCTGTTCCCCCATTCTGAAGGTGAGGGGATGGTGTAACTTCCCTCAGCCAGCGGGGTGTTCAGCTTGGTGGAACAACACTCCCCTGGACGGTACCATATTAGAAATGGGACCGTCTTATTTGGGTCCACATTCTGTCTCTTGATGATTGCAGCACAGCCTGCATCCTAATTGGAATACAGACTTTTAGGCATTAAAGGGAGGGACCCCCGGGCTGTCCCCTCTGGTGAGTGTGACAGACTTAGAAGAGAGATTAGAATGCAAGAATGAGCAGAAGAAAGCTGTGCTGCTAGGAGCTGTAGCGTGGAGATAGAATATTGTTCTCTCTATAGAGGAGCAGGGTTGTGATACTGGTGGCCTGGCCTCAGGAGCCAGGTGGTTGTGGAGGTGATGGTGCAGAAGGAAGGATCCCAGATAAGTTTATTCCAAATAGGATGGTGCATTTTGGATGTTCCTTGAGCAGACCCTGAGTCAAAGACACACTGTATCTTTATCAAATTTTTGGTGCAGTTGTACTGGGAAATATCTCTTATTTGCATATTTACTATAGATGGGATTTAGTCCAAAAGTCAGAATTCCAGGCGTTGGTTGGAGAAGGCTGATGCTTAGGTGTAAAGATAGAAGCCTGGTCCAGGCCTAGGTTGCTATGCATCCCTAGAGCACCGTAGGCTCATTACCTCTTGCTTGCCTGGCTCTTGGCTCCCACAGCTTAATCAAAACCACAGAGCCCATGGAGATGAATATGTAAATTGTAATTTGAATTATTCATCTGCAAAAGAGCTATTTCTTACCCATATCTGAATTTATATGACTCTCAGTGTGTCTTTGTCTTCTATTTTTGCTGTTAGAGAGGCCAAGTGACTGCTTCTAGGAATTTAGGATGAAGTTGAAGATGCAGCACACTGTGGTTTTATTGCCACACTTGGAAAACAAAAGCCAGTACCACACTCAGTATGTTCAGTGGAAGACATTCTCAGTGTTATGGGTGTAAAAATGTGGGGTGTTCGTAGCAGACTGTTTCTTAGCTACAAAGAGGGCTGGAGTGTGGCTGAGTTGGTGGGGTGCTGACCCAGCTTGTGTAGAGCACCGCACTCAGTCAACACTTCTTGAAGAAGTGTCAGACTGGCACGAGTAGAGGAACCGAGAAAGCGTGACCATGCCGTGAAAAAGGAGTGGTGGGGATTTTTTTTTTTTTACTGAGAGATCCATCACAGTTCTAGGAAAGTGGTTTGAATTATGTGGAAAAATGATGTTCAATTTAGAGCTAGTAGTTTCGCTTCATAGTATGTACAGTTTAGTTTTAATTTCACATTAACCCGGAGTGCTGTTTTAAAAAACAAGATCTCATCACTAATCCAATGACTACTTATTTGAGGACCTGTTGCATGCTGAAATCTGGGGACACTATGGGGAGCTCCGGCATCTCTTCCTACTTTGTGCTGACATTCACAGATGTGCCAACCCAGCTGTCTCAGAGAACATTCTAGCAACCATGCTCAGAGCCTATTCTCAGGAAAATGGAGTGGTCCTGATGGTTCTCATTCTCTACCTTTCTTTCCAAACTTCATGGGCACTGTCATCCTTGTGTCCACATGACACTTTGATATAACTTAAAATAGCAGATTGGCTGGGTGCCAAGGTCGTTCTTCTTTGTGAGGAATGTAGTCATTTGTTTCACTCTCCCTTGCTTAGAGCATACTGCTATATGATGTATTTTTTGAAATGAACAAATTATATCTGGTTAGAATTGGCACAGTAATTCAAATCTTTAGAAGGAAGAGTCCCTTCTAAGCTCTGGTAGGCATTTCCATGCCACCTCAGTTTGAACAACAACCTTAACTTTAGCAAGTTTGATTAGTTAAAATGTGATCCCACTGTGAAGACATGTACAATGCAAAGATTCAAAGGATACGGCTCTTGTTCTCAAATAGCTGAGAGGAAAGGCACACAGGCACACATGAAAGGCATCCAAGGAGTCAGCTTCTACCACCCCAGTGCTAAGGGAGGAGCTGATTTTGGTAACCCATCAGAAACAGACGGTACAGCTTCATTGATGAAGACACCACATAGACAAGTCAAGCTGGAACTGAGCTGGAAGCTTCCTCCCTGCTGGGTAGCATTCAAAGTGCCAGAAAGTGCTACCCAGGCTGCTGGAGGAGAAAAGGCATCAACAGTCTCACCCAGCTGTGTCTCTCATGTACTACAATACCGACTTGCTGGGTAAGATGTGTCTTCTGGTGCAACAGTGGCCTGGCTGTTTTAGGATAACCAGTTACTTTCTGATTGGTTGGAGGACTGATTCATGAGAACCACCACATACCTTGTGCTATAATCTGGTCAAAGCTTATGAGAGGGAGGCCACAAACCCTAGGTGCAGGGAGCTTACTGCTGATGTTATGCTAAATAGACATAAGGCCAAATTGCTTTCTACATATTTGCGTTTCTACATTTAGACGCTAGCTGCACTCCTGAGAAGAGAAGTTTGTCTTTATAGTGGGCAACAGTTATTGCAGAGACCCTGAACTGTTGACAGTTCTGAGAATGAGTAACTAGTGACAGAGGGCATCTGCATTGTCCCCTCAAGGGCCAGAAAATGTTACATTACGGGGGTCAGAAAGATCGTGTGAGCCAGTGGAAGGGGAATAGTATTGTAAAGTGCTATCTTCTGAATATGACATGGCCACTAAATCATGAACACACAGAAGTGAGGCTATCTACATATACACATAGACACACGTGCACATGCATGCACACACACGGACACACGCAGACATACATGCAGACATGCACATGCACACACATGCGTGCACACACACATGCACACATGGACACATATGCACACATAAGAAAGTAGAGTTGGTAAGAAGAAGGAGTGGAAGAGGAGTAAGAAAGGATAATGGGAACAGATATGATCACAATACATTGTGCACATATGAAATTGTCAAAATAACTGTCTTAGTTCCCCATTGCTATGAAGAGATACCATGACGACGGCATCTCTTACAAAGGAGAGTAGTTGGATCTTGCCTACCAATTTTAGAGGTTTAGTCCATTATCAGCGTGGCCAGAAGCATGGTGGCATGCAGGCAGACATGGCGCTAGAGAAGAAGCTGGGAGTACTACCACTGAATCTGCAGGAGCAGGAAGAGAAGAAACACTGGGACAGTCTTGGGTTTACCCCACCCCACCCCCAACCCCGACTCCCATAACACACTTGCTTCAACAAGGCCACACTTCCTAATGCTACTCCTCGGTGAATAATATGAGTCTATGAGGGCCATTCTTATGCCACCCACCATAATAACTAACTAAAGAACTGAGTCTGTAAGGCAAGGACAAGAGAGAAAGGACAGACAGGCCGTCAGTGTCAGTGCTGCCCCACTGTGCTGAGTGGAGGGTGTAAACAAGGCCACTAGCTCATGCTCTGGCGGGGCTTCTGTCTACTGAGCTCAGATTCTGGAGCAGACTCAGCTCTGCACAGGGTGACAGTGTTCTGTGGAGAGGACCCATGCAGGCTGTCAGAGTTTGCCAGACACCGACTCCAGGAGTTTCCAGGATCTGCCCATCAACAGTCACTCCTCTCCAGCCTCACCAGCCTGGGCCAAGCTCACCTTTATAGAGGAATCACTAATGTTTGGCTGCTGGTTGATGAATTCTCTTAGCTTGTATTAATTTATCTTTTCCCAGATTGGCTCTCGGTGGAATTTTAAAACATATTTTTAAAAAATACACCATGTCTTTTTCCTTCTGAGCAGTGTGCAGTCTGATTAAGAAGAGATTAGAATCTTACAGACACATAATTGTATGGAACCTACAGTCAAATACTAAATGCTCAAAGCTATTAGAAGTCAGCCAACCTTGTACTTCTTGAAAGCTCAGGTGTCCTCTCTGCTTGGGCTAAAACAAAAGGAATGAAAGTAAAATTACCATCTATTGGCACCGGCACCTAGTATTTCACAGGGATTTTCAATATAGTATGCCATCATATTTTTACAAATGTTTTATATGCTATCTGTCACCATTTCCCACTTACAGGGGAGGAAAATGAAGCTTAGAGGATTTGACTGACTTGTCCCAGTTCAAACACTTGGTCACTAACATTTTTATCTCTGACTCCTGAGTTTGGTCTCTGAAAGCCCAGCTTGGTGCTCCATACCTGTAACTCCAACACTTGGGAGGTAGAAGCAGAAGGATCATGAATTCAAGATCATACTCAGCTACATAGTCAGTTTGAAACTAGTCTGGGTTATATAAGAGACTATCTCAACAGATAAACAGACAGACAAACAAGACAGACAGGCTTGCAGTAGCACATCATATTTCTATTACCTGGGCCATGTTTTGTAGCTATAGGTCACTACCAACAAGTGTCAATGACCACAGGCATCACAGTCATCGTTAGAAAACATCCTTTAGCTCCAGCAGAACATGCAGCAAACTAGAATATCCTCTGGTATGTTGCAAGCACGGCACGAGCATTGAGCACATCTGCCTGCTTCTGTCTCCCAAGTACTTACCACTATGGCTGACATCAGGCTTTAGTTTGAACATGATACAGATGATTTGGAGCCAGATAAAGATGCTGTTCACACAGTATTGTGGATGTACTAAATGTCATTAAACCTTCTTTTAATGAGATGAAGTTTATATTCCACACATTTCACCTAAAACAAAGACAGGAAATAAACAGGTGTCCATTCACTCAGGTCTTTGCTTCAGTGTGGCAGTTGGGATGTACTTCCATCTGCTTGAAAATCCTTGCCACATGGAAATTACAGTTGAAAACCTAACACTAAAATATCATAATTCCTGTGACTCTTAGAGAACCTTGTGATGGCTGGGAGCACAAGTCCCCGATGTCGATAATCACGATGAACCTGCATTGTTTATACCTGTTCCCATAGTGCAGTGCTCAGTGTCTCTGCTCTGTTATACCCAGATGTTTATACCTGTTCCCATAGTGCAGTGCTCAGTGTCTCTGCTCTGTTATACCCAGATGTTTATACCTGTTCCCATAGTGCAGTGCTCAGATGTTTATACCTGTTCCCATAGTGCAGTGCTCAGTGTCTCTGCTCTGTTATACCCAGAGGTTTGATATATGAACAAAGGAGACCAGAGATCTGATATATATATGAATACATATCCATATCATATATTGAAATATATATATATGTATACACACACACACACACACACACACACACACACACGTATGATTGGTATGTGTATGCCTAAGCATACACAAGGGACAGAGAGAGAGAGAGACAGGGAAAATAGGTTTTCTTCTGTGGAAAGCTATGATCTGTATGACTGTTGGAATGAGGAGAGGAAGAAAGCCTGTGGTGAGCCATCAGAATAACACGGTGAAAACCAGAGTCTAAAGAAGCCCTGGGTTTGGAAAGCCAGCATCTGACAATGACGAACGTCAGAGTGCAGGTGTCCCGATTGCTTCAAGACCTCTGCCAAAGCCCATTCATTCTGGTTTATTTAGACTAGGAGATTTTTATTTCATTTAATATCATAGTGGATTTTCAACATGGCTGCAAAATCCAACAAAGAAGACTCTGCTAGCCTCCTGAAAGAAGTATTAGGATCTCTGAAGCAGCCTGTGGGACTCACACCCTTCATTCTCTTGCTTGAGCCTCTTTGTGTGTCTGAATAGTATGGGCATTTATTTTCCTCTGCAAAGTGACCAGTGAGCAACCTAATTGGCCCTCCACAGACACAATGTTTCGAAATGCTTTTCCTCACTCAGGTTAGATTCCCATTTTCTCATTCAGTACAATAAACTTGCCCAGGAAACTCTCCAACAAGTCCCCACATTGATTCTCTGGGGCTTCAGTGCAGTGTACTGTGTTGCCCATGACACCACTGTCTCCATGGCAACCCTCCCAACTAGGCAGCTCGTGGTCAGGAGGCAAATAAAAGCAAAGGGATTGCTGTAATGTCCTCATCATGGTGATGGTTCTTACCGAGAGGAAGCGAGGCTGAGGACTGGCTGTGCCGAGGATAACAAGGGAAGCTGGAAGCCATGTCCTGAGAGCCTCTCCTGTCATCTCCTGTCTCTCTTATTCCCTTCATAAGTCTGAACTGTTCTGAGCTTACTTGAGTAAGTGTTGCATACTGAAAACTAAAAGGAACCTTACTAAGAGTACAAGAGGACCCCCCCCACACACACACCCAATAAAGCCCCAGGATTAAGACTGGGAACTGACTGGCTCCATGAGCCCCAGCCAGCCAATGAGACTCTGTGTCACTTTGCTCAGCAGTGGAAGGAGGTGAGGACTCACTCACTCTGTCACTGGGAAAGGGTAGATTTCGATAAGACCTGAATAGTTTTCATTTCGCCAACTCTTTTCTTCTTTGCCAACAAGCAGAAATTATAACACTGCCTTTCATACATATTTGCACACTATATTTTAATTATGGGGGTCACTATGCCATAAACTTCTTCAAGAAAGTTCTTCCGCCAAAGAAGAGATGTAAATAAACACGTTTCCTGCTTAATTCTTCCTCCCCCAACCCCTCCACCAGAGCAATCAACTGGAGATGGGTGCCTGAATGGATCCTTCTCAGCCTCTGCTGTTCAGGGAGCAGATGAAGAAAAGAATCCTCTTTATGGGGAATTTGTTCATCCAATATTTGTGGATTGCCTTATATATAATCCTCACTATTGTGAATTCAATAGCGAGATAGATACTGCTCCCTGCATCATGGCGCCAAGAACAGACGGTTATATTTAAGAAATTGTGCTCTGCTCTGCAGCAATGTGTGAAGAGCATGACTGATGCAGGGCAGATGTGCATACTTGATGCACAGCAGGCTCACTGACCATTTTAGGCTCAAGCTTCATGGGCCAGCCACTGGGATTCTGGTAAGAACTATGCTCCAGCAGTGCAGAGGAAACACAAGACCAGACAGTGTGGTATCAGGACTGCCGGCCTAGACAGTGTGGTATCAGGACTGCCGGCCGGCCTAGACAGTGTGGTATCAGGACTGCCGGCCTAGACAGTGTGGTATCAGTGCTGCCGGTCTAGACAGTGTGGTATCAGTGCTGCCGGCCTAGACAGTGTGGTATCAGGGCTGCCGGTCTAGACAGTGTGGTATCAGGACTGCCAGCCGGCCTCAGATGGTTCTACAGTGAATTTTCATCTACAGATTTCTCTGAGCAAATCTTTGTTCCCTCTGACTCATAGAGTCAGGCAAATGCCTTCAGGACTTGAGACGGCTTGCATGAACCTTAGCTTTAAGGGCGTGTATGAGCCCCTGTCTTTAGGCATATTGCTGTGTAGATGGCCAAACACGACTGACAGGAAATAAGTAACCTGCATGGTTTCAGTGCTAAGCTATCAGCACAGGTAGCAAATTGTAGCCGAATTTCAAGATGCCAAGTCACAATTTTTGAATTAGTGAATACAAATTTCTTTGCAGTAGAACGTCTTGTGTGTGGGTTTTGTAGGGCTTATCTAAACTGTGGTTCAGTTGTAGCATTTTTCTTACGTTGATGGTAATCTCAATAATGGCTTATACTGGTGCACTTGAAATTTTTTCTCACTACGCTTTCTATTATTTGTATCAAAGTTTACATATTTTGTATTGTGTACCATGGAAATATCATTGTAATTGTGATTGTTTTGAATATTTTTATATTTCAACCTTGATGCTAGAATGAAAAGTGGTTTACACCCCATTATTTTTCAGAATTATACTATTCTGTAGCTATATGTATATTTACTTTTATATTTTCATGTGATTGAATTTTGATCTTTGGTAGACCTTTATTTCAACTTGAAGACTCAGTTTAGTGCTCTCAGAGAGGCAAATCTAGTTACTTTTGTTTGTTTGGAAAAGTCTGTATTTCCCATTTACTTCTGAAGGACAGCTGTATTCAGTCCAGCCTTACTGCTTGGTGGCTTTTGTCTTTCATCAATGTGGCCGTGACAGCATAGTCCTTCTGGACTGCCAAGGTTTTTCTTTTTCTGAGAAGTCTCTTCATAGTTCCATACATACTTCCTTGGGAGGGGAAATCTCCTTTCTTCTCGATTCTTTCACAGCGTTTTCTTGACATTTGACTTTTAACAGCCAGGGTCAGTGTTTCAGTGTAGACTTTTGGGCTTTGTGTTTGGAGTTTGTTGGGCATCCTGCATCCAGAAGTGGAGGTCTTCCTTTCCTAGTTATTCCTCTGTCTACCCTTTCTTGTTTGGGAAAACTGCTTAAATATCAGTCGCCATTAGACGGCGTCTCAGAGATCCCTGTGCCTTCTTGACATTTTCATTTTTTATTTTTGTCTCTCTTCCCAAGTCCTTTCAGATGACTGGTCTTTGAAGTTCAGTGATTCTTCTGCCCTGGTTCACCTGTCGATCACTTAGCATGGACGATCAGATTAGCGTTTGTATTTTCCAGTTCTTACTCTCTCACATGACTCCTTTTAGCTCAGCACTGTTCATGACCAATGAAGTTGGAGTCAAGGCCACAGAAGAAACTGCCGTCCAGTTCCTGGGTGAGGTCAGCTGCTTCAGCTGCTGTGTTCTAACAGCTTAAGGCAGGAAAAGTCACTGTGGCTCCTATCATGGTGGGAGGGGCATGGCAATGTGCACGGTGGCAACTGTGCCTAACAGGGCAGAGAAAAGGGAAACAGAAAGACTAGGCTAGAATCAGGAGCACTTACAGCTTTCAGAACCCCAAAACTAGTGATTACTGCTAGCCAGCCAGCCAGCCAGCCAGCCAGAAACCTCCCAAAGGCCCCACAGCCTTCAAATAGCATCACGAGCGTTCAAAACATGAGTGTGGCATGGGAATGTGTATCAGTTAGAGAAATGCTTGCATAGCATGTAGTAAACCTGGGTTTCTATCCTCAGCACCTCATAAGATGGACATAGTGGTGCATATCTGTAGGTTCAGATCCAACAGGATTGAGGTCACTCTGAGATACACAGGACCTTGTTTCAAAGAGTAAAGTAATTAATGTCTTCTAATGTCTCAGATGCTCTGCTACAGCTGAGTAATACTACACTTGAAGTGTAGTGATCATATAGTGGAATATTTTCAGCACTTGAAGGGAAGGAAACTGCATGTGGATGGGCAATGGGGACATTAGCTAGGTGAAAGATATAGCCACTGAGCAGCAGAAGCCATACAATGTGCTATGTGGCAACAGCTCAAGTAGACAGAGTCACAGAAGCACAGGATAAAGTGGTCATTTGAGTGGTTATGCGACATCAGTGCATCCTAGAGGCAGATAAGCCAGCCCTGGGCTTGCTACTAACAATGCTGCTCACTGTACGTGTGCAAATTGCTAGGTGGACAAACTTTGTTGTAAAGAGTTATTATAATTTAATAAAAGAAATCTGTGGCAATGTTTCATTTACATGATTACAGGACTTCTGGAACAAGTCCTAGCTCAATGTCACTAGATCAATGAGGGTTTGAGAAATAGGGTTTCCATTGTGACAATGAGAGTGCTGAATATGATTACCAAGTTGCATGCAAATATCTGGAAGAGTTCTAGTTGTTTGTCAAAACTATATTTCCTGAGGGACCTGTGGCTCTCTGATGTGCATTCTAGAAAATATCCTACTATGACATATGACATCAAAATATTAGATAGTTATTTTTAGTCCCATTTTCAAGTTCTTTATAATTTTTCTTTTATTGAAAATAATTTTTTCTCAGACAATATATCCCTATTTTAGTTTCCCCTCCCTCTAATCCTTCCAGTTCCTCCCCGTCTTCTCTCCCCTATGGATCTACTTCCTCTGTCCCCACTAAGAAAGAACAGGTTTCTAAGAGATAACAACCAAACATGACAAAATAAAATATAATAAGATGAAGCAAAAACTGTCACATCAAAGTTGTACATAGAAACCCAACAGTAGGAAAAGAGCAGGCACAAGACTCAGAGACCAACTTTCACAGAGACCAACTTTCACAGTCCATATAAAAATACTGAGATTATATATATATTATATACAGAAGACATGATGCATAGCCATTTAGGTCCTGTGCTAGCTGCTTCATCTCTGTGAGCTCAGATGTTCTTCCGATTTAGAAGGTCTTGACGTCCTGGTATCCTCTATTCCCTCTGATTCTTCCAATCTTTGTACCTCCTCTTCTGCAGGATTCCCTGACATCAGATGGGAGAGATTTGATGGAGATCTTCCATTTAGACTCAGCATAACATCTGGCTGTGGGTCCCTGCATCTGTCCCTTCTGCCTCTCTGATGATGACAGGATAAGGCACTGATCTATGAGTATAGCAGGATATCATTAGAAATGATTTTATTGGTTTTTTTTTTTAAAGAACAGATGTGTTTGTTTTTACCTTAAGTAAAAGCATCACCTGCTTTCTGGGCTGTTTAGTCTCTGGTTCTTGGTTAACCAAGCAGTGCTGGACATGACTTTCTTCTCATGGAGTGGGCCATAGACAAAAAATAGACATTGGTCAGCTATTCCTACAAGTTCTATGCCACCATTGTTGTAGCATATTTTATAGGGAGGACACATTGTAGGTCAGAAGTTTTGTGATTAGCTTCATGTCCACATTTGTCTTTCTGTAGTACCTTTCTCACCAGATAGATTAGAATACAGGGTGAAGGTTCAATGTAGGCATCAGCTCTGCTTCTTTATGTACACGGAGTTGTGTGTGTTGTGTGGGCCCTACTGTCAGTTTGTGGAGGTCAGTCTTTTCTCTTAGCAACAGTGTGGGTTGTTTGGAGATTTCTTTGGAAATCCCTTGGACAAAAACTCAGTGGAATACAACCTGGTCCTACCACTGGAAGCCTTACCTTGTTACAAGAGATGGTTAGTTGAAGACTTCATATTCCCCCTTAGTAGGAATCCTCATTAGGATCATCTTCATAGATTTCAGGAAGTTTCCACTGCATTAGACTTCCACTCCCCCCATTTCCAGCCATCTCTTCTTACACTCTCTTCCTCCTATTTCTGTATCACCAGATTCCCCCACTCCCATCCCGACCTGTCCCCAGTCCACGAATAACATCTATTTCCCCCACCCATGGAGGTCACTGCAACCCCATGACCCCTGCCTCTCTTTACCTAACCACTCTCGGTCTACAGATTGTATTTTGGTTATCATTTACATAACAGCTAATATCCCTTTACAATTGAGTACATACCATATTTATCTTTCTGGGTTTGGGCTACCTCATTCATAATGATATTTTCTAGGTCCGTCCATTTGCCTGCAAATTTCATGGAATCATTTCTTTAACAACTTAATAATACTCCATTGTGTAAATGTACCACATTTCCTCCATCAATTCTTCTATTGAGGGATATCTAGTTTGTTTCCAGTTTGGATGTTATTAATAAAGCCTCAATGAACATGGATGACCAAGTGTCCTTGTCGTAGAATGGAGCACCCTTTTGGTATATGCCCAAGAGTTGTAGATGGATTCCCAACTTTCTGAAGACCACCATATTCCATAGTGACGTGCAGTTTTGCACTCCAATCAGCATTGGAGCAGTGGTCTCCTTGCTTTCCATCCTCACCAGCATGAGCTGTCATTTATGTTACTAATTCTAGCCATCCTGACAGGTATAAGATGGAATTTCAAGGTAGTTTTGATTTATATTTCCCTGATGGCTAAGAATGCTGAACATTTCTTCGTTTCTCAGCCATTTGTGATTCCTCTACTGAGAATCCTCTGTTTCAATTTGTTCTCCATTTTTAATTGGGATCTTTATCTGGTGGGATTTTTAGGATTTCTCATATATATAACATCATATGATCTGCAAATAATAATTCTTTGACTTATTTCTTTCCAATTTGTATCCCCTTGATTTCCCTCAGTTGTCTATTTGTTCTAGCTAAAAGTTCAAATACTATATCAACTAGATATGGAAAGAGTGGACAGCCTGTTCTTGTTCTACATATTAGAGGAATTATTCTAGTCCAGTCTATCTTGTGCCCTTTAAACTTCTTGCACATTCATAGGCATCTCCTTCCTTAGGTTAGGAAATTTTTCTTCTATGATTTGTTGAAGAAGGAGAAGATTCTTAGATTTAGTCTTTTCATAGTGTTCCAGGCTTTCTGGATGTCTTATGTCAGCAGTTTTTAGATTTAACATTTTCTTTGACTGATGTATCTATTTCTTTTGTTATATCTTCAGTGTCTGATATTTTCTCTTCTATCTTTTGTATTCTGTTGTTGAAGCTTGCCTCTGTAGTTCCTGATTGGATTTCTAAACTTTTTGTTTTCACATTTCCCTCAGTTTGGGTTTTCTTTATTGGTTCTACTTCCAATTTCAGGTCTTGATGAGTTTCATTTATGTCTTTACACTCCTTTTGTGTTTTCTTAGATTTCCTTAAGGCATTTATTAATTTTCTTTTTAAGAACCTCTATCATATTCGTAAATGCCATTTTAAAGTCTTTTTTCTTGTGCCTTAACTATGTGTGAATGCTCAGGCAGGACCTGCTGTTGTAGACTACTTGGGCTCTAATGAAGAGCTGGCTGTTCTTGATTGGGTTTTTACACTGTCATCTAGGCAGATGAGTTGGGGAAGATTATAGGTCAAGGTGCTGATTTCTAGATATCTTTTGTTGTGTGACTATTTTGTTCCTTGGTTTCTTTCTCCTGTTGGAATTGTCAGAGTATGATGGCTTTGTATTGCCTGTTTTCCTGGCCTGGTGTGTTTGCAGGGACTGCCTGCAGGTATTAGAGGCTGGGTAACTGCTATGAATTGGAGGAAGGTTGGAGGAGGTCTGTGTGAGACCACAGCAGATTTCCAGAAACTACAGAACTGAGGCTAAGGATTAGATGTCAGGAGCAGTAGAAGGGGTATGGGTGTGCCTTCAGGCTACTTATTGCTGTAGGGGGAGTGGTTAGCAATTGATGCCTAAGGTGGCTACGGTCTAGGATACAGGATGAGTTGGGAGAGGAAGGAAAGGTAAGGAATAGTCTGTGAAATTCACAGAGGATGAGGGAAAACTGCAGCTGATGTTCTGTTGCAGTCCTAGTGATGAGACTGTGGAATTGGGTCTGGGGGGGGAACACAGACAGGAGAAGGGCTGCAGGCAGCCTACCTGGTTTTCCTGCAGGCATGGCCTGTCTGGATAAACTTTTACTGAATGCTACTTCTGCTGTCATAATTTAAGAATGTTGTTCTTCAAAACAAATATATGTTCATGCTTTCACACCCACATGAAAGCCAGTGTTGTATGTTTTGTGCTAACTGAATTTGTCTAGTTAACTGCCTTATTTGGCTTTTCAAGTCTGAATTAAATGTAGGCTCAACCCATAGTCTATATACAAACCATGACATAATGGTACCCTAATTTAATTATGATACCAATTCAAGGGTAACTACTAAGTATAGCCCATGACCCATGTCTCTATGCTGTGTAGATGCTGTTCTATTAGCCTGACTTATTTACATAAGTGTAACAACAGGTGTTGAGCCTTTTTGTTGTATTGTCAGCAAAACCAAAGAGAAATGGCTTACATAATTTCTAACTGAAGGTCGTAAAAAGAATCCAAGAGTCTGGAACTGTAGTTTCAATGGCCTGTATTAACTAATCTATTCTCAGGGTAAGGGAGTGAACTAACACTCAAATTGAGTTTGAGTTGCAGTCCATATAATTGTGAAAGAATTCTGCCTTATGGGGTCCAGCAGTTAGTGGGGTTATGGGGCTCATTGCCAGCCAAGAAGTGACCTTCTATACACTAGCAGCAAGCCAAAGTGTTTCTGAGATGGCTTTGCCAGGTGTTGATTCCACAAGGAAAGTACAACCCTGCTCCTTAACGGTAGGCACTGTCATATTCCCCGATAAAATAGAATTTATTCTCCAAGACACTATTACCAGCATAGCTTCAGTTGTATCGTAAGTTGATCTATTTAGACCCTAGCATAAAGGCTGATTTCTATAAGTCCTGTGTAAATAATGGTACTGGGTCCAGTAGAGACTGCTCATCTATCAGAGTGCTTGCCTTGTGATCATGAGGACCTGGATTTGATTCCCAGAAACCACATGAAAAATATTGAATGTGGTGGTGTGAGCTGGGAGTGGAGATCATCACGTCTCTTGGGCTTGATGATCAGTCAGTCTAACCTATGAAGTGAGTTCCAGGCCATTGAGAGAAGTTGTCTCAAAAAGCACAGTGGATGACACCTAATAGATGATACCAGAGGATGACCCCTCCCCTACTCACAAATATATGTACTTGCAGAAGCCCATAAAATAATTGTTATTGAATGCTAAGAGACTCGGTTAAACTAGGTACAGTAGTATATGTTTATTGTATTGTTATAATAATTTTACCTACAATGCAATCAGTATCTTATTTTTCTATAGAATTACTATAGATTTATCTGGAGATAACATCGTGAAGTTAGAAATTGCAAAACTAAAGTCTCGAGGGTTCTTTTTGTTAAGGATCAGTCATAGTTTCTCTAAGCTGAAGCCAATGTGACAGGATCTCTTTGTAATACCCACAGGTATAGCATCCTTAAGATGCCTGGTGATCCATTAGCTCATCATCCACACCAGGATTTCACACAGGATGCTTTCACTGATTGCAAGGGGTCACTCAGGAGAAGATGTTCCTTCTCATTCACACAGTACAGTAGGGCAAGCATCAGAATTAGATCAAGAGAATATGATCTCATATGCTCATCAGAAAACAGAACATGCAAATACTACCCACCATACTTTGAAACAAGCAACCACATGGAGGTTTCTCTCAATGATTTTATTTGATCCAATATAATTGATATGCATTTTGCTTATCTTGGTCCAATTACTGTCTACTTTCATGATTGTCTCCTTCCCTGTTAGTGCCATCCAGTAATTCCTGACTTGGGCTCTTGGTCTAGATGTGAGCTCAGCTTAGAAAACCTGGACCATGGCCTCTTCCTTTCAGCCTATGTGGTTTTGCACACCTGTGATAGCCAGGCATGTTGGTGTACATTTGTGATTCTACCACTCCTGAAAGATGATTGGGAATCTGGGCTCAACCTGAAAATAAAAGGGAAAAAATGAGTACAGATTGATGCTAAAAAATGGAAATTTGGTTTAGCCTTTCCCACATAAAGGATTTAGGAAAGCTGCGAGAAAAATAAGTGAGCTATGCTAACAACGACAGGTATTATATCCTGAAATGTGGAATCGATATATACAAGTATTATGTCCTGAAACATGGTATCGATATTATATCCTGAAATGTGGAAGCATTTCGAGAAATAATAATCAAAGCAGCTTCCAGCATAGGGTGGGTTTGGAGATCCCCTGGGCAAGAACATGGAAGATGATTGACAAGGAAGGAGAGGTGCCATGCAGATGATTTGAATGTGAGGACCACTTTGGATCTGAAAGAAGGGAGTTAGAGATGTGTCAGCTGAGAGTGAATGACTGTATCCAAGGTGACCTGTGAGCATGTGGGAGATAAAAACATGTTTGACAGGAAGTTCTCCTAAAGCAGGTGTTAGGAGAGAGGAATCCCACTGAAGGAGGAGTCTGGTTCCAGGTGGGTTTTCATGGTTCCAGGTGGGTTTTCATGATGCCACTCTGACTTTTCCTATGAGAAGAGAAAGACTAAAGCCATGTAAAAGAAAATCACTGTTAAATAATGCCACATGGCTTGCGTGGCTATGTTGAGGTAGCTCACTAGACTCCAGAGAAGGTTTCCCAGCTCCTTAAAAAAATAATCCCTGATTTTTTCTCTCTAGTGACTGTCTTAGGAGGGACCAATCAGGAGACACAGGCCATAGAAGTGACAGAACAATTGGGACAGGATCCTTACTGCCTCCATCTGCACCCAAGAGGTGAGGTTGATCCACAGCCCTCTGTGCACTGGTCTTGCCAGGAGAGAGCAGATCTCCTAGGAGTGCTGACACAGGCTTACAAACCCACAGGAGGAACAAGCTCCAGCCAGAGACAACAAGAACACTTAACACCAGAGATTACCAGATGGTGAAAGGCAAACTCAAGAATCTTACCAACAGAAACCAAGACTACCTGGCAACATCAGAACCTAGTACTCCCACTACAACAAGTCCTGGATATCCCAACATACCAAAAAAGCAAGATTCAGATTTAAAATCATATCTCATAATGCTGACAGAGGATTTTAAGAAGGACATAAATAACTCCCTTGAAGTAATACAGAAGAACACAGGTAAACATGTATAAGTCCTTAAAGAGGAAACACAAAAATCCCTTAAAGAATTACAGGAGAACACGAGTAAACAAGTAGAAGCCCTGAAAGAGGAGATACAAAAATCCCTTAAAGAATTACAGGGAAGCACAAACAAACAGGTGAAGGAATTGAACAAAAACATCCAGGATCTAAAAATGGAAGTAGAAACAATTACAAAATCACAAAGGGAGACAACTCTGGAGATAGAAAACCTAGGAAAGAAATCAGGAGTCATAAATGCAAGCATCACAAACAGAATACAAGAGACAAAGAGAGAATCTCAGGTGCAGAAGATACCATAGAAAACATTGACACAGCAGTCAAGGAAAAGGCAAAATGCAAAAAGATCCTAACCCAAAACATCCAGGAAATCCAGGATACAATGAGAAGACCAAACCTAAGGATAATCAGTATAGAAGAGAGTGAAGATTTTCAACTTAAAGGGCCAGTAAATATCTTCAAAAAAATTATACAAGAAAGTTCGTAACCTAAAGAAAGAGAAGCCCATGAACATACAAGAAGCCTACAGAACTCCAAATAGTTTGGACCAGAAAAAATTCCTCCCATCACATAATAATCAAAACACCAAATGCACAAAACAAAAAAAGAATATTAAAAGCAGTAAGGGAAAAAGTCACTTAACATATAAAGGCAGACCTATCAGAATTATACCAAACTCCTTGCCAGAGACAAGGAGTTGAAAGCCTGAAGATCCTGAGCTGATGTTATACACAGCATAAGGGAACACAGATGCCAACCCAGGCTGCTATACCCAGAAAAACTCTCAATTAGCATAGATGGAGAAACCAAGGTGTTCCATGAAAAAAACAAATTTACACAATCTTTTCACAAATCCAGCCCTGAAAAGGATAATAAATGGAATACTCCAACACAAGGAGGGAAACTACACCCTAGAAAAAGCAAGAAATCTTTCAACAAAACAAAAGAAGATAGCCACATGAACAAAATTCCAACTGCAACAATAAAAATAGCAGGAAGCAAAAATTACTTTCCCTTAATATCTAATAATATCAATGGACTCAATTCCCAAATAAAAAGACATAGACTAACAGACTGGATATATAAACAGGACCCAGCATTTTGCTGCATACAGGAAACCCACCTCAGTGACAAAGACAGACACTACCTCAGAGTAAAAGGCTGGGAAGCAATTTTCCAAGCAAGTGGTCCCAAGAAACAAGCTGGAATAGCCATTCTAATATCGAATAAAATCCACTTTCAACCTAAAGTGATCAAAAAAGATAAGGAGGGACACTTCATATTCATCAAAGGTAAAATCTACCAAGATGAACTCTCAATTCTGAACATCTATGCTCCAGATGCAAGGGCATCTATATTCATAAAAGAAACTTTACTAAAGCCCAAAGCACACATTGCAACACATACAATAATAATGGGAGACTTCAACACCCCACTCTCTGCAATGGACAGATCATAGAAACAGAAACTAAACAAAGACACAGATAAACTAACAGAAGTTATGAAACAAATGGATTAACAGATATTTATAGAACATTTTATCCTAAAACAAAAGGATATACCTTCTTCTCAGCACCTCATGGTACCTTCTCAAAATTGACCAAATAATCGGTCACAAAACAGGTCTCAACAGACACAAGAATATTGAAATAATTCCATGCATCCTATCAGATCACCATGAACTAAGGTTGGTCCTCAATAACAACATAAACAATAGAAAACCCACATACATGTGGAAGCTGAACAACATTCTACTCAATGATAATTTGGTCAAGGAAGAAATAAAGAAAGAAATTAAAGACATTTTAGAGTTTAATTAAAATGAAGCCACAACATACCCAATATTATGAGACACAATAAAAGCAGTCCTAAGAGGAAAATTCATAACTCTGAGTGCCTCCAAAAAGAAACTGGAGAGAGCATATACTAGCAGTTTGACAGCACATATGAAAGCTCTAGAACAAAAAGAAGCAAATTCACCCAAGAGGAATCACCCAAGGCAGGAAATAATCAAACGCAGAGCTGAAATAAACCAAATAGAAACAAATAGAACTATACAAAGAATCATCCAAACCAGGAGCTGGTTCTTTGAGAAAATCAACAAAATAGATAAACCCTTAGCCAGACTAACTAGAGGGCACAGAGGCCATATCTTAATTAACAAGATCAGAAATGAAAAGGGAGACATAACAACAGACACTGAGGAAATCCAAAAAACCATTGGATCCTACTACAAAAGCCCATACTCAACAAAACTAGAAAACCTGGATGAAATGGACAATTTTCTACACAGATATCAGGTACCAAAGTTAAATGAAGATCAGATAAGCAATATAAACAGCCCCATATCACCTAATGAAATAGAAACAGTCATTAATATTCTCCTAGCCCAAAAAAAAGCTCAGGACCAGATGGGTTTAGTACAGAGTTTTATCAGACCTTCAAAGAAGACCTTGTACCACCAATACTCCTCAAACTATTCAACAAGATAGAAACAGAAGGAACACTACCTAACTCGTTCTATGAAGCCACAATTACTCTGATACTTAAACCACACAAAGGCCCAACAAAGAAAGGGAACTTCAGATCAATTTCCCTTATGAATATTGATGCAAAAATACTCAATAAAATTCTCCCAAACTGAATCCAAGAACACATCAAAATGATCAACCATCGTGATCAAGTAGGCTTCATCCCAGGGATGCAGGGATGGTTCAATATTTGGAAATCTATCAATGTAATCCACTATATAAATAAACTCAAAGGAAAAAAAATATGATCATTTTATTACATGCTCAGAAAGCATTTGACAAAATCCAACATCCCTTCATGATAAAAGTCTTGGAAAGATCAGGAATTCAAGGCCCATACCTAAATACAGTAAAAGCAATGTACAGCAAACCAGTAGCCAATATCAAACTAAACAGAGAGAAACTTGAAGCAATCCCACTAAAATCAGAGACTAGACAAGGCTGCCCACTCTTTCCCTACCTATTAAATATTGTACTTGAAGTCCTAGCCATAGCAATTAGACAACAAAAGGGGGTCAAAGGGATACAAATTAGAAAGGAAGATGTCAAATTATCACTATTTGCAGATGATATGATAGTATACTTAAGTGACACCAAAAATTCCACTAGACAACTCCTAAACCTGATAAACAACTTCAGCAAAGTGGCTGGTAAAATTAGCTCAAGCAAATCAGTGGCCTTCCTCTACAAAGGATAAACAGGCTGAGAAAGAAATTAGGGAAACAACACCCTTCACAATAGTCACAAATATTATAAAATACCTTGGTGTGACTCTAACCAAGCAAGTGAAAGATCTGTATGACAAGAACTTCAAGTCTCTGAAGAAAGTAATCAAAGATCTCAGAAGATGGAAAGATCTCCCCTGCTCCTGGATTGGCAGGATTAATATAGTAAAAATGGCCATCTTGCCGAAAGCAATCTACAGATTCAGTGCAATCCCCATTAAAATTCCAACCCAATTCTCCACAGAGTTAGAAAGAGCAATTTGCAAATTCATCTGGAATAACAAAAAACTCAGCATAGTAAAAACTACTCTCAAAAATAAAAGAACTTCTAGTAGAATAACCATCCCTGACCTTAAGGTGTACTACAGAGCAATTGTGATAAAAACAAAAACAAAAACAAAAACTACATGGTATTGGTACAGTGACATGCATGTAGATCAATGGAATAGAACTGAAGACCCAGAAATGAACTCACACACCTATGGTCACTTGATCTTTGACAAAGGAGCTAAATCCATACAGTGGACAAAAGACAGCATTTTCAACAAATGGTGCTGGCTCAACTGTCGGTTAGCATGTAGAAGAATGCAAATAGATCCATTCTTCTCTCCTTGTACAAAGCTCAAGTCTAAGTGGATCAAGGACCTCCACATCGTAACTAATAGAAAAGAAAATGGGGAAGAGCCTTGAGTACATGGGCACAGGGGAAAACTTCCTGAACAGAATCTAAGATCAAGAATTGACAAATGGGACCTCATAAAATTGCAAAGTTTCTGTAAAACAAAGGACACTGTCAATAGGACTATAGGGCAAAATGGCAACCAACAAATTGGGAAAAGATCTTTACCAATCCTATATCTGATAGAGTGCTAATATCCAATATATACAAAGAACTCAAGAAATTAGACTCCAGAGAACCAAATAACCCTATTAAAAATGGGGTACAGAGCTAAAAGAATTCTTACCTGAAAATACTGAATGGCTGAAAAGCACCTAAATAAATGTCCAACATCCTTAGTCATCAGAGAAATGCAAATCAAAACAACCCTGAGATTCCACCTCACACCAGTCAGAATGGCTAAACTCAGGTGAAAGCAGATGCTGGTGAGGTTGTAGAGAAAGAAGAACACTCCTTCATTGCTGGTGGGATTTCAAAATGGTACAACCACTATGGAAATCAGTTTGGCAGTTCCTCAGAAAACTGAACATAGTATTACCAGAGGACCCAGCTATACCACTCCTGAGCATATACCCAGAAGATGCTCCAACATATAAGAAGGACACGAGCTCCACTATGTTCTTAGCTGCCTTATTTATAATAGCCAGAAGCTGGAAAGAACCCAGATGTCCCTCAACAGAAGAATGGATGCAGAAAATGTGGTACATTTATACATTGGAATACTACTCAGGTATTAAAAAAAATGAATTTATGAAATTCTTAGGGAAATGGATGGGTCCAGAAGCTTGTAATACCCAAGATACAATCCGCACACCACAAAAAATTCAAGAAGAAGGAAGACCAAAGTGTGAATAATTCAATTCTTCTTAGAAGGGGGAACAAAATACCTATGGAAGGAGTTGCAGAGACAAACTATGGAGTAGAGACTGAAGGAAGGACAATCCAGAGACTGCTCCACCTAGGGATCTTTCCCATATTCAATCACCAAACCCAGACACTATTGTGGATGCCAGCAAGTGTGTGCTGACGGGTGCCTGAAATGGCTGTCTCCTGAGAGGCTCTGACAGTGCCCAACTCATACAGAAGTGGAGGCTCACAGCCGTCCATTGGACTGAGCACAGGGTCCCCAATGAAGCAGATAGAGAAAGGACCCAAGGAGTTTGCAGCCCCATAGAAGGAACAACAGTATGAACTAACCAGCACTCCCAGAGCTTCCAGGGACTAAACCACCAACCAAAGAGTACACATGGTGGGACTCATGGCTCCAGCTGCATATGTAGCAGAGGATTGCCTTGTTGGTCATCAATGAGGGTAGAGATCCTTGGTCCTGTGAAGGCTCTATGCCCCAGTGTAGGGGAATGCCAGGGCCATGAATCAGGAGTGGGTGGGTTGGTGAGCAGGGGGAGGGAGGAAGGAAGGAATAGGAGTTATTTTAGAATTGAAAACCAGGAAAAGGTATAACATTTGAAATGTAAATAAAGAAAATATCTAATAAAAAATTAAGGAATTGGTGTAATAACCCACAAAAAAATTCCTTTTTTCTGTCTATCTTGCTGTCCAGGTGCCTAATGCTACTAAGTTATTATTTTTCTAGGTGAAAAAACAATGGGCTTGAAGCAAATTTTAACTTTCTGAGATGAGACAGATTTTAATATTTAGATTAAAGATCACGTTTCTTTCTAAGAAGACTTAGTAGACTCCTAATGTGGCATGAGAGAGAATGATGCCCAGCATCCATCTTTTCCTGCTGAGAGCTTCCCTGGCAGGTAGCCTGTCAGCTCTTCTTTCAGAAGCCACATCTCACTTGCTCTCCCTACCCTAAACATCGTGCAATGCCCAGATCCCTTCAATCCCATTCTGTGAAGTGCTGCTCAGCCTAGCTTTTGCGTACCTCCACCTTAGCCCACACATACTATTCAGGGTATAACATGGTAACCTGGATTTCTGAGCCAAATGATGTCTGGGTATAGAATTATCAGTTTTCTGGTGATGGCAATCTTAGTGATGGAGTACAAAGTCCTGAAATGAGTGTTTCCAGCTTTGAACTTCTTTATGCCATTTCGACAGGACAGTTACATCATCATCCTTTTGCTCACTGCCTCTCTCCAGCCCACCAAAATGTTAGACCTTTTACATCTTTTTCATAGGAATCTGTATTGAGGGGGAGAGGGAAGGAGGGGGGAGACTTGGGCCTTAGTCTTGGAGGATGACAGCATTGTACACTCTGATACTTTAAGGAATTTGCTCTACAAATGACCATGAGGCCAAGTTTAGTGTTGTTCCTGTTCCTGTATAAATGTCCCTGCAGGTTTCTGCCTAATTTCCATCAGTAATCACAAGAAATATTTTCAATATTTGCTGATAATTCTAGATTTGTCTACTTATCCTTCCTGGATCTCCTATCTTAAAATGCTTTCCTCAGCTTTGAATTATGGCATTTGAATGCATTATTCGTCACTCTTTTGAGGCGTGCCTCTTTACTCCTTATGAATAGTCTTTGCTTTGAAGTTTACTTTTTCAAACCAAGCCACTCCTGTTACATTTAAATTTTATTTTTAGAATGACATTTGCCCATCTTTTACTTTTAACTAATTTCCATCACTATGTTGAAAATTATTTTCACATAAAGTACATTAGTTGGGTGTTGGATTTTAAACTCCTATCGGAATTTCACTTTTACTTGGAGTATGAAAAACATTTACATTTAATGTAGTTATGGTTTGAGTCATTTTTGCTATTATTATAACTGCTCTTCGTTTCTGGTTTCTTTCTTTCTTTCTTCCTTTCTTTTTGCCTTATTTTGAATTAATTAACCTTGATTCTAGTGATTCCAGTTTTCTGTTTTGTTTGCTAATTAGCTAATAAATGGTTACTTTAGGGTTCAGTGATTGCCTTGAGGTTCAATGATTGCTTTAGGGTTTTCTGATTGCTTTACAGTTTAATGATTGCTTTAGGGTTCAGTGATTGCTTTAGGGTTTGCTGATTGCCTTGGGGTTCGATGATTGCTTTAGAGTTTGTTGATTGCCTTGGGGTTCAATGATTGCTTTAGGCATCAGTAATTGCTTTAGGGTTTAATGATTGCTTTAGGATTTAGTGATTGCTTTAGATTTTACATGATATCTATTTTAATGGGCCACATGCCACTAGTCAGTGTCACTGTATTTACTTCACAAATGTTTAAGAATGTTCTGACAGTAGTTTTTCATCTCTGCCTTCGTAGCTTTACGTTGGATAGACTAACATTTACTCTCAGTGGTTATGGGTGATGTACATGTTCAAGGTCAAGATGATGGCAGGCCCTGTGCCTGGTGGACGAGAACATCTTGGTTGTATCATCACAGGGTTTTCTTCATTTTATTTTTGACCTTGACTCTCAACCTGCACTTTGATCTTGGGCCTTCCAGCCCTGTTTAAGAATACACTGACCCTGAAGACAATTTCTAGTCAATTCCATCTAGACTCTATGACTATTAGTACTGAAAAGTCACAACTTAAATTGACTTTGTTCAGCACTTGCTAGCACTTACTGCCTTGTAAGAGTTGTTTGTAGTCATTAAATCACTTATGTCTCTTGTATCTCCAAAAGACAGGGTCTAGGTAAGAATGGAATTCTCTTTTGTCACTTTTTACAAGTGCACTGAAGCTATTACTAGGGCACTATCCTCTATCCTCATGCCCAGATAAGTTCCCAGAGGCTCCACTTCTGAATAACAAATCATTGGTCCAATACTAGTGTGGATTTTAAGGAGCATAAACTTGTAGTGATGATATATAATAAATGTCCAAATAAGTTGCTGTTGTGTTTAGTTACCTTTTAAGGAGATTTGCATAGACAAATAGCACATATTATCCATATGAAGCCCATTTCTGGAGCTCTTCATTTCTTTATACAGATCATGTTTCTATCTGGTATCACCTCTTGCCTGAAGGATTTTTCTTAACAAATTTATAAGGCAAAGATTGGGTGATGTGATGGGCTTAGCCTTTGTGTGTCTGGAAACACCTTTATTTGAATGATGTTTTAATTGGATAAGTTAAAGCTCCTTGGTTTGTTTCTTTCGGAACTGTGAATACCTTCCACCATCTTTTCACTTCCATTGCCTTGGGTAGTCTGCTGTCACTCTTGTGTTTTCTTCTGTGAACAGCATGCCCCTTGTTTGGCTGTTTTTAAAGTTTTGTGTGTATCCTTCAGCTGTTTGCCAATAACGTGCCTAGATTTTATTTTCTTCAGATTTTTTGTGCAAAGCATTTATTGGGTTTCTTGGATTTAGAGTTCTAGCTATATTTTGAATGTTTCTTGTCATTATTCCTTGACTATGTGTCTCTTTTGGGGGCTAGAATTACCTAAGTTGGACCATCTTAAGCTCATCCACAGCTCTTGGGTCCACACTGCATCTTCTATTTGAAACACATTTCATATGAGTTTTAATGGTGTGCACTGAAGTTGACTATTCTTTCCTTCTATAACATTTCTTCTTGTATTCAGGTCCAATATGGTTTCCATCTCAGTTCATTGCTCTTCTTACATTGGAGCTTTGTAATTAGCTTTGCCTGAATTTAAATGTCCAATAATTTAGACAGTTTAAATGTCCTTCTCTGGATCATTTTGAATTGATTCTGGATGATTTTTTTCCCACCATGGGCCATAGTTTTACATGTTTTTGTATGCTTGGTGACCTTCAGTTAAATTCCAGACATTATGAATGCACTGTGAAGAATTCACTTTGATCGATGGCCAATATATTTTTAGTTTGTCAGAGTCTCTTTGTGTGGCTTAGAATTCTGAGTTCAAATGATATTCCTACCTCAGCCCCCGACAGTTGAACTACAGGCATGCACTATATACCCAACATAAAGCCAGTCTAAACTTAAATTAGAGCTTTGTGGTGTAACTCAGTAGCAAATTGAATGCTTAGTATTCATGAAATTCTGGATTTAAGCCCAAGTCCAATAAAGCAAAATGTACCAAACATCGACAAAACACTGCGTGTGTGTGAAAGTGAGCACATACACCCATCAGCTTCTTCAATACATTCTTTGCTGTATGCATCAACCAATCAGCATATAAATCTGTGTGAGTTACCATAACATACTCTTTTTACCTTCAGTCTTTAAACATGATGTTCCCAATGACTGAAGTGGAGCCTCTCACATTTATCTGCTAACTTCCTACCCTTTATTTGTTAGTTCAGATACTGCTTCCTTGGCATGCTTTCTTGAGTCCCAGAACTAGTTTTAACCCCTTTTTTAGGTTCTGAGAATTCCTTTCTTCTCATGAAACTTAATTTCTTGGCGAACTTACTGTAAATCTTGACCTCTTTAAGTGAAGCAACATTAGTTATATACACACAAATACGTACATATACACACATATGTACATTGATACATATATACAGAAGTGTGTGTGTGTGTGTGTGTGTGTGTGTGTGTGTGTGTATTTAAAATGATGTCATACATAGTGGAGAACCCATAAAAGCACTGACTTAAATTCCCTTTCAATTTATCCAGCAGATTATACATCAAGGACATATTCTTCATCATTTACTTCAAAGGACCAGAGTGAGAAGGGAAGTGTGTGAGGGAGAGTACATGAGCATTTGACACCAGACAAACATGGGATTAAATGATGGCCTCTTCATGTATTAGCTGAGTGACCTGGAAAAATAGTTTGCTTTCTGAGTCTCAAGGTGTCAGTGATGTTGTTAACAAGGAGCCAACAATAACTTCTCTCTGGAGCTGCTATGAGAAGCGCATGAGACGAGTAGATAAAGCTCTCACTTCAATGCTTACAATAGATGCTGCCCAGCCTCTGCTCATTCACTTGCTGCTTCACTCTCGACTTCCTTCTTCGCCTTCTCCTGAGTGAATTATTAACACTAATAAGTACATCTGAAACATAGAAGAAACAGTTCCCTTTTCTAAGCTGACAGCAAAACATGGACAAACCTAGAAATGGTGTAAGATCATAGAGGGTTCTGATTCAAAAAGCCTTCACTATGGTGAAGAGATTGACATTCAGAGAAGTTCATTATCCAGAACCTCACAGAAAGCAGTGAAGATCTCGGAGACAAACACCCCTGAATATGTTATGGTTACTGAAGTTGTACAGACTCATGTTGAAGCCTAAAAGGTGACACTCATGTGACAACAACTGACAAAGAAGGTGCAGGTGCCAGGGCCTTCTCTGTCATCTTCTCCATGTCTTAAACCCAAGACTGCCAGTGTCAAAGTGTCAGGAGGATTCTGTTCTTCACACGGCTCCTGCTTAGAGCACTCCACTAGTTGCCAGTACTAGTCTGCGTGGAAAACTCATACAAGCTGGGGCATAGCCACAAAGGCCGGGTCCATATGCTTTACTGTTGGGGAAGGTGGCTGGTGGCTAGGAAGGGAACTGTGAACTCTAGTGTCATGTGGTCCTGATATGAATAGAGCCATTGGCATCTTATGAGTGTATGCCTTGTTCTTTTTAGTTGATCTCTGGGACAAGTGCCAGAAAAATAAATGAGAACCGGAGCCCAAATTAAACATTGCCTTATCACTATGTCAGAGACAAAGCATGACGATACAAATCTCAAAGCCAAGTCGATCTAGGACAAAGGGGAAATAGTGGCAGCTGTAAGCATAGTTTGGAGCTAAGAAGTGTAACAAATGAGGCTGGCCATCTGCTGGGAAGGAGAGGAAGCCTCAGAAAGCCACTGCTCTGTGTCTGCTGATGGGTCTCATGACCTCTGGCCCAGCTTGGGGGACCTAGGAAGCGTAACCTCCTCTCTCTGTAGTTCAGTCTCCTCCATTAAATGGGAAATGTCACACTCTGGCCTTTTTACAAGAACACTACAGATTAGTTCTTTAACAGCTTTCCATAGTCTGCCCATGGGTAGCATCTACCTTAGCTTCCATGATTTCCTCAAGGAGGCACTGCCTCTGTACCATAGCAGAAAACACATGACAGAATGTGGTCAGTTCACAATGCTCTACATGTTTTGTAGATGATTCTAAAATATTACATAGCTATTCTGGGCCTAAGTTTCCTCAAACCGAATTAGAGGTGAGGATAAAAATAATGTTCTGTTCATAGAACACTTAACATAATGTTAAGACATTATTAAATACATATTAGTATTGTCAAATTCTACATCTTTACTTTAAATCTTTATTTATTAGTGTGTGTGTGTGTGTGTGTGTGTGTGTGTGTGTGTGTGTGTGTGTGTGTGTTTAGAACTTATATAATGGCATGCATGTGGAGGTCAGAGGGCAGATTTGTGGAGTTGGGTTTCTTCTTTCACCTTTATGTAGGTTCTGGGGATTGAACTCAGGTCATCATGCTTTCATGCAAGCACCTTTACTGGCTGAGCCATCTTGCTATCCCAAACTCATTTTAAATAGCTAAGTGTATATACAAATATATACATGTCAAAGGCTTGCTTAGACTACCAATGAAGGAAGCAGGAAGAATGGTACCAGAGATACTGGAAGAAGGAAGTCTGTGTAGTTAATGGAAGAAAAATGCAGATTTTTAAATAACTATGAGAGACTTTATTTTCATCTGCTTGCTGTATTTGATTTTGGAATAAGTATACCCCGAAGTCCAAGTTCTGCAAGTTCTCCTTCCTTTGTAGTGACTTTCCTGGCAGTTAATTTCTACATGGTTTCTACCCAGGTTTTCTTGTGAGCCATTATATTTTATCAGAGATTTGAAATAATAATAATAAGCTGGGTGACTGTCAGTAAGCCCTATGTGATTCAGGGGTGCTGAAGTGAAATTAAGTGGTGTACAAAACTGTCAATATCCTATGGAGGCAGTGAAATGGGGTCTCGAGGTTATCTTTTTAATGGAGTGTTTATTACACTTATCTCTAGGGGACCATGGTAGCCCTCCAGCTTATCAGTCTCCAAGTTAATGCTTAGCTTTGCATGAAGCCCACGTCCTAATTGATAATAAAGCTTTAGTTAAATGAATCCACTGTGTTAAGGCATGGTGGTCTCAAGTGAACTTCTCACTTCGTTTTCTACTTGAACCCTTTCATTTTCGTTCATTTCTTATCCTGGGTCTTCACATGGACTCAAACACCATTGTACAGCCCTTCCCTTTAGGAGTGCTGAAGGCAGAGACCCCTTTCTCTCTCTTCATCAGGCTTTTCAAGGCTTCATCCCACCAGCTGTTTCTTTGTTGTTGCCACCAGCCTCCGTTTCTCAGGGCCTTCCTTCTGTCTCTTTCAAGTATTCTTAGTCCTTAGAAGGGAGCAAAAGGAGCCAAGAAACGAAGGTAAGTCAATGAGTACTTCTTAAAGGGTCATACTTTTATTCTTTAATCCGTGATGCCTTTTAATCACACTTGATAATTTAAATGCAAAAATGATATTAGTCTTGACATCTGTAAAGATCATAATACCAGCACATACTTAAAAAATAGTTTTGCACACCATGTGTCATCAATATACCTTCTTGTGTGTTTGTCTCCTGTCTTTGTATCCTTCTGCGTGCTTTTTATACAATTGTATTCACTAATCTGTGGGATAAGAAGTTGATAAAAGCTAGGAAACTAGGCCTGTTGGGACCTATGCTCTTCTAGGATGGATAAGACCAAGTAGCTGAGGGTTGAGTTACCTAGCTCTGCACACAGGGCTGCTTTTCACAAGCAGACGATCGACAATTGTTTGTTCTCTAATTCACTTGAAGCACAACAGAAGTCATTAACAAAGAGCATTCTAGTGGACAAAGACCCCTGTGCTCTGTGAACGCAGAAAGGCCCATATGGTGCTACTGGAAGGATCCAAATCCGCACAAGAAAGTAAGTAACCTGAGAGAGCCATTCATGTTCTCTCTGGGCTTTAGTTTCTTCCTCTATAAAATGAACACACTAATGAAGATGCTGGTCATCATTTTGAGGGTCAGTAAAGAAAGAGGATACTGTGTAATACACACACTCTGTGATAAGGTACAGATGATCAAGCGTGCTGTGGTGGCATCTACTGAAATCCCAGTACTCAGGATATGGAGACAGAGGATAAGAAGTTCAAAGCCATCTTGGGCTACTTGTAAGACCATGTTTCAGAAACAGCAAATCATAAGAATACAAAATACAGATATTGTGAATATTCAGGAGTGAAGTCACATAATTCTCATTTGTCTGATGATCAGAAGTGAGAAGCCGTGACTCTAAGCACAGCTATGATTCTGCTGCTTTTCTAACATCCTGCTGCAGTATACTGCTGCATTTATTTTACTCTGTGGTCATTTAGATGAAATATGTATACAATTAAAAGATGAGCTAAATGGCATTTCTTAGTTTTTCTATATGGGAGGGGTGTAGAGGCTGTGGTCAGCAGGCATGGGGAAGAGCCCTCTTCTGAAGCCACTTTGACGACAGAGCTCTTTCTTCACAGGCAACAACACCTCACCCTGGCAGTAGCTTCAGGATACAGCCAAGCTGATGCTGGAGTTAGATCTTTTAGATTGATTCAGTTCTGGGACTGTTGGAGGTTGGGGGTGCTTCTAACTCTTCACACCACCTTCAGTTGACACTCAGAGCAGCTCTCTTTGCAGGGATCCCAGAGATGGATGTGACCAATGGGCCTTCTTTCGGCAACTTCAAACTCCTCCTCTGCTTTCTCTCTAGAACCACCTGTTAGCACCTGTTTTATCCTATGCCCTCATTGTACAAATCTGCAAATTATTAAACTTGTCAACAAAAGGACAACTTTCTTCTAAAGGTATCTTCCTTGCCAGAGATCTAATGAGCTTTTCATTCTCCATTGCACAATTAGAATTTTATCCCTAGGCAATGTAGACAATACCTGTGTGGGCACTCCAGTATCTCCTGGTCCAGTCATATACTGCAGCTGATCCTATACTGACAGATTTGAGAGGAGAAGGCATTATGAGTGGTGTGTGTGTGTGTGTTTGTGTGTGTGTGTGTTTCTTTTCACCTTTATTGTCACATACATGGATGGCCTGTGGCTTTTCTTAGTGCGTTAACCAAATATATAAATTTCTGTGCCTGTTGTAACACAAATACTACTAAATTAGTGACATAATCTAACACAACGACATCCTCCTTCTGCACTACGGGTCCAGGAGGGATAAGCCTGGGTCCAGGAGGGGTTGGCCTGGCCTAGAAGCGAGATTCTGACAGGGCTGTTTTCTCATTGGAGACTTTGAGGCAAGTCCAGTTCTTTTCCTTTGTCTCCGGAGCTGCCCAGGTTTCCTCATGAACCTCTTCAACTTCAGATCCAGCTATGTTGAACTGAAGTCTAACTGCATCTCACTGGCCAGCGGCTGCTCCTTTTCCTCTTGAATTGACTCTTGAGTTGACTTTGGCTTTACTTAGAGAATCCAGAAGAAAACTTGCTGTTCTTAAATTCAACTCATTAATCAACCTTCCTCCTCTTCTTTCCATCTTTCTTTCTACCTTTCTTTCTCTTTCTTTTTCCTTCTTTATTATTATTTTTGTAACATTACACATTTGAATGTTCCAGAAATATGACACAGACAACCACTTTGGAGGAGGGGAACATAGTGCTCACCATGAAAAATCAAAACAATAAACTGCAGAATGAGTGCCACTGCTTAAACAGAATGCGTGTTTAATATACACATGGATAGATATCTGAAAGATGAGGATCCAGATGAGAGGTGTGTGTGAATACTGCCACGTTAGGTGCTTCTGACTATGAGCCCAAGCTTGTGGCGAAAATGAGCAGTTATGAACGGCCCCGTGCAAGCAGTGCTTCTTAGCGCTTGATGTGGGAGTCCCTAAAGACTTCCTTTTCCTGTCTTGTTTCTGTCTTTCATGGACTTGCCATGAGTACAAAGTGTTTTAAGCATTTGTTAGTTACTGTAGGTTTGGAAAATGTGTCTCAACTGACTCAAAGTTAAGTTATAAAGCTTGGTGCATAAATTTGCTAACACAAACCCTTGGATCTATTAACACATCAGGGAAATGAGATGCCTCTTTGTTAGGATGGAAGGCAGGGAAGGGCAGGGTAGAGGGTTGGAGCCTGAAACAGTGGCGAGGCAAGGATGCCTGGGGTGGGAGGGGCTGCTGCCTAAAAGAAGTCTGAGCAGGGTTAAAAGACATGTTTACTAATGTGTTAAGAAAACTGTTCATACTACATAGTAATTGTAAAACACCCTGGAGACTTCCTTTATGCACCTTACTTTAGGGGCATTTATGGGATGCCAAAAAAGATAAATGTATTCATTCTCTTTACTTTGAGCCTGGGTCCTTTCTCTCAGCATGAGAGCTTTCAGTTACTTGGAATCTTGAACTTGGCTATGGCCTTGCTGGGTATTCTCAGATGATGCCTTATATAGTTCAAAGGGGCACAGGTTTTTCTGCATGGGCTTTTGGCTACCTTAGCTGGCTTGTAACTGCAGATTCAATAAAGCCTCCCTCACATATCAACAAAGCAAAACAAACCCAGAACACACCTGTGAGATCCTTCTTTCCATCTTCAAGCACCTTCTCTTCCTGACTTACTATATAACGACTCCAGGCACCTCATATTCCTTTCACAGCAGGCTGGGGTGTCATCACCTCCAGCTTTGGATGCCTCTGTGTTTGGATGGGCAGGCTCCAAGAAACACTCCATCAGCCACACTGAGCTTAGGGCCAATGGAGGTAGGACCCCTGCCAGTGATGCAAACTTAGGCTAATGGCCTGTGGGCTTCTGGGAAGTGAATATGTGGGTAGTGGAGGGCAGCCATCAGAAGTTGGCAGGAAACAAGTATCTTTTTAAAACAAAACTGTTAAGAAGAACATGAATCCAACGGAACCTCAGAGGCTCTGAATATCTGAGCTCATCCTCACATCTCTTCAGGATTAGGAAGTAGAAAGAGATGGTTGGGGTCCTGAGGTTCCGTGTCCTTGCATTCTAATGTCATTGGAACAGGAGGAAGACAGGTGTCAGGAACATATGGGACCAAACACTCTGTCAAGCATCCTGGGATTCTTTGATAAACAAACTAATCAGACAGACAATCAGGAAGGCCTGTGAAGCAGCCAGCAGATTGCTGACATCATATATTGAAGATAACGAATAATATAGTATAATATAATAATAAACTAATAATTGCCAGGAATTATTTGCTTTGTATCAAAGTACTATTCTAGGGCTCAGGTCTCACAGCTGTTGATGTATGTGTTCTTCTCATTCCTATTCTACAGATGTAGAAACTGAGGCAAAGAGTGTTTTAAGACACATGTTACATGCTAGGAGACTGATGGATGTAGAATTCATACCTAGACATATTACTCTCTAATTCATGTTCTTTTCTTCAAAGGACTTATTTTTTTTTTATTTTGTAATTATGTGTGCAGGTGTTTTGACTATATGCATGCCTGTGTATCCTGTGTGTGTCCGGTGTCCACAGAGGCTAGAACATGGCTGTAACAAGCCCCCAGATCTTAGCATAACTGACTCCATGATGGAGGTGTCAGTTAGGCCATAAAACTCAGCATGTAAATAGCACCATATGCCAAAATGAAAACAAAGACCTAATCCATCAAAGTCCATAGTTCTGGAAAGTCTCTAAGTGTTCCAACCTTGCCTTTTGGCTTCTGTTGTTCTGCTTCTGGCTAAATAAAGTATGAAAACCCAAGACATGGTTTTTGTGCTTAAAAGCTTACTCTGAGGAGGGGATCCCCAACACCCATTGTAGGCGCCAAGACTTTCTATTGGCTTACACCAATGTCCACATAATTGTCCCTGGTAGAAACCCCAAAATGAGGATAACAGATTCCCTGGAACTGGAGCCACATTCAGTTGTGAGCCATCACGTGAGCTCTGAGTTATTTAACCAAGTTCCCTAGAAGAGCTGCCAGTTCATGTCCGTAACTGCTAATCGAATGCTGCCTTCACAGAAGAGAAATAGTAAGACATTCATTCTTCTTTGAGTACTTTGAAAGTGAGAAGCTATTCAATATATACAATATACAATGTGCTTCAAAAGACAGATGGCTTGGGCTAAAATGGATAATGAAGATGCAGTGTATAGGAGAGAAGCCATGCCTTGAAAACAACATAGAGTTTCAGAAGGTTCAGAGGAAGATGACAGTGGGGGAGTGTTTCTTGACACTTAGTTTCCAAGCTTCCATCAGTTGTTAGAAGTGTCTGTCAAACGTTATGACAATCAAGAGATTCTCCGTGTTTGTAAAAGCTTACTCTCTGAGCCACCTGTACAGGGTAGGAGCTGAGGCCTCATATCCATGAGATTTGCTCTTCATGAGGCACAAACTAGAGTTGGGGAGATGTTCCAGTGGATAAAGGTGCTTGTTGTGCAAGCATGAGGATCTGAGAACAATCCCAGCACCCACATAAGAAGCCACATAAGAAGTCTATGCCTGAGCCAGGCAGTGGTGGCTCACACCTTTAATCCCAGCACTTGGGAGGCAGAGGCAGGTGGATTTCTGAGTTCAAGTCCAGCCTGGTCTACAGAGTGAGTTCCAGGACAGCCAGGGCTACACAGAGAAACCTTGTCGTGAAAAACCAAAAAACCAAAAAAAAAAACAAAACAAAACAAAACAAAAAAACCAAAAAAACCACAACAACAAAAAAAGTCTATGCCTGTAATCTTGCTGCTATTAGTATGTAAGTCACAGAGAGATCTAGTCTTAGGGGAATAAAATGCAAAGTGATAAAACAACATATGACATCTCCACCTGACCTAAGAGTTTATGAGCATGGGTATGCACTGTAACACACACACACACAGACACACACATGCATGCATGCATGTGTACACACACTCACATACTACTCCATCTCCAGAATTTCTGGTTCAATAGGGGACACAGAGTATTTCTACCAAATTTTTAGGTATTTCTGATTATGCTGCAGAAAACTTTGAAATTGTTGTTTTTAAGCAGAAGGCAAAAAGACCCATGAGAAAGGCCCAAGATGTGGCTGGGGACAGTAGAAGGGAACAGAAATGAAGAAACAGAATGATTGTCTGACAGTGATGGCTGGCTCGTGAGTGATAATCCATTCGGAACCCAAGCTTAATCATCCAACATGCATTATCTTTTTATCCTCAAATCAAGGTTTATATGTAGCTATTGCTTCCCTTTTGCAGCAGAGCAAGAACTGCAGCATTAGGACCCTCTCAGGTTATGTACATGTAGGTCTGAGTCTACTCTCAGGTAGACAGAGTTGGCACCACTGCTCCAGAGTTCAGGGGGCCATTTGACATGGCGTTTCAAAGTGTATGATCCATAAAAGTTTCAATCATTGACATAAGAAAACAAACGAGTTAATTAGAATGCATTATTTTCATTCTTAAAAGTTTCATAGCCTCCACAGAGAGTGGCACCAATGGGGTCCAAGTGTTCAAATATGTGAGCCTATTTGAGACATTTTCATTCAAATCACCACAAGTACCCACCACTGGGAGGAGGAAAAATAGATGTAATCACATGCAGAGATAGAGGCAGGAATTCCTTCAAGCCAAGATTTCTTATTGTCTATATACCTGATGTTTGCACACAGATTTTGCAATCAGAAGTTTCCATCTTGTATCTGTGAGATATAATTCACTCATTTCTTTAAAAATATTACTGAGACTCACTAAAAATAGTGATTTGTTTTAATCATGTATATGTATGAATGCTTGTACATGTGTGCAGATGGCTTCAGAGTCCAGAAAAGGTGTCACCGCCTCTGGAGTCTGTCCCGTGTGGCTGATGGTTCTCTGTAAGCACAATGTGTGCTCATAATTACAGAGCTCCCACTCTACATCTGTTTAAGGAGAGGCCTTATATTGCACAGGCTGACCTCGTGCTTCCTAATGTTTAGCTGAGGAAAGACTTGAATTCCTAATCCTTCTGCTTCTATTCCCTGGATTCCAGGAACACATCACCACATCTGGCTTTCCTATGTGGTTTAGAAATAAGAAATAAAAAGGCAAGTGTAAGTTTCTTCAGTAGTAGCTTTTACCTATTCCTGATGTTCTCCATGTGCGAGAGCTTTCCATGGGGTGGATTATAACATATGGATCAGGGCTAATGTCTTCTGGAAAAATCCTCAATTATCTCTTCACATTTTTTCTCATTTTCATTATAATTTCCTTTAGAGGATTCCAGTCTGTATGGGATGGAGCCTCTTGGTCTGTCCTCTAAGTTTACTGACATCTGTGTTTTTATGTGCATGCTTCAAAAACTCTGGGAATAAAGTCTTTAAAATAAGCACATGTTCATTGTGTCTCCCATCATTCACACTCTCTCTAAATGTGGTGTTTTGAATAAAAATGGCCCCCATAAGGAGTGGGACTATTAGGAGGTGTGGCTTGCTGGAGGAAAAGTGTGTCATTGAGGGGTGAGTTTGAGGTTTCAGAAGCTCAAGCTAGGTTGAGTAGTTCACTGTCTCTTCTTGCTACCTGAAAATCCAGATGTAGAGCTCTCAGTTCCCTCTCCAGCACCATGTCTGCCTGCATGTCATCATGCTTTTTGTCACGATGACAATGGACTAAACCTCTAAAGTGTAAGTCAGCCCTAATTAAATATATGCCTTTATAAGAGATGCTGTGGTCATGGTGTCTCTTCATAGCAATAGAAACTCTAACTAATACACTAATATTTTATTTTTTTTCAATTTTATATATATGGGTATTTTGCATACATATATACATATACATATACATACACATACACATACATATACATGTTCATAAAAGCATGCACCATTTGAGTGCTTGGAATCAAGTCAGATACCCTGGGGCTGGAGCCACAGACAGTTTTACGTGGACAGCCACATGGATAGCCATGTAGATGCTGAGAATTGCCCTCTGTCCCCTGGAAGAGCAGCCAGTGCTCTGAACCCCTGAGCCATCTCTCCAGCCCTCTCTAATCTTCTATTTAATTCATTTTGTTTAATTTCATTTACTTTTTGTTACTTTAATTTTTAAGTTATTTTCCTTAAGACCTGTTTGGTAGTCTCTTATTGCCTGCTTTTATTTTCAGACCTTATTTTTTTTTAGGCAGATCAAACATTCTTTATCTTATATCTAATATGTAATAATTCTAATATTTTGAAGCTTTGACTGGCTATGTCTGCAGTGTTGTTTAAACCCTTAGATATGTTGTTCTGTTTGCATGCATATTATAAGTTTGCTTTTTAAAATCTTTACCTAATAGCCACTCTTCCATTAGCCATAGAATTCTTTTAGGTCATGCTGAAATAGATTTACCTTAGGTAATATTTTAGGTTTCCTCCTATAACCTGGAAATAAGAATGAAAACATTATGCCAGTTAATTAAAATGTCAATGTTGATTTTTTTTCTCACCATATAGAAGGTTTGGACTTAAGCCAATAGCATGCACATGGCTAGCTTATAGTTCTGAAGTCATCAGATGAGTTTTTTCCTCTCTTGATCCTACTGCCAAGATGAGAAGAGGTGCCTCTGGGACTCATAAGATGGCCCAGAGAGTCAGAAGACATATGGCTCTTGCAACAGATCTAGATTGGGTTCTCAGCTCCCATATGACAGATACAACCATCTGTGGAAACATTACATGGGATCTGATGCCCTCTTCTGTTCTCCAAGGCCACCAGGCATACATGTGCTATACTTACATACATGCAAGAAAAATACTCATACACATAAAAAGCAGAAAGATGCCTACCTGCTGCACTTCTAAGAGGAAGTTGTATTGAATGGGGGGGGGCTTATATGAGGAACAGAGTTACCCTCTCTATTTGCATGTATCTTCAGCTTTGTCTACTTTTGTGCATTATGCAGCCCTGAAAACAGATATTCATTTTCACCAGGATTAGGCAGATTCTGGTCAAAGCCAGTTCTTGCTTTTCCATACTCTCCATCTTCCCATATCACTTTGGTTAAGGTTCATCATACAGCATGAGTTTGTGCCAGCTCAGTGATGCACTTAAAATATTCTAAATATACGAATGTACACACAGAGTCAATGTTTCAACTGCTTTCAACCGAAGGGTTGATTGGGGTACACAACTGCCTGATCTACAGAAGAAAGTGCAAGTCCAGAGTAAGGCTGAAAAATGTATCATGAATTCAGCTAAACCACAAGAAGAAAAACAGTGATTTTTACTTAATCGTATTGTTAAATAAAATAGCAAGCAAAACTCTCAAGGAGTAATATGGGTTTTTAATTTTAATCTTAACTTTATTTTGTATCAATGAGAGATCTACACACATGTATATATGTGCACTACGTGCATTCTTGATGCCCAAGGAGGTCAGAAAAGGGGATTGGATCCCTTGATCTTGGAGTTATATAAGGTTCTGAGCTACCACTTAGGTGCTCGGAATTGAACCCCCATTCTTTGGAAGAATATCAAATGCTCTTAACTACTGATCTATCTCTCCAGCCCTAGAAACAGGAAATTTTTTATTTCCACCTTTAAAGCTCTATATTGTGCCAGGATACAGAGTGAGAGAGAGCTCTGTAGAGAATGAATATTACAATGCAAACATTTATATGGTATATAGAGTTTCAAAGGATTTAATCACTATAACATTATTAAATGTATTTGGAAATGTGCTTGGCTGGCTTCTGCCTGCCTGGGTACTTATAATAAGCATGCATGTGCATTTACTAAGTATTTCTAACATTATAATATACTCACAGTTTGTGCAGAGCCCAACACTTTTCTGATGAGCTGTCAGGCAGGCTATTAACAGATAGGTGCATACCTCAGCAACTCCCATTAGCACTAACCCATTTCAGACTCCACGTTCTAAATGTATTCTCCTAACTTTAGGAGGTGATTCATTCTCTGGCTTGGATGAATTTTGTATATGGAATTTCTCTTAGGCTGGGCTTTCCATGTGCTGAGAAGAGGACAAGATGCTAAATATATAATTACAGAAAATAAGAGAACCTCCTTGTGGTTTCTTCCCTCCTTGGTGCAGTGGCACACCTGAAGGAAGCAGCTTGAAGGCTCACAGTTTAAAAACCTACCACCCATCATGATTGGGAAGCCATGTTGCCCTGGCTTCTATTGCTCTGAGAATCAAGGAAAGAGAGAGAGAGAGAGAGAGAGAGAGAGAGAGAGAGAGAGAGAGAGAGAGAGAGAAGAAGAAGAAGAAGAAGAAGAAGAAGAAGAAGAAGAAGAAGAAGAAGAAGAAGAAGAAGAAGAGAAGGAGAGAGAGAAGGAGGGAAGGACAGAGGGAGAGAGAGGGAGGGAGGGAGAGAGGGAGAGAGAGAGAGAGAGCTCAGAGGACTGTGGTTCTGAATAACCCACGAAGCTCACCTCCAATCACAACACTGTCTCTAGGCTTGCCCTACCCCCAATATGCTTTCCAGCCTCCAAAATGTGCTGTCATCTAGGAACCAAATAGTAAAGCCTGTGGGGAACTTCACATTCAAATCACACCTAGAAAAGGCAAGTCTTTCACCATAGTGTTCCCCTGAAAATGGAGGAGCTCTTCAGACTTTGGAGTAGAGAGCAGTGTGGAAACCCAGGGTCTCAAAGTTCTGTCCGGCTCAGTCTGTCTGTCTGGGACTCCATTCTGCTGAGTAGCTAACAGGGATTGAAAACTCCCATTGTTCAGTGTCAGAAGGCACTTTGTGTCATTAAAAGAAGCTTAGAATGGCATTTAGAGCATGTGTTGGAATCAAGCAAACTGGTCAACCGGCCTTCACCATTTTACTGTCTTCATTTGCAAATGAGCTACTAACCCTTCAAAGCTCTGTTCCATTGTTGGGAGCAGACTAAAGGAACTTGTCTTAAATAATGTCATTTTGAATTCAGACTCTATTTTACTTAAGCCAACCAATCCCTCTCTAAGCAACAATAGTTCACAAAACATAATGCCTATTCCTAACAACAGAAATAACAAATGAATTTGATTGGTTGGGCAAAAACACTGACAGTCAGTGTCAGTTGACAATGAGAGAACACTGGAGAAAGCCCCTCATTCCTGACTTTTGATAGGTGAAAATTCTAACTGTAACCTGGCCCAGATGCTTGTGTGTTTTGTGCTTATAAACACTGCCTCAGTCCCTGCTTGGCATTGCCAGAAGTAAGGCTCCTGAGTCACTGCCTGGTGCTCCTGACTGATCCACAGCCCCACTCATGTTGTTGGAATAATAAAAGATTTTGATGTTTCACAAGCCCACTGGTATAGGCTCTCACCCTCCTCATGGTGCACAATGGACATGGTGTAACACCATCACACAACATCTTAAGGTTGTTTTGAGACTTTATAAAAAGAAAAACAATGTAAACTATAAACACAGTGTAGACACATAATGTACTGGGCAATAATGATTGATATTATTTTTGCCTGGTGAGCTGGGCTTGGCACACAGTAGGCCAAGACATCTGCAAATTAAAGAATCTACTCTTTTAGTAGTGTAAACTGTTGTCCACGTTTCTTCTCTGACTTTAGCCTTCCCCAGTGGAAGGAACAAGAGGTAAGATGTGGTGCTTTGTTAAAAAGAAATCACATGTAGAGGTCTATTCAGTTGCTGGCTGGCTGCTTGCCCTGTTGAGGGATAGAAAGAATTCTTTCTGTTCTTTCTAGAAGGAACACCTGACTCCAGCTTCCCAGAGTCTGGAGTCTTTAGTCCTTTCTGCCCTGCCTTGGCAGAGCTTACACACACCATTGAACCAAGTGCTGACATGGAGTTTTGTGGTCAGGGCTGCCTCCACCCACATTGTCTCCATGAAGGAGCACTATGTCTGGCTGCCAACCTCCTCCTAAAAGGTTAGATAGAGATAAAAGTTGCACTTTTTAGGGCTGCTTTGTAGGCACAGAGAGGTCTTTCTCTGTTCCTTTGTTTGAGAACTCCCACCTTGCCTGCAACAGTCAAGCTTGTTGGTTAGAAAGAAGTATGGAGTTCTAACAGGAAATCTCAGTGGCCCATAGGTTTTAGAAGGATGTGTGTGGTAACACACATTGTCAGACTGAAGAGTGACAATCAGAACACAGGGGCATCTGGGGGTTACAGAATTTCCTCCAAACCACAATCCCCAAAACACTTGTGAGTCTTTTACTTGATTTGTGACTTTAAGGTAATTATGTAGGCATTATGAGCTACGATCTCCTTTACTACAGCTTAAAGGCAAACTGTTTTGCAGAGATATTTCAATCTTCCCCCATTCTATATACATTATGAATCACTGGCATCTGGGACAGAGGGTGAGAGCAAGTGGCTCTCACTGGGGGTCGCTTCAGTAATCACAGGCATAGTGTAACACTCTATTCATGACTGCATATCCTAGGCTCTAACCATGACCACCGATTAGACAGATAGCACAGAAAGTCCCATCACCCACACTGTGCAAGGTGCCCTCAGAGGTCAGAAGAGACACTGGATTCCCTGAAGCTGGAGTGTTTGTTAAGCGATTATGAGCTACCAGTGGTAGCTGGGAACAGAACTCAGGTCCTCTACAAGAGCAGAATCTTAATCTCTGAGCCATTTTACAAGTCCCAGAAGTCCTTATTAAAAGTGAACTTGGCAAGTTTTTTTTAAAGTGCGCTAAAACCAGAGCATTGGTTAATTGCTATCCGCTGCTTCTGCTTAACAAATACAGTCTACTAAATGTAACAACACAGGAACTATGGACGGTTTCGGTTTCCCCCACAGACCAAGTGTCTGTCAACAGTGCATATAACTGTAGGATACTGACCTTATCTGCTCTCATTTTTACTCTTTTGTCACTTGTTTCTTTTAATTCTTTTAAAAGAAATACTTGATAAGCCATCTTCTAACACTGCATCTCTCTGCCTCCTTCTCTGTTTGTTATTGTTCTTGTTCTCCTCCTCATTCTTTTCCCTTCCTCTTCCTTCTCCTCCTCTTCCTCCTCCTCTTACTTCTCCTCCCCCTCCTTCCCCTCCTCCCCCTCCTCCCCCTCCTCCCCCTTCTCCCCCTCCTTCTCTGATCTTACTACTTAACCCAGGCTCACTTTGAACTCATTCTGTCTTCACTCTGTGTTGAACTCACAATCCTTCTAGCTCAGTCTCTTGAGTATTTTGATTACAGACATGTACCACCATATCCTGCCGTAATTTCATTTCTGTAGAGGAAAGGCAAAGATAATTTGGCATCTCTCATTATCATTGATTAAATTCTTTTTGACTTCCTTCAGACTACATAAATTTATTTGTGCTTTGTAGTGTGGCTACAGGTTTATGACCTATAAGGAATCCTGACAGATTTTAGTTTCTTTTCAATTTCATAAGAAGGACAGCAAAGTAAAATTCACTCAGACTTTTATACACTGACTTGTTGAGCACCTTCTGGTAGAAGGGGATCTCCACTTTGACCCAAGTGTTAAATGTCAGCTCTGTGATTTCCTCTTTGATCACTAGAAAATTTTCCCAAAGACTCACTGCTTCTCCATACATTTTCAAACTGATTTCTCATCCTCTTTTCACATTTAATACCAGGCACCGTAGGATCCACTAAGTATGCAACACATCTCACACCTTGATAAGACATTTCAGAAATCCTGGTCCAGGATAGTCCTGACAAGCAGAGCAACTGTGCCTGGAAGGACCGATTTGCCTCAGTGTTGAACTACATGGATCATGAATGCATGCATCCTCCTTCCTCCTTCCTGATTACTAAAGCGGAGTATAAGTGCTCTGCTACTTCTTACACACACAAATAGGCACGTGCTAGTCAAGAGCTTGGTAGAGAATAAAAAATTAGTCAGCTAAAACTGGAGCAAAGTTTCCTGTGAAAGATGGGACATACAGAGAAAACTAATGAGCCACAGCACCAGGCATGAGCTTGGGTGTACAGGAAGGAATAACAAGCACAGAAAAACAAAGAAAAACAAGTAATTATATGTGTATATATATGTATGTATACATATATAAACATGGAAAGGATGGAAAGGATTAAGACATCTATATATCCATATTTGATTTTAATTTTTATACATATACATGTGCATGTGTATGCATATACATATATGTATATCCTCTTAAAATGCATATGACTTTTAAAAAAACTTGCTTAAGACAGAAAATGTAGCATTCTAGTGTAAATTTTTTACAATTAACTCAGATATCGGAAAAAAACCGAAAAACTTACAAATGTAAGCAGAGCTTCTATAGACCAGCTTTCTCTATATGAATTGGTGCAATGATAACCCTTCACATGTTGTTAAAGATGGATATTTAAGTGCCCAGAAAATAGAACACAAGATATTCAATTCATGATGCTACAAAAATGAAGAAATTAATTAAAATTAAACATTAGCATTTATTCAAGACACGAAAGGAGCAACAATATCAGAGTCAAATAACACAAATAAATCAAAACCATATAAGCTAAAGGTCAGTGGAAAGGATATAAAGAATTCAGACATCTATATATCCATATTTGATTTTAATTTTTATTACTGAGATATTTTTTCATGTTCATAATGTGTTTTGATCAAATCTACTCTTACTCCCTCCTCTCCAGTCTCCCCATCCCCTTCCCTTCTCCTTCCCTTCCCCTTCCCCTTTCCTTCCCTTCCCCTTCCCATTCTCTTCCCCTTCCCTTTCCCCTTCCCCTTCCCAT
>NW_022196906.1:7928253-7931446 GCF_008632895.1 Mastomys coucha
TGAAACTCCCTATCCTATCCTCCCTCCCCCTGCTTCTATGAGGGTGTTCCCCACCCACCCACCCACCCACCCACTCCTGCCTCCTTGCCCTGGCATTCCCCTACACTGGAGCATCAAGCCTTCACAGGACCAAGGGCCTCTCCTACTGATGCCAGACAATGCCATCCTCTGCTACTGGATGCAGCTGGAGCCGTGAGTCCCTCCATGTGTATACTTGGGTTGGTGGTTCAGTCCCCTGGGAGCTCTGGGGTGTCTGGTTGGTTGATATTGTTGTTTTTCCTATGTAGCTGCAAACTTCTTCAGCTCCTTCAGTCCCTTCTCCAACTCCTCCACTGGGGACCCTGTGCTCAGTCCAATGGTTGGGTGTGAGCATCCGGCTCTGTATTTGTCAGAGACAAATACAGGAGACAGCTATATCAGGCTCTAGTCAGTATGCACTTCTTGGCAAACACAACATATCTGTGTTTGTGATGGATCCCCAGGTGGGGCAGTCTCTGCATGGCCTTTCCTTCCATCTCTGCTCCACACTCTGTCTCTGTAACTTCTTCCATAGGTATTTTGTTCCTCCTTCTAAAAAGGACTGAAGCATCCACACTTTGGTCTTTCTTCTTCTTGAGCTTCATGTATTCCAAGCTTTTCGGCTAATATCCACTCATCAGTGAGTGCATACCTTGTGTGTTCTTTTGTGACTGGGTTACCTCACACAGGATGATATTCTCCAGATTCATCCATTTGCCTAAGAATTTCATGAAGTCATTGTTTTTAAAAGCTGAGTAGTACTCCATTGTGTAAATATACCATATTTTCTGTATCCATTCCTCTATTGAAGGACATCTGGGCTCTTTCCAGCCTCTGGCTATTATAAATATAGCTGCTATGAACATAGTAGAGCATGTGTCCTTGTTATATGTTGGAGCATTTTTGAGTATATGCTCAGGAGTGGTATAGCTGGTTCCTCAGGTAGTATTATGTCCAATTTTCTGAGGAACCACCAGACTGATTTCCAGAGTGGTTGTAACAGTTTGCAATCCCACCAAAAATGAAGTTGTGTTCCCCTTTCTCCACATTCTCTCCAATATCTACTGTCACCTGAGTTTTTGATTGTAGCCATTCTGACTGGTGTGAGGTGGAATCCCAGGGTTGTTTTGATTTGCATTTCCTTGATGACTAAGGATGTTGAATATTTCTTTAGATGCTTCTTGTCCATTCAGTATTCCTCAGTTGAGAATTCTTTTGTTTAGCTCTGTACCCCATTTTTAATAGGGTTATTTGATTTTCTGGAGCCTAACTTCTTGAGTTCTTTGTATCTGATAGAGGGATATTAGCCTCCAATATCTAAGAACCGAATCCAAGAATACATCAAAACAATCATCCATCATTGATCATGTATGCTTCATCCCAGGGATGCAGGGATGGTTCAATATATGGAAATCCATCAATGTAATCCACTATATAAACAAACTCAAAGGAAAAAAAACATGATTATTTCATTAAATGCTGAAAAAACATTTGACAAAATTCAACACCCCTTCATGGTAAAAGCCTTGGAAAAGATCAGGAGTTCAAGGCCCACACCTAAACACAGTAAAAGCAATATACAACAAACCAGCAGCCAACATCAAACTAAATGGAGAGAAACTTGAAGCAATCTCACTAAAATCAAGGACTAGAAAAGGCTGCACATTCTCTTCCTATCTAGTCAACATAATACTTGAAGTCCTAGCCAGAGCAATTAGACAACAAAAGGAGATCAAAGGGATACAAAGTGGAAAGGAAGAAGTCAAATTATCACTATTTGCAGATGATACGATAGTATACTTAAGTGACCCCAAAAATTCCACCAGAGAGCTCCTAAACTTGATAAACAACTTCAGCAAAGTAGCTGGATATAAAATTAATGCAAGCAAATCAGTGGCCTTCCTCTATACCAAGGATAAACAGGTGGAGAAAGAAATTAGGGAAACGATATACTTCACCAGTCACAAATAACATAAAATTCCTTGGTGTAACTCTAACCAAGCAAGTGAAAGATCTGTCTAACAAGAACTTCAAGTCTCTGAAGAAAGAAATTAAAGAAGATCTCAGAAGATGGAAAGACTTCCCATGCTCGTGGACTGGCAGGATTAATATAGTAAAAGTGGCCATCTTGCTGAAAGCAATCTACAGATTCAATGCAATCCCCATCAAAATTCCAATTCAATTCTTCATAGAGTTAGAGAGAGCAATTTGCAAATTCATCTGGAATAACAAAAATCACAGAATAGCAAAAACTATTCTCAACAATAAAAGAACTTCTAGTAGAATCACTATCCTTCACCTCATGCTGTACTACAGACCAATTGTGATAAAAACTACATGATATTGGTACAGAGACAGGCAGGAAGATCAATGGAATAGAACTGATGACTCAGAAATGAACCCACACACCTATGGTCAATTGATCTTTGTCAAAGGAGCTAAAAGCATCCAGTGGAAAAAAGACTGCATCTTCTTTTTCTTTTTCTATTTATTTATTTAAGTTATATTATGATGAGAAAAGATACATTATTTCCACTTATCTGAATCTGTTAACATTTAAAAATATATTTTAAGTAAGTAGAATTATATCACATTCTTCTTTCCCTTTTGTACCCCAACTTCTCCCAGAGACCCCCCTTCATTACCTGCCATACCTTCTTTTTTTATTTTGTCATATTCTTTAAAATGTATAAAACATTGTAACAGTAAAAATGAGTATTATAAAACAATAGTCAATTGAACAGTCTTATGTAGATGCTTGTCTATAGCAATACTGAAAATACATGTTTTCTCAGTATAAATTTTAAATAACTCCAAACGTATTAGCTATATATTTTAAAATAATACATCACTACTAATTTTGTTTTTGTTTTTGTTTTTTGTTTTTTGTTTTGTTTTGTTTTGTTTTGTTTTTTTTTTGAGACAGGGTTTCTCTGCATAGTCCTGGTTGTCCTGGAACTCATTCTGTAGACCAGGCTGGCCTTGAACTCAGAAATCCCCCTGCTTCTGCCTCCCAAGTGCTGGGATTAAAGGTATGCGCCACCACCATCCAGCCACTACTAATTTTTTAATGAACATAAAAACATAAAGTTTTTTTGTTTGTTTGTTTTGATTTTAATAGACCTTAAAATTTTGGCTCTAACTGTGGGTCCAGGACTGAGAGGTATCTGATCTA
>NW_022196906.1:7931475-7948042 GCF_008632895.1 Mastomys coucha
GGGCAGTAAGCTCTCCTTCACCCATGCCATGGGAGTAATCTCTCCAGCCATGCTCTGGCTAGGTCATCCTCAGGGATGGCTCACTTGCAATCCCCATAACCAGGGCTATCTCTTCCTTGCTGCCCAAGGGAGGGGCAGGAGCCACTCTCCTGAGTGACAAGGCCAGTTCTTCCACTCTCGTGACCCCGGGTTTAGTTCTCCCACTTGTCATAGATGGCAAGTGACTGGGACGTTGAGGTGGAGGTTGGGGAGGGGAGGGGACAGGGTGTGAAGACAAGTTGCGGAGCCAGCTCTCCTGTGCTCACACTGCCAGGGTCAGCTCTACCATGCAGCCCAAGCTCCATCCAGGGCCTGCTCTCCTGCTCTCATGACCACAGGTCCAACTCTCCAACCCACTGCAGGTGGTAAGGGCTAGGAAAGAAGGAGGGCACCTCTCTTACCCACACCACTGCACCCACAGGAGAGAGGGAGGGCCTGTTACGTTATGCTCTCACCCTCAGGGACCAGCTCTCCTTCAAACCCACAACTGAAGCCTGCTCTGCTGTGCTGCCCAGGTGAAGTTCAGGGCCTGCTCTCCTGAGTGCTGCAGCCGGTGAGGGGTGAGGGGCAGGACCAGTTCTCCAGGGTCAGCTCTCCCACCTGCCACAGGTGGCAAGGGGCAGGGCAGAGGGGGAAGGGAAAGGCATCTCTCCCTTGTCCATGACATTACATAACCAGGCCCACCTCTCCTGCTCTCGCCCTCAGGGCCAGTTCTCCCATGGTGCCTAGACAAGGGGTGCAGGCAGTTCTGCACAGCCCTCGGACATCGGTATGGCCCTAGGCGGCAGCCTGGTCTTTGGTGGTAATGGATCCCTGTTGCTGCAGGCCAATGGACACAGGCATGGCCCTTAGTGGCAGCACAGGCCAAAGCCTCACCCTGGTCTTAGGTGGCCACACTAGGTACTCACATCAGGCTGTTCCTCACTACCCTCAAGTCTCCAGTTCTGCCTCTCTTCATTGTGCCCACATGGTTCTGTTTCTTTTCCATTTCTCCACCATTTACTTCTTCTCTTTGGTACCCAGAGTCTCTGAGTGTCTGGGGGTCATCTCAGGAGTGATCTCAGGAGTGCTATATCTCCTTGTACAGTATGACATTAGGCAGGGGTCATCTCAAGTGTGGTTTGCCCGCCATGCTCTGTGCAGCACTGGACGAGTGGTCTTCTTAGGCTTGCTCGTTACCTGGTCCCCATGGAGACAGACTGGTGATTGCACAATCTCAGGCAGGGGTCATCTTGTCATGGGCTTTCTCCCTGCCCTGTACACATGGCATCTGGCAGAAGTAGGTGCCGGATTGGCGGTCATATTGGCCTGCTTCTTGCTGTCCCCATGGCACCAGGCTGGCAATCAGTGATCTTGCCTCACTCTGTGCCTGCACCCAGTTGGCCTCAGGTGGAGGTTGTTTTCCCTAAGGCTGTCTCCCACCTGAATGTTAATTTTTTTTAACTCTTTGGCACTTAGGGATTTAATTCAGGGCCTCATACATTCTAGGAAAGAGTTCTATTATTAAATAACATACAAAGTCCAAGGTTTTTTTATTATTTTTCATTTTTTTAGTTAACTTGTGAGTGTGTATGTTTGTGTGTACATGGAAATAAAACAGTATTTGCTACTTAATGAACAGGGATGATAGGAATTCAGAAGAATATAATCATTGTCTAGACAATGGAAAACGTTATTTCCTGAAGTTTTGAGCAGCAGGTCCCTTACATACGTGATCCTACTGCATCCCTGGTCTCTCTACCCAGTGCCATTCTCACTTAGAAAGTCTGGAAGGGAGGTAGTTAGCAAATCCCTGGGAGTTCAGTTCAGAGTTACGCGAGTCTAAGGCACTTTCTTACCCTGCCTCAGAAAATGCCAAGCCCGGGTGATGTATGTAAGGGTGCTTTGGTGTCAGCACTATTTAACATTTTTAGATGTTACCTAGCAGAATTGAGGGAGTTTAACATAGAAGAATAAAATTGAAGATACCCTCAATCATCTAACTTAGATGTATTGTGTTCTTACTTTATATGGGCACAGGGCAGATGAGCCCCAGTTTTTATCTGGTCCAGTCCCTGGTCTATAGATGCTTACAGTGGAGGGTCTGGAGGAAGGAACATAGATCGTGCAATACAAGCTAATGAGTGCTGTGATAGGGTTGAGCACATAGACAGGTCTCTGCTCAGCCATCAGAAGGTTTGAAAGCTTCTAGGACAGCTTGCTAGGGTAGAAGGAATGGCTGTGTGTGAGCTGCGAATACTCAGAAGGAACAGAGAACATGATAATGAAGAAGGTGGAGGTGGAGGTGGAGGTGGGGGTGATAGAAATAATCTAAGCAGAAGAATTTAATGGTAGGGACATAGCCAATGTCACAAGCTGCCTCGAGTGGCCTTAACATGTTGCCTAATACTTTTTACACTTGTTGGGACAAGAGTGTGTAAGTGGGGGGAGGGGAGTGGGGAGGAGGGCAGTTATTGGATGTACAGATAATTGGGCAACATAATCCAGTAATTACTCTATGAGCAAGAGATGAGAGTTATTGACCCAGAAATTCCCTGTAAAAGGCCTTTCTATGTCCTTTCAATTCCCAGAGACAGCTTGTACTGATGTCAAAGGGGAACCCTGGGCTTTCACCCCTCCTGTCTAAGTAGGTCAGGATTTGCTGACACTAAGGGAGCCTGTGTTATTTCTCAGTCTGCTAGAACACTGCACTAATGAGGAGTAGGTCATGGGTTTAATCCCCTCTTGGGCCTCTTAGCTTCTCTCTGTTCCGTAACCACAGACAGCACCCTTAACCCTGTGATGTGTCTTCTCCAATGCCAGCAACCAGCCCAGAAGGCTGGTGAGACCTCTTAGACAGATGAGAGAAAACTCGTCTGCATTCAGCCGCTCACTAGGGTATGGCTTCCAGCGAGGATTCCAGTGACCTGCCTTCATCAGTGTGATTGTGGTTCACCAAAAATGATAAAAGCATTTATCTTATTGTATCCCTCACTTCAGCTCCTACTGAACATTTGTAGAAAGGCCATTATCTTCCTCTTCAATGGAAATTAAAAAGATTTATCAAGTGTCTGCTGAATTGCGAGGGTCTTACCAAATTATCCAGTAAGAGGACCCAAGGAAGGCACTAATCCACACAGATCCAAGCTAAATTTCAAAAATCCATATATAATGCAATCATTTTGTAACCCAATCTATAGCTCCAGGACTGAGCTGGGCATCTATGTACTCATCACACAGCTAAGCAGGGATAAGCTCATTCAGTGTTCAATAAAACATATCAAAACTCAAGCTGGCTAGGTCTACTTCACTATCAGTCCAACCCACCATTATGTATACTCTTGTGATTCCTTGAGGCTGCCCACCAGAAATAGAGCATAAAGCCATGTTACAGAAGACACCACACACCCTGATTGTAAAATATAGAGAAAACAGGCTGGATTTTAGCTGGGAACTTTCTCTCTGATGGCTGTTATCCAATATACCAGAGGGCACCAAGTAGACTGTTGGAGCAGAAAGGATAACGTTGATCTTGCCAACTATGAGCCCTGTGAACCAGAAGTTCATTCTAGACAAGATATGCCAACCTGTCCAACTGCCATTGCTGTGAGGATAGCCGACTGCTCTCAGGTTGGATTTGAGTCCTGCTTTGTGCAGGGGAGGCAGAGGGGAACCCATACTGGCCCTGTAAGCTCAGCTCACTATCCAGCTGTGGGGTAAATCAGAGACACTTCTTTACAATGAATGGTGGTAAATTAGAGACATAGGCCTGCCTAAGATACAGAGAATAAATGAGTGTAAATGCGCCTCCCAAGGTGGGGGGCTCCTTTTGGGTTTCCTTGTTTGCATCATCTCAGGCTTGTTCATTTGGTAGAAAGGGAACTTGATCTTTGAAGACTGTGCAGCTGATGAGTAGAAAATACAAATCAGGACCAGCCCCTAGTGCTTGTGGTTCCTATATCCTTCACCACAGGTCTCTATCAACTAGATTCTCTAGCCTTGAACAAGGAGTTCTTCTGAGTTCTTCTGGTAAAAGTTATGTACATTTTTTCTTTTTATAATAAATATGCTTTGTGCTTAGCGGGTATGTCTGAGTAGCTGTCTTATATGCACTTGTAACTTTGACATGTGTATAACATGGGAAACGGAATTGTCACTGAACATGGGCACCTTGAAAACCTTCTAACAGCCAAATGGTAAGGGCTAAGATGACATCCTTTGGGGTGAGCAATGTTTACATAAGAGTTTCTTCCTAGATGTGTTTCTTTTCCAGAACCTGCTCCACCGAGGGCACAAGGTCCATGTTCTCACAGATAAAGATAAATGTTAGAGAATTAAACATGCAGCTGAAGGGATGTATCCTTTTCCCAGCCAGAAGGCTGGAGTAGATGTTGTTTACTAGCCTAGTGATCCTTTCCTCTCTGTAGAGCCATGCCTTACCTAAATAACCCATTCTTATGAGAAGGGTCCCATGTACTTTGCAAAAGGGTATTCTATTGTGCTTATTAGAAGTTCTTCCTCCTTTATCTTCAGTACTGTTTCTCAGCCAATAGAGCACAGTCTTGTGGAAGAAGTCACACATGCTTTGCAAAAGAGTTTCAGAGCAGCCATGCCTGAAGCTTTATTGTGATAATTATCATGAGGAAACTTATCCCCGAAGTTATGTCAAATAATAAACTGCTTGATGTCAGACTCCAGAAGTTTGAAGCAGCCCAGCTAAGTTATACTGAACTGAGTTTCCTTATTAACTCTCGAAGATCGCTTCTCTGTGGGCAGCAGAGCTTACTGGGACCTTCACACTCTATGGGGGAGAGCCACACTACATATGGGTCTTTACTCTGCATACTCAGGGCACAGTCTAACTTTTGTGAGCATCAGTTTCCTTTTAATTTCTCTCCCTCTCCTTCTTCCTCTCCCCCTCCCTCTTCCTTTCCCTCTCCCTCTCCGACCCCTTCTCTCTCCACATGTAGAGGCCAGAAGTTAGTTACCAGATGTTGCTCCTCAGGCACTGTCCACCTTGAAATTTTTGAAACAGGGACTCTCATTAGACTGGAACTGACCATTTTAGCTTGGCTGGCTGGCTATTGTACCCCCCCAGGATCCACCTGTCTCTGCCTTCCTAGCACCAGCATTACAAATGTATACTGCCACATCTGGCTTTTTCGTATGGGTCCTGGGGGTTGAACTCACACTCCTGTACTTGCAAGTCAAGCAGTTTACTAATTGACGTATCTCCCCAGCTCCAGATTTTTGTTTTCTGATTGGTAAGGCAACAGAGCTAACCTACAAAGCCATCTTAGAAACTCATCCAGGGTTCGACTATTTGCTTAATAGCAAATGTCTTGTGGCTGTGTTGCTATAGCTAGTAAATACACACAGCTATAAGATGAACTGTCAGCTGTTAAGGAATTCTTAGTATATGAAGGAAGACAAAATAGAAGCTAAACATGGTATGTTAGTAGATACAAGCCAAGGAGGTGTTGGGGATCCAAACAGTGGGGCGAGTGACTGACAAGACCTTAAGTGGTCTCTGGAGTGATGACACACTACCAGGCTCCAAAAGAAAAATTCATCAGTTCATGGGTGGCAGTTTCAGCAGGCAGGAAGGTTCCCAGCAGAGGGAAAGGAAGGTGTACAGGTGTCATGAGCACAGTGCCTCTGGTATGTCTAAATGGATTTGACTGGGACTCAGGAGGCATAAGGTAGTGTGGACAGGTAGGCTTCTGACCACAAAAAAAGCCATTCCATCTTTTGTTCACAAGGGGATCTGTATGTGACAAGGTAGTTAAGGGGTATTAATTTATATCTAAACTGGAAAAACAACCCAAAGTACAAGGCTGGTGGCTGACGAGTCGGTTGTTTAAGATATTGTGTCAGATCCTATGGGGGATGGGGTGTGATGCAGAAGAATGGCCCACCTGCTGACTGAACCTGCTCTCTCAGACTGTAGGGGGGAAACTGGGGAGTGGAAGAAGCCTTTGGCATCCCACTGTGGGGTAAACAGTTTTGCTTAGAGCTTTCTGTGCAAATAACAAGGTGCTTTTGAGGCATGGAAAGGACACGACTCACCAGGGGGTCGCTGGTGTTGCTTCCTGGGCTTGCTCAGGTTTCTGAGTTCACGGGCAGATCACAGGAAGCTAGGAAACCCAAGAGGTGAAGGCATGGAGAAAAGAGTGGCCAAAGCCAAAGGGATGTTTAATCCTAAGCAGGAGTGTGGGAGAGGGGTACCCTGTGTTTCCACTAAGTGACTACATGTGGTGTCCTATGCTGGTCTGGAGGTGGGGGTACACTTAGAGTTCTTGGGTGTTGAGCTTTGAGCTGAGATCCCTTCCTTAGAAGTATAATAACAATAACTGATATGAGTTGAGCTTGCTCTGTCTCATGGACTCTTAATACCCCCATGTCATTGCTCAGCCTATCTCCTCCACTTTTCTGGGATCCAGAATAAAAGGCAGGAAGGGGCAGGCTTATTTTTCATTGGAAACTCCTGGGCAACTTCTACAGGAGATTTGGGAAAGAGGGGGAGTAAATTGGTCATGGATGGATAGATTTAAAGTAGGGTAAGAAAGGAGAGGGGGGAAGGAGAGAAGAAAGAGATTGGAAATTGAAGATATTTGCAGTGTGTACAAGTATGGAAAAAGGGAGATGTCCCAGAGCACAAACCATGATACAAGCAAGACTGTTTTCATTGGGCTCATGAAATGCTCAGTAGGCCAGATACATTAGACACCCACACACCCACCCACTCAGGCACCCACCCACTCACCCACCCAGGCACCTAGCTACCCACCTACTCAGGCACCCACCCACTCACCCACCCACCCACTCACCCACCCAGGCACTGCATTTTAATCTGTTCTTCTGATCATCGGCTGCTACTCACTATACCTCTTGCCATTAGAAGAAACGCCATGTTTAACCCCAAGCTTGTTTCTGAAGGACTGACATCTCATGGGGGAAAGCTGACAGTTTCTTTTTTCTCTGTTTCATGTTATGTACCCCTAGGCCAAGGTCCCCCTCCTAAGGTCAAGGCACAGTGATTGTGCTGAGGCTAGACCAGAGTTTGAGAAGATAGTTATGTGTAAGTTATCAAGGTCTTCCAGGAAGACAGATTCTAAAACCTGGTAAGGGAGCTACCTGATGCCATCCTCACTCTGGTGCAACTTCAGGATTGGAGCTGAAGGGCAGATATTTGGGAGGACCAACCCATTGTTCTTCAGAGAGTCTGACTACCTCGGGGATGGGAGTCAGGATCTTGGAGAACTTGGGGTAGAAGTGATGGTCAAGGCTTTGTTCCTCTTCTTGAAAGGTATATCTTTGGGCCAGAGACAGCATTGCTCACTCTGAGATGTCTCTGACCTTGAGACAAATGTGAATTATGATAAACTTAGGAAGAACAGTCACTGTTGAACTGACCCACAGGTGTCTCCAACTATGAACAGAGAAGTGAGCAAACCAAGCAGGCCAACACTTGGAGCTATATTGAGACTCTGAAGACAAATGTCTTAGTCAGAGTTAATATTGCTGTGATAAACCACCATGAGCAAAGCAACTTAAGAAGGAAATGGTTTACTAGGCTCATACTTGCTCATCACTGAAGGAAGCCAGGACGGATATGACGGGAACCTGGAGGTATGGAAGAGTAATGCTTACTGGCTGGCTCAGCTTGCTTTCTTATAGTACCCAGGACTACCAGCCTAGGGGTAGCCCCAACTGCAATAAAAGTCCTTCCTTCCAACCTTCCTCCCTCTCTCCCCCTCTCCTTCTCTTCCTTCCTCTCTAAGAAAATGCCCTACAGGTTTGTCTGTTAAAGCCGGACCTTCTGAAGACATTTTATCATTGAGGTTCCAGTCTCTCAGATGACTAGAGCTGGCGTCAAGGTGACCTAAAACTAGCCAAGACAGTCTAAGGAGAGAAGCACGGCACTCTCCATGTCACTTTCTGTCCTACTCAGCCTCAGCCATTAACTAGGCATAGCCTCAGATCTTCTGGAGGAGAAAGAGTCTTGGTTGAGTAATTGCCTTTATCAGGTTGCTTTGAAGGCATTTATGTGAGGAATTATCTTGATTTTTAATTGGTTCAGGAGGGCCCGGCCCACTATGGGTGGCACCATTGCCTGGCAGTGGGTCTTGAACTCTATGAAGAATTTAATGAATGAGTCAGCAAGCATATTTCTTCCATTATTTCCACTCCAAGATCTTGAGTTCCTGATCTGAGTTCCCTTCACAACAGACTGCAACCTGTGAGGTGAAGTAAACCCAGTCCTCTACTACATGAATTTTGGTCATTGTTTTAGCATAGCAACAGAAAACAAGAACATGTCCCGAATCTTGGGGACCTATATAGGTTGGTCTTCTTAGTCTTGGATGATCTGAGAATGGGTACTTTAAAACCTTCCTTTACATCGCTCTCCATTTCTACTCCATTTCAGAAAGAGCAAACTGAAATGACTGTTGTCAAGTTCCAATCATTGTCTTCAAATACCCCAAATGGGCAGTTCCTACACTTTTATGTTCATTTGTTTCACAGTTTGTTGACACAATGTCTCATTTATTACAGGTTCCTGAGCCTAACTTCCTTGTCCCTAATGACCCTTGGCTTCACAGAAGACAGCTAGCTGGAAGACATCTTAGAAATACAAATACCTTTTACTGCAGCTGTAACAAGATGGTGTGAAAGTTTACTGGGTTGTCACAAATTTCAGAACAAAGGCTTCCTATAGAAAAGAATGCAGAGAAAGTCTTACTTTTTATGTTTTGTCCCTCTTTTATGGTAATTCAATCACAGAAGATTGTCAACTTTCCTTGTGGAGATTGAAATGGGAAGCGGGTAGCAACATAGACAGCCTTCAGGCTGCCTTCAGTGCCTCATGATGAGATTAAAATTCCAGGCTGGGCTTCTTAGATGTTCAGGGTCTGAGCTGTTTGGTTACCTTAGAATTAGTGAGCTTTGGTATCTATCAGAGCGAGACTCTTACCTTTTCTATATTGTTTCAGAATAAGACAGAAGTGAGGTTTTTAGTTCGTTTCCATCCATTGAAAAGTCCTTTCTTATCTGCAGTATGTCAAATATGGGTTGGTCAGATGAACATTGGGAACAGGCTGGGAGTTTCTGTCCTCACCTATGTGGTAAGGGGAGCTGGTGAGAAGTAGCCAAGGCTTTAGAAGGGCTTGCTTCATACCATGCTCTCAGCCTATTTTGCCAACTGTAGCTCCACTCTCATAAAGGTTAAAAAGAAAATACTGCATGATCTCACCCTTGGCCACAGCTCTGAGCTGTGATGCTGGTAAATCCAGCAGAGCAGAGTCAGCACGCACAAAATGTAAATGTCTTCATTCTCATCTCAAAATGACCGGAACTGGAAAAAGGAGGCCAGCTGTCCATATAAATTTTACCATAATGTTTCAAGCCTGTGGGTTTCTTCTGAGGAATTTCTTTGGTTGGGTTTGGGGAAGAGAGGAGAGGAAAGAGAGGGAAGGGAGGAGACAAAGCCTTCACTGGCTGGGCTTTGTGGAGGCACTGCACAGATGACAGTGGACTTTTCCACCCAATGTTTTAGAAATTATAGCCACCAGGGAATGCAGCAAATATTTACTCTGATTTTGAGCAAAATACAAACCAGGGCTCTTTTTGATACTGCTGTGTTTTGGAACTCTGCAAATCTCCAGCCTGATGTTCTGCTTGCTCCAGTTGGCAATTTGCCCTAAAACTCTCCCCCGTGTTCCTCCAGTCAGCATGCCAGGCAGCATGTTTGCTTTGCCCGTGGCCTCCTGAGGGGACAGTAGCTCCAGCTCTTTGCTGGATGCAATCATTTCAGATGAGATTGCATGCCCAACAGGACCCCGAGGAGCTAGCTGCACCAGGAGAATCTGGATGAAGTTATAAACCTGGCTTCACCTTCGTTTCTAACCTATCCCCATCTACATAACCTGTCTGGCTCCTGAACCCAGCACCCAGGAGAATAAGGCTCTGGGGACGATGGATTCTCACCCCCAGTTATATTTTGGCATCAGACTGCTAATGTGTACATGTGTCTCTTTTTTAGATGGAAGCACATGGCACTGGGCTTCTGGGACACACATTGCTACATACCCTTCAGAAAGACAGAGCCATAGGTTGGGAATTTGGTTCAGCTGATAAAAGTGCTTGCTATTTCAAACATGCAGAAATCAGCCTGAAACTCTAGTACTCAAGGAAAAAGTCATCATGGTGGTACACATGTGTAATTTCAGTTCTGGGATATGAAGACGAAAGGATCCTTGACATTTATCATCCAGCCAGGCTAGCGAGTCAGTGAACTTCAGGTTCAGTGAGAGACTCTGCCTCAAAAATAAGGATGTCTAGATGAAGACCTACAGGCAGTTAATGTTTACTGAGAGAAGGAGAATCATTCACCAGAGATAAGCGCCTGGTTGCTTATCCAATACCAACCATCCATACCAGCAACACCAGATGGACTCAGCAGGTTATATTTCTACATGTATACATATGCACACATGTAGCAATAATGATTAAAGAGAGAGAGAATATAGGTGAAGAGCAGCAATAGACATTCAAAGTTGATCTCTGACATCGACACAGGCCACATGTGCATGCTTATTTATACACATATGCATATATAAACATACACATACCGACACACACACACACACACACACACACACACACACACACACGGCAGTAAACCAGAAAAGATGTCTTTGAACTGAGGAGGAAGAAACTGAAAAGGACTTTAAGAGTAGAGGATGCTCAACTCAGATGGCTAGAGCAGAGCTCTGAGGGAGTGAAGATTCCAGTAGGACTAGTCTTTCCTGATACCACAGAGGCTAAGGCCCTCAAACAGGGCTCTTGCTGTTGCTCTTACCCGTTGGACTACCTTCTCTTGTATCTTTTCTTGGCTGCTTTCTAGATGTTTGGACCATGGTATAACCTGCTCAGAGCCAGGGTCCGTTGAGGGAGTCAGCTCTTCACAGCTGTACCTTGCATAGGAATTTGAGAAAATAAACACGTAAGAAACATTTGGTGGCCTCAACATACCTGTCAAGAGATGAGCGGAACTCAGCAGGTTCAAGAGAGAATCAGAAGACCCAGGGGAGGTGCGAGGATGCTACACAAGAGGAGAATACGTGTACTGTGCTCCTGTCAGTCATGTACCCTAAACCCTTTTGGCAAGTCAATGGAAGCTTCTGGCAACCTCAGTGCAGGCTTCGTGTCCCAGGCAGGAAGTGAGATGAGGGCTATGACTGTCTTCCTTTGCTTCCTCCTCTTCTCTTTAGGCCCCATGCAATGGAGGGCAGCAGCAGATCTCTCTTTAGATACCCATCACCAAACCTATGGCCCTGCCTGTGTCCAGACCCACATATTTCTCCCACATTCCTGTTGGAGAGAAAACAGAAACATGAGCTGGTTCATCTCTTCTTTCCCTGACTCAAGGACTTGTTCCCATAATCACCATTAAATTATCTCCTTTGTCTCCTGCATTGACAATTTGTCCTCTGCAAAGTGGTTCCCATTAATGGAATTCACTCCAGAGCAGCATCTTAGCTTCCAATACATTTCTCTGCCATTTTTAATCAAAGCTCCTCCATCCATAGTTATGTATCTGTCTAGCTGTTAGTTTCCTACATTGGTTTAAAACATCCCACTCACATCTCTCTAACCTTCCTCAACTCTGGTCAGAGTCACTAACAGTTTTTATCTTGACCAAGTCAAGAGTCCGATCATACCTTTTACTATGCTCAAGCTATCCCAGGCCTGTCCATTCTTGTCTTCAAAGCCCCGTACTCTAGCCAGCATTACTGTTCTCTGCCATGTGCTGTTCCTGGAACAAGCTGTTTTCAGATCTTGGACTGCGCCTTCTTTCTGCACCTTCTCTGCTTACGAAGGTTTCTCTTGCCATGCCCAGATTCAGCCTCTTTCTCACCCCATGCTGCCTTCCTTCTTAGCACTGAGCATTGCTGAAATGATACATTTATTTGTAGACTACTCTATGAGTGACTTCTTTCTCTAGATCATAAATCATCAACTCCAAGAACGGGGGAATTTACTCCCTCCACATCCTCAGCACCCACCCCCAGTAAGAACTACTGTGTATTAACTGAATGAAGGCATGGTCCTACCCCTAAGGAGCTAGTAGCCTCTTTGGGAATGATGCTGGTGGTATGGTGTACAAAGTGCTGAATGTTTATACTCGCTGACCAGAATCTTCCTGGTAACTGTACAAAAGCACTGTGTCTACAAAACATGTCTACTAGGCTTTGAAAAATCCTGTGGCTTGCCTACCATTGCACAGTGGTCAACAAAGAAAGCAGCAACTGAAAGAAGGTCCCCTCTGATCTGGTGCTGGGTTCTTCAGCCATGAGAGCTTTGACCTTTCAGATTAACTGTGTATGAAAAGGTTACGATGGTCTGTTCAGGTCATATTCTGGAGGACACAGTGGAATGCCTACTTGTGGACAGGCAACACCCTCCCTTTTATGATTGCCTGGGAGAAAAGAATGCTGACCTCACTCATTTCACTCTGAAAGCAGTCTCTATGCCAGAAGCCAAAACACACAGGGCTGGTAAATATTTTGCACTTGGTTATAATAGCAAGGACCCGAATCCAATTAAATGTCTGCTCAGCGTGATACTGTTATTTACCAATTTTAGGAAACACATAGGGTTAGGTTCAGTTCTAGCTTGAAAATGCTCCTCAGTTGTGTTTCATCTGAGTGATTTAGCCAATTAAAACCTTTTGATGTCTTTTGGCTTGTTCTCTGTCATGGTTTATAGTCAGATTTTGTGCAAGGCCCTGTCTATGGGGTCCAGGATCCCCAGATCTCTCATCCTACAGTGAATGAATGAGGACCTTACTGTCTAGACTAGAAGAAAGGAGTATGCGATCTAGCTAAGACTGGCAGGCTCCTTTCTGATGTGATGCTAATATGTCTAGCTATCTTATTAAACAGTAAAAGGATACTGGAGAAATTAATTTTAAGAGCAGATGTTAGGTAATGCAATATATTCAGACTATCATTCAATGAGCGGTATTCATATCTGTGCAATTATTAATTCTGGCTGTAGTTTACATCTCCCGCATATCTCAGGTTAGCCAAGCTATATGTCAAGTGCTGAGTGGCTGCATGTGGATGGTAACTGCAGTGCTAGAGAATGAACAGCAATCGTGGGTTTGGGGTGTCCACAAAGCTGCTGTTGAGGCTGAAGTATTTGAGACTGAGTTAAAGAGGCTCCATTGAGTTTCTCTGTGGTTGGGCAGAGAGCAAATCTGTGCCTTCCTGTTTGTACATTTGAAGCCAGTTCCTTTTTGTGTCCATCTCTCTGGATCAACTGCTCTCTCACTTCTGTCACTATTCTTGATAGTGTCATCTTGTTTGTGTGATGTCCACAGGAAAGTAGCCACATGCAGCCGCAGCACCGTCAAATAGACTAGGTCCATGGACTCTAGGTCCTGTACAGTGTCACAGCTACTTTAACCTACAAATGCCTCACCCTGGTTTCCATGGCAACTCTTGCTCGTATGTACAATGTGTGCAAGCCACAGTGGGCACATGGCCCCTGCCTTATCTAGCTCTATAGAATGAAGAGAACTGTAGGGTTTTTTTTAATGCCACAGTTAAGTGATGTGAGAAGATTCTAATGACTACGACATGTTTTTCTTTTAGAACCAGAAATTCCAAGACAGTTTTTGTCACAGAATCTAGTGTACTAATATAATAGACCACCTCAACTATCCATTATTAACAGTTTTTAAAATGTTTTAAGTAACCTTTTAAAAAAGTGTTTATGTCAGCAATTAAACTTTTAAAAGAAAGAGTTTATTTTTATTTTACATCTATGTGTGTTTTGCCTACATCTCTGTACCAAATGTGGCCTTTGAAAGCAGAAGAGGGCGTTGGATTTCTCTGAATGGGAGTAACATGCAGCTGTGAGCTAGCATGTGGGTGGTGAGAACCTAGCTCCAGTCCTCTGGAAGAGCAGTTAGTTCTTTTAAGTACTGAGTCACCTTCCCAGCAGGTGCCACTAAAATCTGAGTGTATTCTATATGCACACAAAACCTCGCAACCTCAGAGCTCTTGAGTTGTACATTCTGAGTGACTGTGTTCAGTGACTTCTAACTGCTGGATACTTTGTTAAACTGGTCCCCATCCATCCGTCCGCATTGCCTGAGGCTGCCTTCTCTCTGCCTTAGCTCAGGAACTACCTGCTCATCCCTGTGTTTATATGTCACCACTTATACAATATTCAGGATGATCTTAAAAAGGTTTTCAGAATGTCTCAATCTATTGTGTGCATATGCCACAATCAGAGAACAACTTTAGGAGTCAGTTGTCCCCAACCATGCAGGTCTTTGGAATTGAACTTAGTTCGTTAAACTTGGTGGCAGGTGCCCTTACTTGATTTGGGATGGTTCCTGTTTGCACCTGCACTGTTGCATTCTATCCCTATGGAAGCCATTCTTTGCTCTGAGAAAGAGAGAGAGGGAGAGAGACAGAGACAGAGAGGGAGAGAGAGAGAGAGAGAGAGAGAGAGAGAGAGACAGAGAGACAGAGACAGAGACAGAGAGAGACAGAGAGAGACAGAGAGAGAGAGACAGAGAGAGAGACAAAGAGAGAGAGAGACAGAGAGACAAGAGACAGAGAGACAGAGACAGAGACACACAGAGACACAGAGACAGAGACAGACAGAGACAGAGAGATAGAGAGAGACAGAGAGAGATAGACAGAGAGACAGAGACAGAGAGACAGAGAGACAAGAGACAGAGAGACAGAGACACACAGAGACACAGACACAGAGACACAGAGACACAGAGACAGAGACAGAGAGAGAGACAGAGAGAATCAGAGAGAGAGTCTGCCCAGACTGCTGGATTATACATTGTGTTAAAGACAGGGCTCGACTCTGGTAAATGATGTCTATATGACAATAGAAAAAAAGCGCTCAGTAAATGTTTGTTGGTTGAATAACCGTTTACTCAGGTAATCTTCCTCAAATCACATCCTTGCTCCTATATTAAAGTTGAGCCAGTTGGAGCTTGTCAGTGGCCGACAAAGCTGGAGACCAGGTGGAGACTTCTAAGTCTGGATCTAAAACTAGCAGCACATGCCTCTGCACTTCCTGCTGCCTGGAGCTCTTCAGACCACAGGCCTCTGTGGTCTCACTGCAGAGAAGAGCTCGAGTGCAGATTCCAGAAAGGACGACAGCACAGTGAGCCAGCATCTAACAACACCAAGGCTTTGAACACCGGAGCCACTGTCTCTGGGTGGCCCACAGTAAGCATGAGCTTGGTGTCTCACTATGCTAATCTCTCAGCTTCCCATCACATATGCTTCGGCTTATAAGACACACTTGGTTTACAAACTGCTTAAGAACGATCCCCTTTGCTATGTCCTTTTTCATGTAGTACAGCATAATAAGAAATAGTGATGATAACAACAATAATTTAGTTTAAATGCTATTAATTTTGCCTATACAAAGTAGATGTGTTTATTGTTGAAAGTTTAGGAAAATATATTTTTAATATCAAGTAGAAAAAATTATCCCTAATCAAATAATCTTTTACTTTCTCTTACAAATACTAACACATTTTTTCTCATTTGACATCTATCATTAGAGATTTTATTTTAACATAATTTGTTGAACATTTTATTAAGTATTATATATACATATAAGGAAGAGATTCTTATTGTGTGTGTATGCTTAGGATTTCCCTGCATTAAATCTTGTAAGTAATATCCTAATACTTATTCTTGGACATTAATCTTTGCACTCAGGATATTTAAAGGGGACCTTTTTTCCCTCTCATTTACTTGGCTGTATGAGCATTAAGTCTCCACAACTGGGCCCACATGTCAAGGGGCTCACAGGACTCTGTCCCTCAGAAGTAATCTGATTAAATCAAGGATTAGAATTCCTGACTTCTAATTACCTAGAGTAGATTTGACTACTTGAGGTTCTTTTTATCTCCCCATTTTCTTGCTGTCTGAAAACTGAGCTCCAGGATGGGATGAGAGCTACTTTCCATCCAAGCTGGTTATCTCTGCCACAAAGGCAGTGGTGACCAAGAGAAGGAAGGACAGAGACAGAGAGACAGGAGACAGGTCACAGAGCCTCTAGCAGCTACCCTCCTCACACCGATGGGCCACTGCTGTGAAGTTTAGAGGACACACATTACAGATCTCCAAGGACAGAGCAAACCCTGCCCCTTGCCCTCTCAGCTGCAAGATAAATTATCATCCTGCCCAGTACCTGGCCCCGTGCCAGTCAGGAGTCGAGTTGACTAGGCCAGACCAAATGGTGTGGAAAATTCCCTTAGTTGGGGAGATTTCTCTGAAGGCTTGCTCTCTATCTCCCTTAGGTCTCTTTATAATGTTGTACATGAAGGCTATCCCTCCTTAATCTTTCACTTTAATCTGTCTTTTAATATTCTCATGAAGTTCATGCTCACCCACCTCAACACCTCCACACTTTTGAAGGGAAACACACTCTCTCTCTCTGTCTTTCTCTCTCTCTCTCTCTCTCTCTCTCTCTCTCTCTCTCTCTCTCTCTC
>NW_022196906.1:7948066-7976713 GCF_008632895.1 Mastomys coucha
TCTCTCTCTCTCTCTCTCTCTCTCTCTCTCTCTCTCTCTCTCTCTCTCTTTTTCTCTCTCTTTCTTGCTCAGTTATAACAATCATCTTCTCAGTTAATTTAACTCAGAAAGTAAAGAAAAGCAGCTACCCAAGTCAATGCTGCCCCGGGGCAGCTGAGTGGCTGTGGGTTGAACCTGTAGCTCCTAAGGCTGCTGCTCTTATGACCTTTGCAGGCTCCAAGAGAGTGCAGGGATGAACTGGCTGCATTGAACAACATGCTCAGTGTCTTGAGAACAAACAGACTTTTCTTTGGTGTGAGTTACAGGCTTCTTTTCTTTCTGCTTATTCAGGGCTCCAAGAAGCAAGAGCTAAACTCTGTGGAAGTTCAAGGAAAGCTCATGATATAGTCACAAGTTGCCCTAGCAGCCAGCGTGAGAAAAAGCTCTGCATGTTTCCCTGGATGGAAGACAAAGCCATTCTGTTGACAGACCTATTACAGTTCTTTCATTTTAGGTGATTCTTCAAATAGAAGTCGTCTATCCATCCATCTATCTATCTATCTATCTATCTATCTATCTATCTATCTATCTATCATCTATCAATCATCTATGTATCTATGTATGTATCTATGTGTCTATGTATCTACCATCGATCAATCATCTACCATCTATCAGACTATCATCTATCTTTTATCATATATCATCTATTTTTTATTGTTGATCATCATCTATACTCTATCTACCATCTATCAGTTCACCTATTATTTAGTTATCTTCTATATCAGTGAATCTCAACCTCCCTAGCACTGTGACCCTTTAATGCAGTTCCTCATGTTGTGGAGCTATTTTCTCAATTGAGGATCATTCCTCTTAGATGATGATGACTTGTGTCAAGTTCACATAAAACTAGCTAGCACATGCTATTCAAGAAAACTTATAAAACATGTTTGTAATATTGACCCATGTGATCTGATCTTTTCCCACAATCAGTCCCCAATATCTGGAATGCCTTTAAACGATGTGCCATGTGTCACCCCAGCCATAACATTATGTTTTGCTACTTCATAACTCTAATTTTGCTTATGATATGAATTATAAATATCTGACATGCAACTGTAAAAGTGCCATTGGACCCCCAATGGGGTCATCACCCATAGGTTAGGAACCTTAATCTATATTTTACCATCTTTCAATCATCTATTACCTATCAATCTATCATCTATCTGTCATTTATTATCTATTCATCTATTATTTATCTATCTATCTATCTATCTATCTATCTATCTATCTATCTATCTGTCATCTATTTCTCCAGTTTGTGCCATGCATCAAGTCACATATTTGATACAAATGTCACAATGCAAGTCTCCAAAGAACTTAGTGTTAGTGTGACTCTCAGGTGAGTGATGCTTAATTACACTATAAGGGGTGCATTGGGGAGGACAGAAATCATGCCTGGACTAGCAAAGCCAATGAACCCAGGCATGGGCAGCTGCCTAGAGGAGCTATTCTTATGAAGTTCTCATTGGTATCTAAGCCCAATGATGAATGAGTTCCTTTCTCATTAGCCAGGCAAAGAGTGTAACAGAGAAGTTAAGACACAGAGAATGTCCAGTTGCAGACAATTTATCATTCTCTATGATACTTTTACCAGGAAAATCTTTGTCAGAGCATATCATCAAAGACTATAAACAGACATTAGTCTTGAATCCTTCCTTTCTTGGACCCCTAATCGGATACATCTCTATAACACCTGGCTTGCTTTTCTTCTCAGTTGGTGTCTAGACCTTCCAATATTTCTAGATGCCCAAATAGCATTGAGCAGAACCTATAGAGAAGGAACTTAGCGTCTCTCTTTCTGCAATCCTTCAACTCAGGGATAACCAGCAAATTATGCTGAGCTCAGGGAGCAGACTTTAACAGAAAGGGAGTTTCCATGAGAGTTGAGTGACTTGCCCAAGTCTCATAGCTCCAGAACCAGACTTGTTTAGGACTCTTCCTCTAACACCCATCCCAGATCCTCAGGGCTTTTCTCCTAACATGGGCCTTCAAACTTGTGGGGAGCAATAAATACCTAGTAATTTCTGAGTTGGAGGCACATGTTCACGTAAGTGTTTTCTGATCTCTGTGCTTTCTTATCCAAAGTCTCAGAACTGGTCATGCTTTCCTTCACTTCAATCCATTGTGGATGCTCGTACAGGTGAGTGTGTGTGTATGTACAAATGCACACACACATGTACAAGCACGCATACACATAAGTATGTACACACACTTGTGCACGCATCCAGGGTGAACAGTTTTAAGGTATTGTGTTCACTGTGAAGCAAGGAAAATGGCTGTGTTGGGGTTTGAGCCATTCTGACTCTGCTTTAAATAGTTAGGGACACGTCATCTGGAAAAGTGAGATTTGATCTGAGTTATGACAGTGGCAATCAAAGTGGAGTGCTGGAGCAGGAGTTTAGAGGACTACAAATGTAGAGGTGAGAAGGAACATGGGATGGGAAAGCAGTACTTGGTCATTTGGTCAAGAAGGAAGGCCAGTATAACCGAAGCAGAGAGCATGAAAGGGGTCAGCACATAGGCGGGTCAGAGTTTTGTAGACCATGTTAAAGACCCTCAGTCTAAGAGTTTTCTCAACCAAATAAGGGCAACTTGTACAGAATAATTATAATCCTTTTGTGTATAACTAATTCAATGTACTTCTGTTAAGGAGTATTTGTATGTCTACACAGACATTTCTCAGGAGGGATGAGGAGGTTACAGCTTGCTGTCAGGGTGTCACAGAGAGTGTGGGAGATGGACTCATACTGTAACATTGAAAAGACTGCAACAGTGTTTCAGACACAGCTTCACACCTCTGTGCTTCTTTGCAGTCATCGCCAGCGTAATCGCCATAAACTGGGGTATTATTCAACGCCTCTTATTACTTCTAGAGTCTTCCACATATCTTGTTTTCAGAGACTGTGACAAAATACCCAAGGGAGTAAACTTATGAAGACTCTGTATTTTGAGTTTCAATGTTTCACTCCTTTGCTCTTGGGCCTGTGATGGGCACACAGTCGATGAACTACCTCCTTCAGTGAGCACTAACTTCCTTGACATCCCACGACGGTCTCCCAAGAGCACCACCAGCTAAGGGTCAAACACCACAGGTGCCTCTGAGGGACATTCCAGTTTTTAAAGTGGGAAGCTACCTCAGTCTCACCCTCTTTCAGAGTGTTTTCGGTACCATCTTGAAACTCAAATGTTAGCAACACATGCAAAGCTATGCAGGGTACAAGAGTACTAGGCATCCTTAGATTCTTGTGAAATGCCAGTAAATAAACACCACTTGTCAGATTAAAATCCTCTAATAGCTGCGTATTGCCCACAGGACATAGTATAAACTCATCAGCGTGTACTACAGCTTCCCAGGATAATAGTATAAAGGGAGCTTGATTCTCACTTGTCAGGTTATACTTCACGCTCTCTGATGTGCCTTCAATTCTTCCCTGCCTGAGAGCCTTGACAAATGTAACTCCTGCAGTGATCTGGAAGGGCCTGGCTCAGGTTCCCAGACTCCTCAGAATTGCAGTCCATGTGGTCAGGCACTGGGACGCCTGGAGCTCTCGTGCAGTCTCTTTTCTCTTCACCCCACACCACAGGAGGCTTCCTTCTCCAGCATCAAACATGTCAGTCCTCACGACCCACCTCCTTCTACTCCCCCTGAAACAGCCCCCCTGTAGTCAGCTCTTGTGTGTACACAGTTCCTGATGTTTACAGTGAGCTTGATCCCGGATCCAAGGCCTAGTCTATAAAAAGCTATTCTTCCCAGATGGACATTTCCTCTGGACTCTGGTACTCTTCGGACTCTGGTGAGGGCCACAGGTGAACGGGAGTCCAAGAAGGTTCTGGATCCCAGAATTAATTCCCCATTATTCTTAACTTTGAGAACAATTCTGTAAACCTTCTCCCACAGGGTTGATTCTTCAGCTTTGACTATACTTTGCCACCTCAGCCCCAGGAAGTTGGTCTGTATGCTTTACATCTGATGTCTGCTCTGAGCAGCCTTCCATGTCCCCCTACCAAGGCTTTACCCTAAATTTCCCTTTCTGTGGAAGGATTTACCTGTGGAAGCTTGGTATGATGTAAATATGTCCTCAAATTCTTTGACATTCCTGTGGAGGAGTCAAAGTCCCCTTCCTTTAAATCTGAGTGGGCTTGTGACTTGAAAGTAATGGACACGATGCCAAATGACTCCGGGTTAGGGCACCTTCTACTTTTCTTGTTTGAATTCCTTCTCTTGGAGTCATGAGCTTCAAGTAAGAAGTTTATCTGCTTTGAACATTCCATGACACCAAGTCCCTGTGTCAGCACCTGGATCCACAGTGAAGTCAGCATAGCCTCCCAGCAAGCTCTATGAAGGCATCAGCTAAGGAGTGAAGCAGTCTGGGATCCTTGTGTCAGCCCATCCCTTGCATGTGATTTTACCTTGACTCGCACAGCCCCTTTGTTAAATGAGAAGGTCTCTAAGAACCGTATGGGCATAGCTCGTAGCACTCACAGGTTGATGTTGTGTTTCTAAGAATCCCATGAGCACTGTCTCAAAATGGCCCCAAAGTCCTGGAGCCCTTATCAAAGGAATTGATGGAATAGGTTTGCTGCCTTTTGCTTTCCAGTGTGTGTGTGTGTGTGTGTGTGTGTGTGTGTGTGTGTGTGTGTATGTCAAAAAGGTACCATTCTGAGAGAGAAGGCAGCCTTTGCCTGATATGGAACCTGCCAGCATTAGACTTACCAGGAAGAGATTCCTGTTGTTTATTAATCATCTGTCCTCAGATATTTTGTGAAAGCAGCATAGGCAAACCCGATCTGAAGCCCACAAAGCTTTTAGGGCATTCTCTCAGTGTGAATGAAAAGATACAGAAACAGTGCAGGAAGCCATGATTGGATCTCAGAACTCCCATGAGTAGGAAGCATAGTGAGAGATGTGCTTGACTGAGGACATAGACTAGTGTGATGCAGAGCGGCACATGATTAAACCCTAGTCAAAGCAAAGACATGATTTTGACTGGGATTAAATGCCAAGAACCAGTAAGCAAGCACCTTCTCAAGCAGAGCTGTATGCACGCCTTTCCTCTTACATCCCATCACTGTCTATTGGGCATCTATAGGGATGAAGTTACAAAAAAAACCTTTCAAACTATAGGCACTTGGAATTAAAGCAGCCCTATCTAAGGAAGTGGACCTGACAAGACTTGGTGACCTCTGGGTCAGTTTTGGTGGTGAGAGACTAGACCCTAGGCCCAAGCCTGATAACTATGATTGCTTGGAGCATTTACAAAGGAAGAGGTAAGTGAATTTGGAGTATAGAGTACATTAAATAACAGGTGGTACCAGACATGACTGTGGATGTGTAGAGATGACACAGCCACACATTAATTATCCTTCTATCAAGAAATAAGGCACACATCCATCTCTTCTTATTGAACCTAGAGATATTTACATCTGCTTTGACTAATATAACCTGGTAATTCCCAGCAATCCAAGGGGAAAGTTAGTGAACCTGCCATGCATCTTAGAGATAAATTATCCCCCAGAGCTGAAGATTAGTCAGTGACCCCTTTTGGCACTACAAGGAAGGAAAGAATTCTCCAGCTGACTGTTCTCCAAGTTCTTGATTCACAAACTGATGAAATATAAACAAATGGCTGTTGTACTAAGACACTAAATTTTTGGTAATTTGTTATCCAGAAAGACATTGCTAGATACCACCACTAGAGGCTGGCCTTGAGAATTCCCATCTCTGTGTGTCTATGGAACATTGTCCTACCATACTATGGTATAATTATTTCCTAAGGATGAGGTGGTGTCCTGCATCAAGAACAAAGTCTTCCACAGCAGGCACCCATCTGCCATCTCTTCCTTCAGTTCCTACCTAGGAAGCCAACCTGACTCACTGGGCAGCAAAGGCTGGGGGAGTTGTGCTGCCTGCTTTGTTTTCTGTGCTCACAGCAGGCTGAGTTGGGCCCTTGGCTGCCACAGGTTTCTGCAGTGGGCTTTAGCCTGCCCTGTCTGCAGATGTTCATAGGAGGGGCACTCTCCAAAATAAGAAACAGGACCAGGGTAGTCAGTTCCTCTAGAAATACACATGGGTTTGAAACTAAAGTGGGTAATTGTGTGCAGAAACATGTTTTGAGTTTCGTCTCTCCCAGAACCTTTGAAAAATAGAACATAATGTGTAGCCAAACCCCCAGCACTCCTGGGCTTGTAGAGCTTGAATAATCCCATCCAGATTCATTTACTTTCATGGAGTGGATTTCTGATTTCAAGATATATTTTCCAATTTGAAAAACAACTCTTGGAGAGAATTGTTCGTCTGTGAGTGGTAGCCTGCCTGACACTCAAAGAACTCCACAGTTACCCCAGAAATTGCAGGTGCTGACCCTCAATCTTCTTGTCTAAAAAATACACACTTGAAATGTATGATGAGTCTACACAGTGAGACACCCTACAGGAAACCTGGCTTCTGTCCCAGCTCAGTCACTAGCCAGCTGGGTGACTCTCAGCAAGGTGTTTAGTATCCCTAATTCTGTTTCCACAAAAGCAGGGAAGAATAACAGTCTCCCATTCCAAGGTCATTTTTTTTAAAGATTCATTTATTTATTATAAAAGTACACTGTAACTGTCTTTAGACGCGCCAGAAGAGGGCATCAGGTCTTATTACAGATGGTTGTGAGCCACCATGTGCTTGCTGGGATTTGAACTCAGGACCTCTGGGAGAGCAGACAGTGCTCTTAGCTGCTGAGCCATCTCTCCAGACCCTCCAAGGCCACTTCAAGTCCTGGATAAACTAATACATGCCAAACATTCAGCCACATTGTGCATGCTAAAACTTTCAGTGAACGTATGAGTTCTAATAGTTACTGTTATGACACTTGTCCCTCCTTTGCCCTTATGGCTGTATCTATTTATGTGGTATAGTATTTATGTGTATGTAGTTGTGTGTATGCTTGTGTGGTGGTCAGAAGCCAATGGAAAGCATCTTTCTCGAACGTTCTTGACATTATTTTTTGAGACAAGTGTTGCTCACTGAACCTGGTGCTCACACTCTACAGCCAGCAAGCTCCAGGGGCCTCTTGTCTCTTGCCTCTCCAGTGCTAGGATTACCGGTACAATCCAGTACGCTGGCTTTATAAAATGTGCACTTACCTTCTGAGCCATCCCACTGGCTCCATCTGCTCTCTCGGGAAAAGGTTAAGAGAGCATTCCTGAAGACTGTCTGTCTGACTCTTCAAAACAATAGACTCGTCGCCATTGCCCAGGAAACACAGCACCTTATTGCATTAGAGTAAAGCACCAAACTAGAAGTTATCATTGAATGTGGGGAGAGTAACACTAAGGCAGAAAAGAAACACCCCAGCTTTTCTGTACCCTGTTTTCCTGCATCCTCTGTCTAGACCCTGTCAAACCCTGATGTCTGTAATCATACTGACCAGGTTTTCTGAAGTGCAAGCAAGGACCCATGGTCTTACAAAAGCCAGAGTTCTTTAGAGGTGACATGTCTCAAAATTTTAAATTGAGATTTCGCTAGAAAAATGTAGGACATATGGTGACCATACCCAGGGTTCTCAAAGCCAGATGCTGACTGGCTCCAAGAGGAGAAAACCAAAACAATCAAAAATCTCTTTTTTTGCCAAAACAAATCCTGTGTTGCTCCCAATGTTATTCCTGTAGATATCTTCGTTTGGATTGGGCCTGGTCACGGTTTCCATTCTGTTGCGTTTCTGAGATGAGGGAAAGCTAACACCATGTTCACCCATGCTAGCAAATTCCTTTCTTGGTGGATTTTAGAAACAGAGGAAATTGGAGAGTCCTTTTTAGTTTTGTGGCTCCTTTCCTGTCTTTTCCCCAGATAGGGAGTCTTTAACGATAGCTTTCCCTTCTAACCCCCACTGACTAATAACTCTATCAACAATAATGAAACCCTTATTATAGACTTTAGGATTTATTTATTTAGCATTTATCAGGAACTTGTATTTAAACATATTTACTTCTCACAATGGACTTAGTGGTAAGTGTTATTATCTTAAACACCGACAACTTAGAGATGTTCAGTTCATGAACTTGGTGAATGTTAGAGTAAATTAGGTACAGTTTTCCAAGTCTCTTGTTCTCATCATCCCGTGCTGTTGCTTTCCATAGATTGTCTTGGCAAAGTGAATTCTAGAGTCAGCTAATATAAACAGAGCATCTATTATAATGAGTTAGAGTTTCTAATAAATTACTTTATCCAGTCCTCAGAGAAGTTATGAATTTTTCTTAAAGCTACCTAAATTCTAATCAAGCTAAGAACCAATCTTGTCCTTGCTGTTGGTGATGGTGTTAAAGTCTCAAAACCCTTTCTAGGTCTCAGTAGGCCTTTTGCTAGAGTTCTAAATGGACGTGTGTAGGAATTCAACTATAAGGAGAAGGGAGCAAAGTAAACACAATCAGAACTTCTGCAGAGTCCAGACACCAAGTTTGCATGAGTATGTGCCAATATTGTGACAAACATGTGACAAACAACTGAAGGAAAGAGGTGACTGTCCATGATGACTCCACTGTTTTGAGCCAGGTCACTGTGGCCTTTCCTCACAAATCCACAAGCTCATCACTGAAGTTAGCATTATCATTACCCAGTCACCTTTCACTAGAGCCTCTGCTGGGGACTGAGCCTGTTGATGGGGCTTATGGGGAGAGCAGATAGGGACAGGAAACCGGGGAAGAAATCTTAGCCATGTGCCCCAAGCCATTAATCCTCAGCACTGTGTGAGGCCTATCTTAGACATGGCTAATGACCTTCACCTTAGCCAAGGTTGTTGGTTTCAGAAGGCTTCAAGTCACTCTTTTAAGTTTTCTGGAGAAAGAAGAAAACACAGAGCAGAATCAAAAGGCAAGAGAAAAAATTAAAAAGGTTAATTTTAGGAAGGTTAGACTCAATTTCATTTCTGAGAAACAGAACACCTATTCTTAAATGACTGCTATGACTAAAATAAGAAAAATGTAAAATAAAACAAAACAAAACAAAAAATACCCTAAAATCTGAATTAATGGGCATCTGTAGAGATGGCTACACATCTGGCTCAGTGGTGAAGAGTGCTTGCTGTAGTCATGAGGACCAGAGCCAGCACCCATGTTCCCCACACCCCTTTGACCTCAACTCCAAGGTTGCCAGAGGCAGGAGGATGAGAAAATGGGGATGCCTAAGTTCCAGGGGGTCAAAGGATAAGCCAAGATGACAGAGGAGGACACTGGAACCTTTGTCTAGTCCTGTATGTGTCCAGGCATACATACCCACACATAAGTAAATAGATCTTTTATTTAAATGTCCATTTCCAGCCCCATTACTTAGAGACCCACACCTCCATGTTACTTCCTCTAATTTTATGGCTTCTCAAGGCCGTTCAAATCAATGTGGGCAAGCAGTGTTTACTTGAACCTTAATTCGTATTTTCCAAACATTATCAAAATCCTCTGGTTACAGAATGTGCACTCACCAGAAGAGCGTGGCTATGACAGGAAACAATGCATCAGAATGAGACTCTTCCCCTACTCTCCCGACACTGATGTTGTTGAGGCTTTCCATCTGTAGTTCCCTCATTGAGATGGTGGAGGAAGGTGCAGTTTCCTTTAAAGCTCGACAAGTACTACAGACTTGCCCCCGTGTCAGTAGTGTCTGAGGACGCGGGCTTTAATTATCCCTTGAATTGCATCTGCATGCTGCAGTGTGTCAGCAGACTGTGTTGCTGTGTGTTTAGGCTCATTTCAAATTGCCAACAGTGCACATGCAGTATTCTACACAATACTCACTCCATGGTGCTTGCTTCTTTTGACACCACCCTTTGCTCAAGATTCCTTGTCCCTTACTTTAACAGACACAATAACAGCAGGTATGCATGACCCTGTGGCTTCGTCTCAGGCTAGCCTAGGGTTATATCCCACTTCTGTTTTAATGAAGACGTCAGACCTTTTTCTTCTCCCCTCAGAAATAGAGCATAGAAAAGTAAAGATTATAAAAATGGCATTCGAGATTTCTGCCAGTCTGCTACACTTACAGGTAATAATTTGTTATAAGCATACTATCTACTTGTAAAAATCACTGTTTAGCTGGCCCTAGCAAGAACCCTCAGATTTCTGAGTATGTTTGGCATCAATTTCTAGCCGAAGATTCTATCTAGCTCTGTGTGTGTGTGTGTGTGTGTCTGTCTGTCTTATGGGAGGATTAGAAGATAGTTTTCCAAGACCAAACAAAAATGGAGGCAGCCACCAGCACCTGAGGGGGCTGTTCTGGGGAGTGGGAGAGACCCATGGAGGTTTCGTGGTCATATGGGGCAATGAAGGATGAGACTGCAGAGAGCACGATTTCTCCAGAACAGCTAGAGAGAGAGGAAGGTCTTATGGGAAGATGCTTTTTGAAAGTGGTTTTGTGAAATTGGGAACAAATGGTAGAGTAGGGCAGCATACACCATGGACAGAAAAGCAGACAGAGGGCAAGGGGATCTCAGAACAGCAGCAACAGGATGACAGCGAGGCAGACAAAGAACAGGTCCTTAAGGAGCAGGGCCAGTGGGTGGGCCACCCAGAGGCCCATCAGATGACATTTCTAAAGCTAGCCCCCAAGGTCTATTCCTTTGTTTGGCCACTGACTCAGTTCTGAGACAGAACACCAAGGTCCAGCAATTAAAACTCGTGATTTGGCTATACCCGCAAACTTGACCAATCAGGACATATCAACCTACCCCAGCACAACGTTACCCTTTTTCCTTAAAGACCACTTCTGCAGAAACGCCTGCTGCTTGCCATCTTTGTCAGATCCTGAAGCAGATGCCCCTTCCCACCTCCTCGATCTCTGTCCCTCTGGGGTAATAAATCTCCTTTGTGCTGAGAACTTGGGTCTGGGTATGTTCTGTACCAGCTCCAAGGCTCCCTACAGTTTCTCCTTTCTACAACAGTAGCTCTCAACCTTCCTAACTCTGCAACCTCTTAATAAAGTTCCTCATGTTGTGGTGACCCACCACCACCATAAAATTATTTTGTTGCTACTTCATAGCTGTAATTTTGCTACTGTTAAGAATTGTGATGTAAATATTTGATGTGCAGAATTTCTGATATGCTAACCCCAAGGGGGTTGTGACCCACAGGTTGAGAATTCTGGTCTATGACAAGGAAACTGTACCTGAGAAAGCTCAACTGAATGCTTGTCTAAACAAGACCAGAACAATGACCACCCAGTTGGCTCACCCATGAGGATGGGGGAATCTCACCAGGCCCCACTTCTAGTGGCAATCAATGGCCACGGAACAGGGAAAACCAGTCTCTCCACAATGAGCCCCCTGATAGGTTATCCAATCCGAAGTAGCCAGCTCTAAACACATACACATATGACCAACACTACATGGACTCAGCCACTTGTACTTACGTATGTACATACGTGTGTGTGTATGTGTGTGTGTGTGTGTGTGTGTGTGTGTGTGTGTAAAACCACACTAATTACACAAGAAGAGCTCATGAATTTAAGATGGAATTAGGGAAATATGAGCAGAGTCATATGGGGACTGAGGAGTGGAAAATATGTAAAAACAGTATTGCTTTATAAAATTCTCAAATATTAAGTTAAAAAACATAAGAGACAAAAGAATTTTTTTGCAAGAAACAAATTTTTATTGCAACAGACTTCTCAGAGCTGAGTTATGTTTCAGAGGAGTTACTGAGGGAGAGAATACAGAGGTTGAAGCTGAAGAGGATAAAATGATAGAGTTGGGCATATAGTGTATGCCTCAACATATATAAATGTTACATGTATTGGTGTGTTTATATTAACATAAGAATATTCATCTGTACATCTACAAGACACTTTTTCTGATGGCCATCAGTCTCTTCCTTACCACCCCTTGCTGGAACCAAGGGTCGCAGATAGAAGCCAGAGATCCCTCTTTTGGCTTGGGAACACAAAAGCTGGGTGTGTCCAGCTTTTCCTGGCTGGTTCCCACAGTCACAGAGCAGTGCTGCTTACTCTCTCCCACACCCTGGCACTGGGCAGACAGCTACCTTCCACTGTAGAAAACGGACACTGTACACTAACGGGAAACACACATGCCAGCATTCAAATCAAGCTTTTTATTAAGTGTTCCCAGTGAAGGTTAGTGCTCATTTGAATAATTTGCTGGGTCGTCTGTGGGCTGCGTGTATGGAATCAGATTTTCCTTGGATGCCACATTGTTATAAAATTCCCAACTTGCCCCAGAAATCTGTTTACCACGGAAACCAGGCAGGTTTTGTCTCTCTATTTGGGAGAAGAGAAGAGATTCTCAGCAACAAGGTCAAACCATTGAAGTACCCAAGGGCGAAAGAACAAATAGCTCAGGTTCCCTTCCTGAGATGCACAAGATTCAGACAGCAGGTGACCGAAAAGCCTTTCCCTTGGAATGCAACCATAGTTAGAGAGAGTCACTCAGAAACATCGCAAAGTGAAAAAGCATACTGTGATAAGCAAGGAAGATGCAAATCTCTGCTGGTCACAGCATGACATGGGAAGTCATGTCTGACTTGCACAGACTTCTAGGGGTCGTTGTCAAGGAGACCCACTGTGACAAACTGCATACTCAGCAACTGGCTCCTGCTTTCAATTCTACACTAGTATTATTTATTATTTTTAATATTGCTTTTGACAGAGGCTATATCTATATGTACACAGACTACACATGCATGTGTATTTGTAGACACACAGACTACACACAAGTTACTGTTAATTCTAAACATGCGTGAAGAAGGACCAGCAACCCAATCATCACAGCCAAGTTAGTTAAAGCAGGCCATCAATTAAAGGAAGCTTTTCCCCAGATCTGTGCACATGGACCGTCTCCCCTGAAAAACGGGGTTCAAGAGATTGGACACGAGGAAGACAAGGTTTGCATAGCTCGAGGTTTCAGTATTTCCAAATTGGAAGTTTGGCAGGCAAAACAGGCAGATTTCTAGAAGCAGAACATAGGCATAACAAGTTGGTCCTAGCAACCTCCTGAAACAAAGACATAATTGCAAAGGTGGTCATAACAAGGTATTCATAGCAACTTTTTGAAATGAGGGTAGGGTGGGAAAATGGTTATGAACATTTTTTTTTTTTAAAAAAAGGCACAGCTGTCAGTTTCCTGCAAAAGACAGTGAACCATTTGTAGTTAATGTTACAGGTGGGGCATAGCCCAGAGACAGTACAGAACCATTTGTAGTCAATGTTATTGGGTATAACCCAATGCTTGAGAAACAGAGGTTTAACCATAAACAGGAATGAACCTAGTTTGTCTTTACTATAAGATGGCTTTTAAACCTAAAATGGAGTCAGGCTGGTTCATCATTACATATATATATATATGTTCGCTATAGAGAGAAGATGAAAGAAAACCTGCCTAAAGCTGGGCAGTGGTAGCGCATGCCTTTAATCCCAGTACTTGGGAGGCAGAGGCAGGCAGATTTCTGAGTTCGAGGCCAGCCTGGTCTACAGAGTGAGTTCCAGGACAGCCAGGGCTACATAGAGAAACCCTGTCTTGGAAAACAAAAAACCAAAAAAACCAAAAAAACAAAAAGAAGAAGAAGAAGAAGAAAAAGAAGAAGAAGAAGAAGAAGAAGAAGAAGAAGAAGAAGAAGAAGAAGAAGAAGAAGAAGAGGAAGAAGAAGAAGAAAAGAAGAAAGAAGAAGAAGAAAAAGAAAAAGAAAAAGAAAGAAAACTTTCCTAAAACAGAGAGCTTTAAACTAGTATCTCATGTATTTCATGTTGGAGTCAAACTTCTTATGTAGCCAAGGATGACCTTGAACCTTAGATCTGCCTGAATCCATGGCTTTAGGACTGGGATTACAGATGTGCACCCCCAGGCCCTACTCGTGAGGTACTGGGGTTCGGGGGGGCGCCTTTATGCATACCACACAGGTATTTAACCAGCTTAGCTACATGCTTGACCCTTGTCTTTTTCTTGTAAGAGGCTTTGTCCCCTCAAGCCCTCACCTGATAACCCCCATTTGTGTTCACAGCTTATCTGGGGGATCTCTTGTTCTGTGGGAGCCAAATTTCTAGCTATTTTTTGCTCTCATTGGAATTCTGGTCTGGGGTTTCATTTGTCTGTCTTCCTCCCTTCTTTTTTACTTCCCTCCTTTCTTCCTGTTCTGGACAGAGAAGTTACATGTTCCTGGGGGGGCTACTTCTGCCTTTCAGTGTATATGTATCTTTCTTGGCTGTATTTTATCAGGGAAAGGAATTTACCTTCTGACTTGGAGCTCTGGTCTTGAACTTCTCGAACACCCTTGGTTTGGAAAGTGTTGGCCTCCATCCTGCAGCCCTCTCCTCTCATCTATAAGTGTGGAATTTGCTGCCTGCCTACTGAAGTCCACCCAGCACAGTCTACAGCCTTCTTCCTTTTGGCCAGCAGTAGCGGGAGAGGAAGAAATGAGATGGGTTTGCATTTTTTTTCTTTGTAGATTTATGTTGTTTTGAAGCATCCAGTATTTTCTTTGCTCATGCAATCAAGAAATCTTTTAAAATTTACTTTAGAATTTTGCCAAGAATTTATAGCAGTTTCTCTAGTCTATATCTTCTGAGATCTCTCTCCATCTTTCAAAAGTTAGGACGGTATGTGCTTGTAAACTTTTAAAGCTTTTTTATTTTTGTTATTGAAAGTATAGCCTTGTACACTGGCATGAAGCTGACAGAGAGCCAAGATGCTTAGGAATGGTGTCCAGATCAGCCCAGATCAGAAAGCTCTCAGTCGCACTGGTGGATCACAATATGACACAAATGGGGACATATCACATTGGGACGTGAAAGGACTCGTTTACACATCCTCTTACAAGAAAAAGAGAAGAGGCAAGGATGGAGCTCAGTTGGTTGAATGTCTGCCTGGCATGCATAAAGCCCTGAGTTATACCTCCCAGTACCTTAAAAACTGGGCTTGATGCTGCATGTCTGAAATCCCAACACTAAAGAGACAGATACAGGCAGACCAGGAGTTCAAACTCACCCTTGGCTGCCTAAGAAGTTTGACTCCAACTTGGAATACATGAGCTACTATCTCAAAGGAAGGTGGTGCACATGCATGCAGAAAGGAGATGCTTGGATCTTAGTAATCTCTATTAAAAACATGTTACAGACTGCTGGCTCCTCTCAGTACGTCTCCCCCCAAAAACTTCCCACCCCAGCTCCCTGACCCCTATCCTAAACTTCTTCAGTTCCTGAGTTTTGCTTCCCTTTCTTCAGCATCTGATCTCTGTCTAATCCAGACATTTCTGCTATCTGCTCTCTTGGCTTCTTGGTTCTTCCCTTGGTTCCCATGTTCTCTCTCTGCTCCCCGCCCCCATTCTTGCCCTCTCTCCTCTTCTCCACTCTTTCTCTTTCCCTCTTGTCTATTTCCTCTCATGGGCAGGTTGAGTCTGCTGGTCATGTTCAGTCTGGACTCTTCCAGATGCCTCTGGCCATGCTCTTCCTCATGTCTACCATAAAACTCTTCTCTTCAACTGTATCTAGGAGCCTCTGCATCCTCAGTTCCATGCATACAGTTTCTAAATCAATATCAAGTGTATAATTATATGTTTATAACTTATAAACACTATAGTTAAGTAAAAAGAACCTAAAATATTTAGATAAAAAAGAATTTTTTAAAAATAAATTGAAAAACCAAATGTCACAGCAGGGGTCCAGGGCAGCTGGAAGACGCCAAGGCAAGCGCTGCTCCTGTCCTGGCAGGTGCCACCACAATAAACAATTACCCAGTGGCAAGGTGGAAAAGCAAACACAGAACAGCGCATTTGCTGTGGAGAGGGGTGCAACTGAAGACATGGTGGCAGTAACCACTGACAGAGAGCGTGAGGTCTACATGCTGTCATTGCCTGGTAAGGCTGTTATTGCCCAGTAAAGCCAGTGGGCTGTTGTACAACAGCCTGGAGCTTATGCAGATGCAGACAGCCCCGGAACCTGCTGCTACTTCCTGAATTGAACCTCCTCAAAGGACTACTCTGAGAGGCTGCCTTGACTGTGGCCCATGCTGCTGCCCCAGACCATGATGAAACCTAAGATCTTTGTGGAGGAATGCAGGTGGTGATGTTCAAGTCTCAGAGGCCATTCCAATGGAGTGGCAGGTGTAGCCACCTGAGGCCACGTTGAGACCCGTGGTCCACGCAGCTGCTGAAGGCCATGAGTGAGTCAGTGGTCCTGATACAGCCAAGGGTCATGTAGATGTCTGGGGTCCTTATATGTTGTGATCATAAAAAAGGAGAAAGAGCTATAAGAATATGTTCTGGAGGAGTGTGGGGGAAGGGGGTGCCTCAGCAAGCCCATGCCGAGGCATCCTTTCCCCCTGAGACCAGCCACATGATGGTATAGTATAGAGTTTATTCAGCGCATGGGGGGGGGGGTGGAGTTAAGAGAGTAGTAGAGGCAGAGAAAGGCAGAGAGGAGGAGAGAGTAGAGAAGTAGAGGCCGGCCATGGCCACGTGGAGAGAGGGGAGAGGGAATGGGAAAAGAGGGGGAACAAGGGGGCAAGAGAGAGAGGAAAGAGGAACGAGAGGGAGGAGGGGCTAAGGGTAACTGGGACAGAGCATACCTAACTGTTGCCAGGTAACTGCGGGGGTGGAGTCCAGACAGAATACCAACATTGTAAACACCTAAGCCAGTAGGGACATTCCTAGTCTGGGCTGTCCCCTGAAACCTTGTTAATGTATTCTAGGGAGAAAGCCGCCCTGCCCCTTTCAGATAGAAGCAGAGGGGAACATGTGGACCTCACCAGCCCACAGCACTGGCTCTCCTCAGTCGATAGCTTCTGGAGTGGATGCACTCAGAGAAGGACTCGTTCTTGAGGGAGCTGACCACGAGGAATTTGACCATGCTTCAATGAGTGCACAGACAACATAAAGTAGACTTGTTTTCTTGTTTTGTTTTGTGGGAGTGAGGAAGGAGGTCACAGAGGATGGTGATGCAGACATGGAAAGACTGGGAGATAAGCATAATTGGGGTACATGATGTGAGATTCCCATATAATCTATTAAATAAAAATAAAATATTTAAAATGAAACAATACAAACTTGTGAATGATTTCCCATTCAGGGGTCAGAAAAGTGACATGGCAGAGAGAGCAGAGACAGATGAAAACTCAAAAGCAATAGACACAGACCTGAGGAGTTCAGCCACACTCAGAAGCGGAAAGCTGCTGCTGCTGCTGCTGCTGCTGCTGCTGCTGCTGCGCAAGACAGAAGAGCATGCGCACTGGAATTAGGATCATAAGCTTAGGGAGCAGAGGCAGGAGGATAATGAATGTGAAATTGAAAAACGGACAAAAAAGTGAGAGAGGAAGGAAAGGGAAGAGGAAAGGATTAGAGGAAAAAGAGTGGGGAGGAGAAGGAGGAGGAAGAGGAGAAGGAGGAGGAAGAGGAGAAGGAAGAAGAGAGGCAGGAAGAGAGGGAGGAAGAAGGGGAGGAGGGAGACAGGCAAAAATGACCAAAGAGAAATGATCGCATAATCACCACTATTGCAGAATGAGGGACTTTACAATAATAATGAAAAAAAAAAAAACAAAAAACAAACAAAAAAAAATCAAAATGAAGCAGAACTGCGTGTCTGGAGAGGAGCTCACTGGACAAAAGTACTGTGTGAACGGAGGAGCAGAGTCCAAACCCCTAGCACGCTGGTCACTGTGCTATTTCATTTCATAGTACTTCTCTGTTCCTATTCCTATTGTCTCAAGTGAGGCTCACATGCAGCCCCGTTTCTCCTGAGAACTCTTCTCAGAGAGCTAGCATAGGGCCTGGGACAAGCACCTAAGAAACGGATGAGTGCTTCTCTCTCTTCGGGAACCTGGAAGGAGCTGTGTAAGGAGCTGTGTGGAGTGTAGTCAGCGCGTCGAGAAATGAAGGGAAGATTTCTCCCAGGTTCCTTTCCCAAAAGATGTGGTGTTTGCCTGGGAAGTTTGTAGTTTCTATATGTCCCTAGATTGAACAAATGGGACTATATGAAAAATTTAAAATTTTCTCACAGTAGAGGGAATATAGTAGAAGTATAGAGAACCCTTGCGAGCTATACCTCATTCTGATTGTTATTATCAAACATTAGATAAAGAGCTCAAAAATTAAACATACAAAAAAGTCCCAAAGTGCTAGTCAAAAAAACGGGCTTATCAAACTAACAAGGAATTTTCAAAAACAGAAATACAAATGGTCAAAAATAGTTTTAACGGTATTCAACAGCCTTAGCGATCAGGGAAATGCAAACTAAAAGTACTTTGAGTCTATCTCTTGCCAGCCAGAACAGCTCTGATCAGGAAAGCATAGCAACAAATGCTAAAGAGGCTGTGGGGAAAGAAGACATCTCTTCAGCCAATTGTGGACGTGTGAACTGGTACAGCCACAGGGAAATCAGCATGATGATTTGAACCACTTGAATTACCATATGACCCAGCTGTACCTGGTACACGACCAAAGGACCCTATATCCTAGCACATGTATACTTATGCCTCCATATTCACTGCTCTGTAGACAACTAAGTGGATAATGGAAGCTTGTTGCATACAACAGTGGATTAATAGAGACATGGATGATGGCCACTTGCTGCATACAACAGTGGGGTTTTATTCAGCTGTAAGAAGTAAAATTTTGATGACTTTGGAAAGGGGATTGGTCTGGGAATTATCACTTTAGACAGGGTGACCCAGATTCAGAAAGACAAGTATCCACTTCCCTGCACATGTAGATATGTATGTAGATATGGGGAAAATAAAGCGTATTGAAAAAGGACAGAAGACAACAGGACACACAGGGCATGAAAGCCTGATGCTGATAGAGAAGGTGGAGAGATCGACTACAGCAAAATACATTTGGAAATGCTATTATGAAACCTAACAGTTTGTATGCCTATTTAAAAATAAAATAAAAAAGGAAAAACCAGGTAAGCAAGGTTTTCCTGACTCCTGGCAGGAAGAACAAGAGACTTGGGAAAGATACCAGAGACAATGGAGCTGGTGCTTTGGAGCCTTGATAAAATGATTTCTTCTTTCTCCATACTGATTTTGGATTTGGGGACATGGCCCAACTATCCAGTCACCTCACACAACGACAATGTCAGTGATGGACAGTCTCCCTCATGATCCCCTTAAGATACTTTTTCTAAAAGAGGAGGCTTTTTATACACAACCAGAAATCCACAGTGGCTGAGCATCTCAGTCACGGCAGCAGCAGGACTGCTGGCTTGAGTTCTCTACTTCAAACAAATGCTAAGAGTGAGACACAGATGTCAGAGGAACAGCATGTCCCACATGGACAATCACTCAGAGGAAGGAGAGGCCAGGGCCACCCTGACCAACTCCAGCTCTGTATACCTGTGGCCAGCCCAGAAAGGGCTATGGGAGGACACAGGAAAACGCACACACACCCCCGGCTCCACGTCTGTCATGTTTCCACTTGCTCAGGGGCAGGGAGAGGATGGAAACAGTCCTCTGAGATCTAGAGGGATGAAGAACTCCAAGGCTGGAATTATAGGGGTGCCCAGCATGGAGGAGACCCAACATTTGGTTCCTAGCTCCACAAAAAGAAAAGGAAATAGCAAAATAAAATAAACAAAAGTGAAAATCTATTTCCAAGTCCCAGACGTTGTAGGGATGGAGCACATGTTCAGAGACTAGCTTACTACCATCTCTGCTCCTGTGAGCAAATAGGTCAGCTGTTACTTGTTTCTTTTTAAGGGAGCTTTATGACTGGAAAATCTCTAAGGTTTTATTTTCTCCACCTCCTAAATCCCCTAAATCTCCAAATCTAAACCAAGTAATGAAGCATGAATCTTGATAGAGTAGAGCCATTTGCCAAGGCAGAATCCCATAATTCTCTTTTCTTCTTGGGCTGGCCACAGGTAAACAGAGCTGGAGTTGGTCAGGGTATCCCTGGGGTCTCTTCTACTGAATATCTATCCATGTGGAACATGCTGTAGACTCCCGTATATGCTTTTATCATGAGAATAGAATGGAATGTTCCCCATTCAATTTTCCTGTCTCTATCAAACAACTTTTTTGAAGGGAAGATTATTCACTAAATTGCCAGTTAGTAGAAGGTTAAGGTCTATAGGGTATGACTTGACATCTGGATAGTCCCATACCAGACACTGGAAAAGCAAACCAGAAACTGAATGTTTCCCTTGGTAAAGAAGAGAGTCTTTTCTTTCCTATTGTGAATTCACTGGGGAGAGGCATGTGTGTTAAGTGAGATGTTGTGGGCTATCTAGGGTCATTCCATTTCCCTTGTTTTGAGAAATTACCCTTCTTTTATAGGAATTCTCATACATCCTGTGGCTGAATCATTTTCACCAATCCTAGGGCTGGGCTTATTTAGACTTTGTGGATCAGAGTCTTCCACACCCGTTAGTATACTACTCTTTGTACAGATGTTCAAGACATACACATAAGGCTTCACAGTCTTCCAAAGGCTCCATTACTGCTAGTCATGGCTATATTTAAAAAGCACGGGGTGGCTTTTCGATCAATCTTAAACATCAGAAACAGTTGAATTGAGGAGCTATGATTTGTAACTTTAAATTTCACAGCTAACACTCAGTTTCATAAATCTTTCCTAATCTTCAGAGTTGACCATTTTAAGTTTCCTGTCCTTTGTAGTAATCCAATCCCTGCATAGCTATATGTACCAAAAGGAGACTCCAAACCTCATCTGGTACGGCAGGAATTCTAAATTCTTAGAATGAGTCAAGTTCAAATACAACTCCATGTGGCACAGAGGATGACCCCTATCCCTTTCTGGGTAAGAAAGAGCAGATGAGGGAGGGAGGTGCCAACAGTGGCTGTGTGCTGTGCTATCACAGTGAGAGCTTCTGATCCCCCCAGGTTCCTTTCAAACTTGAAACAAACTCATCTTATAAAACAGAAGTTGGTATAAATAAAGAAAATATCTAATAAAAAATAAAGAAAAGAAAACAAAACAGGAGTTGGAAAAAATGGCCTCAAAGCTGGCCTCAAACTCTCTAGGTAGCCGAGGATAACCTGAACTTCTGCTTTTCCTGCTTCAGGCTTGGGAATTACAAACATGCCACTACCTCCAGTTTCAAGTTGACTTTTAGAGTCTTTGTTGCTTAATGTGTGTCCTCTTGCCCAGTGTGTTTCTAGGTTTAGTGATAACTTGTTTAACCCCCTTTCCACTGGGCACGAAACAATCTTCACTTTCTAAATGGGAAGTGCATGTTGGGATTCCTTAGCCTTCATGTAAATACATGGAGCTTACTGCCATGAGCACATCCTTGTGAGGCATCTGTATAAGGACAGTCCTGGAACAACTTAGATTGCAAGAGGTAGAACATTTCCTTCTGTTGCTCTTTTTTTAAAAAAAAATAATAATAGTGTTTCTGCCTGTGGCTTGTGAAAATTACAGGAAGCCATGACAAGAAGCTGCAGTATGGAGGGATGCTTATTAAAATCTGCATACATTATGTATGAATCTGCACTCGTTTTGACCTCTCCTGGAAGCCTCCCAATCCCGATTATACCAGGCTGAGCTGTGAAGCTCAGAAAACTGCAAAGCCCTTTAATTGGGGCATGAGGAGCTTCAAAATACCAGTTCAGAAAAGCTTCTAAGGCTTTATGTTTCTCAAAATATATAAGCTAAGTTCTTGTGCAAGTGCCATCTTCTACCCTGAGAAGATAGATCCAGTCAACACTGAGTGTGCCAGCCAGGCAGCCTGTCAAAACCAGGGACAGAACACCCATTGTATAAATCTGTAAGGAGCAGCAAAATTAGGGAACAGCAAATGCTAGAGCAGGACTGTTCCTGGGACTTCAACCTACAAACTCTCCACTTCCTGACACCAGCAGCCGGTAAAGGAACCGCTATTTGGAATAAAGGAAAATGGAAGTCACATGAGATGGACAGACGCCTTTTCAAAGGCACATTTGAAATTCCAGCTGGTTTAGAGTTCTGGAAGAAGCCTTGATCTTTTGTTCTGATGGAAGGTGTGTTTGCCTTTGAGTAGAAAGGGACAAAGGGCTCCAGGCTGTTTCTAAGAGCTGAAAGCTCTCATTTGATGAGAGGGGATGGCTTAAAGGAGCCAGGGCTCAACAGTGCAGGGTGGGGGGTCATGACAGGGGAGGAGTAGATGGCTGAACAGCCCACATCGCCTCTTCAACCACCAAGGCCAGTTGTTCAAACTGGTGTGAATACCTTGCCCTTTACAATTAACTCAGAGTTGATGCAGCCATGGAAGTTTAGCACCCTGGCTTGTTGCAATAAACACTTCTCTACACTTGGGTAATGGAACACTTGGGGATCTGAATGCATAGTAGTCAGACACAAGCTTCAAATCTCTGAAAATACAATTTAGAAAAAATGAGTTTTGGCTTTTCTGCCAATCTCCAAAACATATCTGACCCTGTAAGCGTCCATGATTTGCTGAAGAATGACACCCTGGTCTCACACAGTATGTAAACACAAAGAGTGTTTTATTCTGCACAAGTCCAGCATGCTGGGGTCTCCCATTACCAAGACAGAGAGACACCTAAGCAAGATGTAGGCCTGATTTAAAGCACGTTAGGGAATTCCAGGGTAGGTGGCCTCCATATTAATCTGTTGGGTCCATCTCTAGGGACATTCCATTACTGGGCTCTGGGAGGCTGGAAACTTGGTGGGGACATCTGAAAACTATTGCAGAGGAAGTACCTGAGGAAGTATGGAAACTGCTGCTGACCCTTTGTCCTTAGGTCAGGTGGCAGGGCATCTTCTGAGGCCTGGACTTGCCTGGACTTGCCCAGTTCTTGGAAACAGATTTAGGCCTACTCCCCTTAACTGCCAACAGGAAGCCTGTCATGGCATCAGCCTGGCCTTCTCAACCCAGTTCCTAACTTCGTTATCTACCCTGTGATCAATATCTTGCTAAACTTTTATGTGTTGTTCTTGTTTTTTTTCTATGCATTAGTTTAGAAAAGAAAAAAGAAAAAAAAATAATCTTGAAGAAATTCACTTCATCTTCTTGTTTTTCAGTAAGAATTACCAAAAATGCCTGGCATGTTGCATGGTGGTCAGGAAGGAAATTAATCAACCCAGATCTGTCTAGAGTTTGGAAGCAAAAAACACAAACATACACAGAAAAATTAAGGTTCTAATTAAAAATTATCAACTGATGTTTATCCCCTCTTTTTCCTCAAATCCTACTAAAAGTATAGTGGAAGGAGAGAGAAGATATTAATACACTGAAACAAAAAGAATAGAAGACACAAGAAAATGTGCTCATTCTTGGAATAAAGAAAACAGACCCAGGCTAGAGAGACAGCTCAGCAGTTGAAGCGCTTGCTGCCTGAGAAATATCTACTAGAAATCCCTAGGACCCAGGAAAATGTCACCTGTAATTACAACCTAGGAAGCCAGACACAGGGATGTGTGGCACAAACTGGCAGTGGAGACTAGCTTTATAAGGCAGTTCTGGATTTCACTGACAGAGTCTGCTTCAATGAAGAAGGTAAAGAAGGAAGAAGATGCTAGGCATGTCCAAAACATATGGATAGGCACCTGCACACATGTCTGAAAACACACGTGCTCATGTACACACCACACGGGGCATCTCAGGGCTAGCTGAGAATGAAAGAAGAGGTCATTAGGAGAACATGGTGGGCACACTGAGAATGACTTTTAAATTCATGACCTCCAGCCACTACTTTGAAATTTTCAGTATTGTCAGCCTTGGTTGGGAGTTAATTACAATATCAAGGGCGCCCCTCCCTCTGAGGAATAAAGGAGCAGTGGGTGGGCAGCTCTCTCCTTTCCACAAAAGAATCACCTAACTGTGTTTCTGTCTAAACGGGGAGTAAAAAGAGTCTATGCCTCCAAGTGTCCTAACTTTGTTAGTAGCCAGCTTCAAAAAAAAAGGACGCACTCCTCTTGTTCAGTCGTCGCAGTGGAAAGCAAGCCAGGTGGTGAGGGTGGCCCTGCTGTTCACAGCTTTCCCAATGTGGACTGTTGTCGCCAAAAGCAACAGGGAGGCAGTTTTGCCCGAGAACTTACAAACCACACAAACCACCCCAACTCCCTTTGGTATGCCCCAGCTATGAAGCAGTTTCCAAGAACACATCTGCACCTAAACAAAGCTTGGCAGCTGCAGGGAAGGTAAGCCCCACCCTCATGTCTCTGAAGAGGGACACACACAGATTAAAGACCTATGCTTCCCGCTTTTGTTTTGTTTTGTTTTGTTTTTTGATTTTTTTGTTTTGTTTTGTTCTTGGAGTTTCCCCTTGTGACCCCACCATAAACTTCTAGAATGTTCAGTTGTGCAACTAGAGCTAGTGAGTGGGTGGCATTTCCATTTTTGCTTTTTTTGGATAAGTCAATGGGAAACAGATTAAATATTCATGGCTCTGCCCCCAGTCTCTCTCTCTCTATGGAAGCCAAAACTGTTAGGCCGTACATAGACGGTAAGTCTCCTAAAGAGGTAGAGCAGATAGAGTAGTCGATTCAAATCGACATTAAGAACTATATTTTTATTAAGGTAGTTTTCCAATTTCATATTCGTTGCTGATGATTTGTGAAGTTTGCACTCATGAAAGGTGGAGAGGGTGAGGATGATGGGTAATCGACAGGATATATACAGTAAGGACAGGGAAAGGGTTAAATGCTTTAGCAGCCTCCTTTCAGGACAGGCTATTACACTGTAAACCTAGGGAAACGGCTATGCCAAGACACTGGAGTGAAATCTAATAATCTTTTGGACTGCTTAAACTTGTTCTGTGGGAGGAACAGCTCAAATGGCTGGGTCTAGGAGAGAGTGGGCAAGCCAGGCTAAGGCTTAGGTGAGCGACGTGAAGAGGGGCTCAGACTTGGATGGCTTCTGCAAGCATATGTCAAAGAAAACCACAAGAGTGGATGAGACAGCCTTGGGCTGAAAGGAAGAGAAGAGAGAAAACAGAGAGAAACAGGAATCCATAAAGAAGAAGAGAGGGGACATCCAGAAAAGTCACATGGGAACTGGAAGAGAAATGAAAAAAGGATGCCAGGGAGCACAGATGCTTCAAGAACCGTGGTTATGACAGGGAGAGCAATATGACAGGGGAGTGAGTGTGCAGGAAGCAGATTGGAGAGACAGGATGAAAACCCCCACAAGGAACCATTGCATTAACTCCGCAAGGAATCCTACGGCATCATGCTCAGCTTCTTGCTCATTTGTGGAAGAACCCTTGCTTTATAAAAAAGGTCACATTTTACAATTTTTCTTTGATGATTTCATCAGTGTATACAGTGTACCTTGATCATCTCTACCCCACTCTTCCATCCCTCCATCTTCCCTTTTGCTCACCGATGTGTAATCATCCACCAGATCAAAGGGCAACACATCAGTGGCCACACAGCCAACAAAAAAGGACTCCTCTCCAGAGACCAGCAACCACTAATAGCTTTTTACCTGGGGCCCGAGCCTCAGAGCACTTCTCCTATTCATGTAGGAATGCTGACTGGCTTGATCTTCCACAGGTCTGATACGTAACTACAGAAGCTATGAGTTCCTAAGTACCACGGTCACGCCATGTTCAGAAGAAAGCATTTCACAGCACTTCTCATCCTTCCATGAAAAATTTCCACCCTCTCTTCTGTGATGCTTCCTGTGTATTGGTGTGTGGTTATGTGTATGTACGTATATGTGTGTGTATGTGTATATGTGTGTATGTTTGTATGTGTGTGTTTATGTATATGTGTGTATGTGTGTGTAAGTATGTGTGTTTATGTGTGTGTATGTGTATATGTGTATGTTTGTATGTGTGTATATGTGTGTATGTGGGTGTGTGTATGTGTGTGTATCTGTGTATATGTGTGTATGTGGGTGTGTGTATGTGTGTTTATGTGTGTGTATGTGTATATGTGTATGTTTGTATGTGTGTATATGTGTGTATGTGGGTGTGTGTATGTGTGTGTATCTGTGTATATGTGTGTATATGTGTGTATGTGGGTGTGTGTATGTGTGTGTATCTGTGTGTGTGTACATATGTATGTTTGTGTGTGTTTGTATGTGTATGTATGTGTTTATGTGTATGTGTGTATATGTGTGTGTGTGTGTGTATGTGTATACGTGTGTGTGTATGTATGTGTATGGTGTGTGTGTGTTTGTGTGTGTGTGTGCATATAGGTGTGTGTTTGTGTTTGTGTGTGTGCATGTGTGTATTTATGTGTGTATGTGTACATGTATGTGTGCGTGTATGTGTGTATATGTGTGTATGTGTGTGTGTACATGTAGGTGTGTGTATGTGTGTATATGTGTGTGCATGTGTGTGTATGTGTGTATGTGTGTTCGTATGTGTGTTTGTGTGTATGTGTGTTTGTATGTGTATTTATGTGTTTATGTGTATGTGTATATGTGTGTGTGTATTTGTGTGCTTATGTGTGTGTTTATGTGTGTGTATGTGTATATTTTGTGCATATAGGTGTGTATATGTGTGTGCATGTGGGTGTGTGTATGTGTGTATATGTGTGTGTATATGTGTGTATGTGTGTGTGTATATGTGTGTTTGTGTGTATGTGTGTGTGTATGTATGTGTGTTTGTGTGTATGTGTGTGTGTTGGGGGGGTAATTAATATAGATGCCTCATTTAGAAGTAAGCAAACAATGATCACTATTCTCAAGTATTCGGTAAGTTATGAGTCTCTACATAAATCCCTGACCACTGCAAAAGAGTGCATAAGTCTCCGACCAAGGAAGGGAGCACACTAAGCTACAAATACAAGCAGAACTATTTAGAAGAAAGTTTGACTATGGAGACATGACTGTCTAAAGCCAATGCTACACAGGGCTCAACAGTCACGTAGGTAGGCATTGCCACAGGTAGTCACAGTTTGGCTTTATTTTAATCATGTCACTAGGAGTGAGCATCAGCGGGTTCTCCATGCTGCTCAGCCCTGATTCCTATGTGACTGTTCGTGGCTTCCTGTCATCCCCTCAGCTGGGGACCTGGCTACATGCTTCAGGAAGAGAGAGAAAATTATAATGACAGACTTCATTCCTCTTTACTGCTGAATTTAAAAAGACTCTATTGTATATATAAACCACATTTTCTCTATCCATTCACTGGGCAACTACTTAGTAGGATGGTTCAAGGCCACTCAGCTCTGGCAGAAGGTGTTGTTGACATGGATGGACTAGTGGAGTTGTTGACTTTAGGTGTTTAGTTGTCTTTTAGATGGAGAGAAAAATGTTAAAGGCTCCATTCCATCTCAGAAAGACAAATACTGCACTTTGCTCTTCTCTGCAGATCCTTGACTCTACAGATACATCAACTCACAGATGCACCCATGACATTAAATAGAAGTGAAACTGGGACAAGAGGGCTTAGTAGGAGGGGGTGGAGAAGAGGAGAGCCATGGAGTTGAGGGAGGAATAGTACAAAAGTACATTATTGACTTCCCAACAAAGAACTTGGATCATCAGGCTTGAAGGCTTGTTCCTTTACCCACTGAGCCATCTAGCTGGTTTAGAACATCAGTTTCATAACCTATGGAAACAGGCATAATAATGCTTCCCTCAAGTTCTCCAGGGGGTACGAACTGAGAAACTGTAAGTAAATCGTTTAGAATCCACAGGAACACAGGATGAATGGAGCTTTTAGTTCTTTCTCCCAAACTTGGCAGAAAAACTATTCAAAATACATTGAATTTATCTGTACATCATTTGTGCGTATTTACTATAACCCACACCTACAGTTACCCACACAGACAAGGCACATAGGGACAGCAAGTTTCACTTCAAGGTCTTAGGAGAGAGGACAAAGAGAACCCACACCATCCAGGAAGATGAAGTCACAAGCAGAAATCGGAGAGCAGAAATGCTAGATAATCAGAGAGATTTTCTAGGGCTAGAGTGGTAAATGTGACTCCAGAGCCCAGGGGAAAGTCATCCAAAAACATTCAGAGGGGAGCAGCAGGTCTCCTATCACAAGCCTCCTGAAAACTCACTCCTGAAGAGAGGAGTGGTAAGAACAACTGGGTCTCCATGGAAGGAAGGCCTTGCCTGTCTGCCAGCATCTGCAGTGAGCTGGCCAAGTCTGCCTGGAAGTGTCATAGACTGGTAAGGAATGCCAACTATTCTTAGCTCTCTCTTCAGAAGCTTGCTTTTATTTACTTATTTTTTACTCTTAGTTCCCTCAGACTCCGCCTTATAAATCACTTCATTCTCTGACAGGCTGGTGGGACAGGCTTTGCTTCATCCTGGAAGTTTGGAGAGCTCAGCTCCCAGTTCTCACAGGGTACAAAGGGTGAATGTCCTGCCTGCTGAAGAGCCTGAGAGTTTGTCAGCAGCCTGTCGGGAGGCTCCATTATACAACGTCCAACTATCCCTACCCTAAATCTATCAGGCTGGGAAAACAATGGGCAGAAAGTCACTTCACAGGAACTTTCCCCAAGGCTACTCATGCGAGATTAAGAAACTGAGTTTTATCTACAAGGGTGTGTTGACTCTCTTGCTGGTAGACCTGGAACTTGAAACAGGCTGCCGTCTTTTAAATCCACCCCCTATTAGTTACCTGTCTGTTGATGTGATAGAGCACCAAGACAACTTCTGGAAAGTTTATTTGGGTTTATGATTCCACAGGGACAAGGCACAATCCTGTTTCATCCAAACAACCTGTCAGGGAAGGAGGTGATCTATAAGCCAGTGTCTGAGTGAAC
>NW_022196906.1:7976723-8003158 GCF_008632895.1 Mastomys coucha
TGCTCTCTTCACAGGTCCATGGTGCTCTGGGGCAGGCTTAGCAAATAGACTGGTTGTCACATGGTGCATTCCAAAAGCTCTGCAGATGTTGTTGATAACACATCAAGGGGCAGTGTGGCAGCTAGAGGTAGTCATGGTGGTACAAGCAGGATGCTGAGAGCTCACATTCAGGGTTACTGTAACCCTGAAGCAGAGAGAGCAAAGGGGTAGGAGATGAAACTTTGTTCTCAAAGGCCAGTGAGGTAGTTCCTCCAGCAAGGCTGGGCCATCTCAGCCTCCCCAGATAGCACCACTGACCGGGGACCAAGTGTTCACGTGGCCAAGATAATGAAAGACATTGCTCATTCAAACCATTATGCCTCCTGAATCATGATGCCTGATGAGAAAGCCTCACTAAGGAGGCCCAAGCTGCCTCACACTCTTGGACTTCAAAAGGTTAATTATCACCGAACCATAGCAGAACAGGGAAGAATGTGAGTCAGCACTCTCAAACGCTTCTAGAAGATTTGGCATTTTAATATCTTTCTAAAAGACATTCACGCTCCATCAGAAAAACTTGGCATGCTCTCTGAGAGAGCTGGACAGAAAAATCAGGTCATATACCTTGTGGTATGACTTTGCTTAGAGCTGACATTAATTCTCACAGGCGTGCATGGCCTAGAGGATCTGTGACACTTTGGTAGCAGAGAGTAGGTCCCCATTGCTTCTTCACAGACAGCAACCAACAAATGATTCCTTTCAGATACTGGAGTCTACCAAGGGGCGATACTGCAGGTGATTGCTCCCCAGCAAACCCATGAGAAGCCATGGTGTGTATACGCATGTGCATATGTGCACGTGTGTGCCTGTATAGAAAACTAGATTGCTATGCATGGGACCTGATACAGAGAGTGTCTGCTGTTCTGCCAGGAGGCATGTTTGAAGATGCAAACATATATATTTAACTTAGTGGGTTGATGCTGGGATGCTAGGAGGGGTGGGGCTACATTCCAGAGGAAGGAGCAGCCTGTAGGCCTGAATGTGAGATGGAGTCTGGCTCCTTCATCGGGTCTGGAGCAAGGTGTGGCATGGAAATGGCTGGCGGTGGAGCTAGAGATATTCACAGGTACATACTGACCAGACAGAACGAGCAATCTAGAGGTTACCTCTGTTTGGTCGCAGCTGACTTTCTCTCTGTTCTTCCTTTGTCCTTCCTCTATTCCACAGTGGTGACTTTGACATAACCATGACAACTGTCCAATATCCATGACCCTTTCTTTTAGTAGCAGAAAGTCATTTTTTCACTCATGTACTTTGGGGTTTAGATAAATTGAAAGCTTCTCTTCCCCATCCCCCAAATTAGGGATAGACTTGTGACCCAGAATTAGCCAATACGATCATGACATTTCCTGACCTCTGAACTTGGTTCAGAAACATCTGCAAACCAATTAGGTTTAAGACATGTACAAGGCTGGAAGTTTGGCTGTATGAATGGAGTAATGACTCTGGAAATCTAAACACCATTACTTCACTGAGGTGGGTGAATGGCAAAGTGAAAGCTTGGAGCTCTTCCTCACTCTATTTGTCACCATTAGAATACCCAGCCTGAGAGTAGACCTGAATCCAGGACAGCTGAGCTGCACAGCGGAGAAAGACAAATGCCACACTCTGAGTACCTGCCCCTCGCTATGCTTGAAGCTACTTCACATCCTTGCTTGTCAGTAATGGGTGATAAATCCCTTTTCCAGATAAATACATGCTCCTTACAGATGAAGTGGCTTCATAGCCTTAGCTCCTTGCAGCTCTGACCCCTGAGTCCTGATGCTAACTGAGTCCAGTTTGCTAACTGGACTTGACTCAAGAATTCTGGGAAAGGGAGCATAGGAAGTATTAGTTCTGCCATGCATGGCTCCCAACACCTTTAACTCCTTAGAGTTCCTACTCTAAATCAACATCTATGTGGTCACCTTGGGCGCTGATTCATTAATTTACCCATTCTAATTTCCTCACTCTGCTTAAAACATCATACCTGCTGGAATATAGGGAACTGGTTCCTATCAGGACCCACATGCATAAATGACACCATAAAAGAAAACAATAGTTTTTGGCCAATTAGAATCAATCTGGTACCATCAAACGGCTGCCATATAAACCCAGTCCCCACTGTGAAATAGCAGCCAGCCAGGACTGTCTTCATTTGCATGGCAGGAATTTCATGGTGGGAACCCTAACCCAATGGACATCTCTCAAATAAAAGCCACCCTGTGCCAGGCAAGTACGGCTGCTACTGCCCAATCCCTCAGCTTTCTTGTAGAGTATATGAAAAACCTGGCCTTTTCTACTCTGCCCTGCCCTGTGCCACAACACTCACCTCCACAGACTCATTGACACTGTATAAACAGTATTGGACTGCAACAAAAATAGCAACAGTTTCCTAATCCTGTTGTGCTAGTCCACAAGTCTGGTTTCTGCTTACACCTTCAGTGTGCAAACACAGCTCCATACACAGAAACCACTCTCTACGCCCTGATGAGCTGGCTCCTCTCTGTCACTGAACTTCTGGCACTGACGCTCTCTTTGTCCACAATGTCCTTCTAGCCCTCTTCAAGACCCAGATCCAAGCCTTTTCACCCACCAATCCTTCTCAGACTAGGTCAACTTCTTTTTGAACCCTTGAAGAATGTCTGCACAAAAGTTCACCATTTACCATCTTGGAATGGCTGTTTATTTCTGTAGACAGGGTAGTGGTTTTCAACTTGTAGGGCATGGCCCTTTGGAAGTTTCAAATAACCCTTTCATTGGGATTGCATATCAGGTATCCTGCATATCAGGCACTTATATTTTGATTCATAACAGGAACAAAATTACAGTTATAGTAGCAATAAAAATGATTTTATGCTTGGCGATCACCACAACCTTGTATTAAAGGACCACGGCATTAGGAAGGTTGAGAAGCGCTGGAACAGGGTCTCAGTGCTATAGCTCAGAACTAAATATGTAGCCTAGGCTGGCCTCAATCTCATAATGATCCTCCTACCTCTTGAGTGCTGGGCTTTGGTCTGAGCCACCATTGCCCATCTGGGTATGTGCTTCATTTTCTATCCCTAACTAGATTTTATCCAAACCTTCTACACAGATGTACTCCTAAACAATTGTTTCTTAATACTTTCTTTTCATGCCAACCAATTATTTTCATTGGGTAATGAATGCTGAAGTTGTAAATAAATTTAAAAAGAGACCCTGCCCCCCCCCCCCAGCCCTACAGCCCTACAAAAGGCCTGCACAGCTTGCATTTGGTCCTGTTTTGTTATTTGGATTTAAAATTAGAAACATATGTTGATTTGCAAAACAGCCATTTTTCCTTGCTTTTTTTTATTCCCCCACTTCTGAATAGACCTTTAAAACCCATTATGTCAAGAAACAGCAATGAAAATGTCAAATTATAATACTTCCTCCTGCAATACATGCACATACACAGAGACACAGAAAGAGACACATACACTAGCCCTCACACACATATACATAAACACACATACAAATGTACTACACATATACACTCATACACACACTAACATACAAAGAGACATACTCATATAGAGACACATACACACATACAGAGCACACACTAACGTACATACACATACATAGTCACACACATACACACAGATACACACACAAACACGGACTAACACACATGCGTACATAGTCTCACACATACACACACACACACACATACACACACAGCCCTGTTGGTATATTTACAAAGATCCAAGTTGAGAAATAGAGGTCTAATTTTAGATTTGGATTTTTCCCTCAAGTCATAATAAGAAAAAAACCCCACAAACATTAACTGAAACTCCGGTGCACAAAACCTCTTAGTCATCACCACCAGGCTCTTAAAAAAAAAACAAAAAAAACAAAAAAAAAAAAAAAACAAAAAAACCCCAACAGTTTTCTAGTGAAAAGATTCTGATTCATAGCTCATGAAATCATGGATCCTGCCTGCCTGATGAATAGAAGTGATTGAAAAGGTCACTGCTAGGGCTTGACTTTACATGGAGTTTTCAGAAGTAGGAGCTGGGTCTGATCTGCTTTCCAGTTCATTTCCTACAATGCAAAAGGCTTCTTTTCAGACCCTAACCCGGAAGAGAGTAAGCTTCCACGGACAGCCATACAAATCTTATGACATCCCATAATCATCACAACAGTCAGTAAATTAATTGTGCAGTGAAATTTTGACCTCGTTTGGGAAATCCCCCACCAGGGCTGATGTGGTGTCCATAGCTAACATCTGACTTTCTCAGCACTGTTGGTGAATGGCAGCTCAGTGCTCAGTGTAGACCACAGGGTAGCCCGGGAGGTATCCCCAGAGGTTGTTTCTTGGTTATCTTGCATTCTGTGGGAGGAGTTTCCTGCTCTCTGAGCTACTGGGGTCCTAGAAGCAATGCTGCCTCCTTCAGAGTGTCTTGCAGGATGGACGTTTGAGGTTGTTTCTTGGTTATCTTGCATTCTGTGGGAGGAGTTTCCTGCTCTCTGAGCTACTGGGGTCCCAGAAGCAATGCTGCCTCCTTCAGAGTGTCTTGCAGGATGGACGTTTGTCGGCCCTTGGCCTCTGTTTCCTCTTTTCTCCACTTCTTTGTAAACACCAGTAAATGTCACAGGATCAAGGCAAATAGATGCATTCAGAAGATGTCTTTGCTTTGTGTGATCTTTACATCTCTCCTAGAATAAGCTGCTTCCCCACCCCCTTTAAAACTTTAGTTATTGGGGATTTGGTGATGAGAGATCTCCATTAGGAGTCAAGAGCTAGCCCAAATCTCAGCACCTTTGTGAGCCTTTCTTTGCACCTTTAACCCCTTCTCCTCTAATCCTGGAGGAGTAATGGATTGATTCTACCTGTATTTGTTATTCACTGTGAACTTTGTTTAATTCTAAGGCCTGGAGAAAGAGGCTCACTGGAACTTCATTGGAAAGCAGAAAGCTGTGTGTAGCAAATTCTTTTCTGAGCATAAATGAGAAAGGCTGTCCGGAGGAGTTTAATCAGTGATTTAATCTGTAGGACTTTCATTTCCTTACCACATCTGAGCCGGCCTCGCTCCTGTACTCTGAGGCTTCCGGATCACTCTGAATTTTGGGATTAGAGTTGATTTGGTTCCTAAAATTGCTCTAGAATACTCCCTAATGGTGCTTGAATTCAGACCCCGGAGAAGCCTTCTTACTCTCAGGCTGCTATCCTGTTTTAAAGATGGTGTTTGTGATAATAGGAACCCAGCCCAAATAGCATCACAATAGGATGTCCATGATAGGAGAAACTGGGGAAAGATTTCTTAGGGTTAGGTAAGGTACAACCCGTGATGCTTGAAAATCTTAAAAGAGAGATTTCAGCCTTGTTCTCAGAAGGGGTGTGTGTGTGTGTGTGTGTGTGTGTGTGTATGTGTGTGTGTGTGTGTGTGAATGTGTGCTTCTTGGCTAAAAGTGATTCTGACCTTTCACACATCTGTACAAATTTTGGCCCTACCAACTATGTGCTATGGGGATTTTAGAAAATAGCTGTCCATAGCATCTTCATCTATAAAAAAAGTAGATCAATACTACTTATCTTGTGTGTGTGTGTGTGTGTGTATGCGTGTGTGTATGTGTGTGTGTGTGTGTGTGTGCTTATGTGTAGATGTTGTATAATGTCACATGGATGTGGCAGCCACAGGACAATGCTAGGTGCCTTTCTCAGTTGCTCTCTACAGTAGTTGTGAATACACAGTCTCTCACAGAACCTGGATCTTGTGATTTAGCTGTTGGCTGGTCAACAGGTCAAGGCCTCTGCTCTTCCTCATGTACTCAGCACTAAGAGTACAGATGTCTGAGGCCCCACTTGGCTTTTACATGGGTGCTAGGGAACCTAATCAAGTACCAACTCCCTAGCCTTCATCTTGAGTTTTGAACAAGGATTAAACGAGTTAATGCAGTAGTACTACTTGCATTTGATACATTATCGAGTATATTTTAACTATGCAGTTCTATCTTTTTAAAAAATCTGTTTGTATAAAAACTCTTTGTGTGACTAATTTACACAGCTGATTTTTAGAAGGGACTCTGGGTAGCTAACACAAGCCTGGATCCCTTCTTGACATGAAATAGTATCTTCGGCCGGCCGGCACAGGGTAATTTTAGAGAGTCTGTGTAACAACCCGATTCATCAGAGTGTGGTGCGTTTTGTTTGGTGATTTGTTGTAAATATTCACAATTGTCAAAGAAGTCAGCTCAGCAATTATAGGAGATGCTTGTATCTGGCAGAAGCTCAATCAAGACTTAGGGAAAGGTAACGCCAAGTCATGCTCCCTGCCGTTAAAAATACGTGTGTTTGGCCTGAATGACAGCATCGGGGACTTGGGAGCACTTGGGAGGGAAACTGGGCGAGGCTGTGTTCTGGTAACATGGTGAGGATTGGGGGAGGGGTGAGAGGGACCTTTGCTCTGGTGTATTTGTGAATGGCTGGTGACTTGCGGAAACACAGACCCAGCACTGTCCTCCTCTAAGTGAAAAGAGACCAGAGTCTCTACAGCGACACACATGTGTGCATTTCCTTGACATGGAGACTCTTGTATTCCCTCTCCTGCCACCATAGGTGCACACAGCACAGAGGATGGTTTGGGACATGAGTGGGACTTTAGAGTGTTCTGTTGCATTTGTGTGAATGGAATGCTCTTGCACAAAGCAGCTATGTGCTTAAGTTCTTGCCCAAATGGTTTGTTTGTTTGTTTGTTTTTGTTTGAGTTTTGGTTTGTTTGTTTGTTTTTGTTTTTTGCTCAAAGGAACCCATGGCTGGAGTCTTATTAATGAAATGCTGTTTGCCAGCCCAAGAAACACGTTACTGATTTCCAAGGTCTGAGACCATCTGCATGCTGGTTTGTTCTAAGAGTGAGCAAAGAGTGAACAAATGGATTTTTCTGTGTTAGGGTAGCAGAAGACAGCATGGGTGGGACTGTTGTGCATGATGGCTTCCTCTCTCTGAACTTGGCATGACTCATCATAGATTCAGAAGGTCAGCTCTTGCAGCTAGTGCTTGGTCTTACTGAGCTGACAGGTTCCATTAGGTGCCTGTCTGTGCCTTCATCTTGCAGCCACCTGTCCTTGCATAGTTTGAAGACAGTTGCTTAAATGGGAAACTTTCATTTCAGAGGCAAGAAGTTAAGTTAAAAATAACTTGGTCACAATCAAACAGTGAAAGGAAATAGGACTTCCCAATTCTAAAGTGGAAACAAAACAAACCTAGGAACACCAAGGAACAAGCTAAGGACACTAAGGGTGAGCTCCGTGAAGAACTCACATGTGGGCACAGTAAATATTGTTAGCAATAAGACAAGCTTGAAATTTGCTCAGAGAGTAGAGCTTAAGTGTACATATGCACACATGTGTATACATGCATATACATATCAGATAGATCAGAGGTTCTCAACCTGTGGGTCTCAGTTCCTTTGGGTATAAAATGATCCTTTCACAGGGGTCACCTAAGACCATCCTATGTATCAGATATTTACATTATAATTCATAACAGTAGCAAAATTACCATCATGAGGTAGCAACAAAAATAATTTTATGGTTGGGGATCACCATAACACGAGGGGTTATATTTAAGGATTACAGCATTAGGAAGGTTGAGAACCACTGAGATAGGCATACACAAGGGGAACAGATGACTTAACAAGCTTGCTGGTGATGAACATTGTACATTGTACCAAGAGACTAGTATTTGATGGTTTGCTGTTACCAAAACATCACACATCTTAAATATATGTATTGGCCAATTCTACATTATTAAAGCTGGAGTGGCCAATGGTGTTTCTAAAAACTAGATAACAAAAGCTATCTTTGGGGAAAGAGGTGAGGCAGCCACTATGATTTCTCTAAGCCTTTTAGGAAACAAAGAGGTGTTCCTTTGAATATATACTTGTGAATCTATAAGGAGGGTGACATTGTAGACATGAAGGGAATGGTACTGTTATTGTGGATGCTGGGAAGTGCTTGTTGATAGAAGCCTGATATGGCTGTCTCCGGAGAGGTTCTGCCAGAGCCTGACAAATACAGAAGAGGAAGCTCACAGCCAACCATTGGCCTGAGATCAGGGGTCCTTGATGGAGGAGATGGAGAAGGGACTGAAGGAACTGGAGGGGGTACAGCCCCATGGAGGGAGCAACAGTGTCAACAGGCCAGACCCCCACCTCCTGAACTCCCAGGGACTGGGCCACCAACCAGAGTGCACATGGAGTGAATGACCTATGGCACTGGCAGCATATATGGCAGAACATCTTGTTGGACATCAGTGGGAGGAGAGACCCTTGAGCCTGAGGGTGTTCAATGCCCCAGTGTAGAGGAATGCCAGGGTGGGAAGATAGGAGTGGGTGGAGCACTTTCATAGAGGCAGGGGGAGGGGTATCGGATAGGGGGTTTCCGAAGGGGAGACCTGGAAAGGGGAAGACATTTGAAATGTAAATAAAGAAAATATCCAAGAAAATAAATTAAAAAAAATAATAGAAAAATAAAAAGGAATGTCTTGTAAGTGTTACCATGGAAGCCCAGGGAAAGGCACCTGAGCTCAGGTGAAGCACCATCCTGCTCGGCCCAGAGCAGCACATTTGTGAGGACTGATGTGAAGGAGCCTGAGTTGCGGGAACACATTCCCTACAAATTCATGACTTGATATGCAAAAAGAAATAAAGGACCTAAATTGGGGATGGGGCAAACAGCTGGCTTCCCTAAACTTGATAAAATAAAATAAGCATAGCTGCTAAAGGTTGTGTTTCAGGCTGACTCTGGACTGACAGCTTTTCTAATGTTGGTTCAAAGCAGGGAGCAAGTGTTCCCCATTCACTCAGTGTTTGGTGGGAGAGATGAAGTTCATTCCTCTATGGGCTCACACATGGTAGTTGTTAGGGTATGCTACCCAGATTTCCCTACATGGCTGAACACCCTCACTACTGTTGGAGAAAGACAGCATTTTTTGAAGCTCCCCTTTGCTCAGCAGAGTCATTTGGCTGAAAGATACAACTCTTTCCAGAGCTTTACACATCTGATAACTGGCCCAACAGGTAATATCAAGGTTGAGGACCCTGGCTTAAAGATAGAAGAAATGACATTTTGGGACCGAATGCCTCTTGGAGCAGCCAAGTTCTCTTCAAAGAGACTGAACCAGATCAACCTCTTTCTGTTCCATTCTTTCTTGTCTTCTCATGCACAGGCATTGATCCCAATATCAAGCCTTACTAAAATCTTCTGTTGTGTATTCAGGCTGATACAACAAAGCACACACGAGACTAGACAGCTTACAAACAACAGAAGTCTCTTTTTCACAACTCTGATCAAGGGGCTCAGACAGTTGGCATTTGTTTCTCATAGCTGGCCATGTTCTAGCAACGTCTTCAGGAAGCAGATGAGGCAAGGCGGCCCATTCATGAGAGCTCCACACTCATCACCTAATTGCCTCCCAAAGGTTCCTGTTCCAGATCTACGAGGGGAATTATTAGAGCTTGGAATATAAATACTGGATAGACACAAACACTCAGACATGCAGCCTCCTCCACCTTGCCCCGCTTCTCGGGAACTTCTGGCTGTTCTTCTGTGCATTCAGGGAGACAACAGAGAAGGTTTGGGGATGCTCATATTCCCACCTAGGTCCTGGTCTTGGATTTGCATAAGTGTAACCCACTAGTCCATGGAAGGTTCCATCCCATTAGAGAAATGTGGCTTAAATGTCATTTTTTTTCTTCAAATTGTATGAATGAGTTCATTAGTCATTGAGAATTTTATTCTCAGAGAGTGATATGCCCCAGAAATTTTATGCTGTCCCTTCAAATACCACATATATTCCCAGACATATTTGCTAAGCCTCCTACTGAATTAAGAATGACAGGGCTTATTTTTGTAGGAGGACAGAGAGTTCCAATTGATTTCTTTGTTTCTTCATTGACTTATTCGATCATCCATCCACTCAACAAATGCAATCTGAGCGTCTATTAATATAATAGGTACTGGGAGCCAAGAATGTGCTCTCTTTAAGTTTACATTACAGACATGGAGGGAGTCAGAAAATACGTGCAATTTGGTGGTATCAATTAATGAGCAATGCCATGAAGATAATAAAAGAAAGTAATATGAGAGAATATGACTCTTCACAATGAAGGATGTGGTACCAAAGAGGATGAGAGAAGTACCATACATACATTCAAAAATAAAACCTTGGATGAGGAAGAGATATTTGAATAAAGTCCTGCACAAGATCTACATGGAGACATTTAGAAGTACAAAGGCCCCAAGTGGAAGTGAACTCAGGAAAACAGAACAAAAGCCCAAATACTCTGTGTGCCTGATGTATGTTTAAAAAAGGGAGAAAAGATGAGGTCAGCAAAGAGCACAGAGTAGTTTTAATTATGACGTGTGTTTGTGTATGTATGTCTGGATGGATGTGCACATAACTCCAGTCCACATTCTTAACTATTGATCAACCTCTTGGTTCCCAGACTACCTGAGGGTGGACGTCCTAGCATACCACAAGTCTGGTGAGGAACTTTGGACTTTATTTGAAGGACATTAGGAGAACCTTGCCAAGAAGGTCATCAGCAGAGGAATGACTCCATTCCATTCCATTTGGATAGCCAGGATCCTTGAGAAATACCATAGTAAATGGGACAGCATTTATCCCAGCTATCAGTCAGAAGGTAAGAAATGGGGGTGCTTGAACTATGGTGAAGACTGGAGAGATGTGGGTGACTTAGGATGAAGACAGGGACCATAAGGGGAGTGGTCATGGTTTGCATGTGATGCCTGGAGAGTGAAAAGGAGACCAGAGCCAATCCCAGCAAGGCTTTCATCCAGTACCTGCTGCTGGTTGGGTTTGGGTGCGTTTCCTGAGAGAGTTAAGCTGCACTTGAGAATCCCTATAAATGATTGATGTGTTTTGCCTTGAGCAGCCCCTAGCTCTTCCTGACAGCACTGTCAGATACGCCCGGATCTTCATTCTTCTAGGAGCCTTCTGCTCCCCTGGGATATTATATAGACTATGGAAAGCCATTCTGTGCTCTTGCCAGCGTCTTTTCTGAAATTTGCCATGCTCCACTGTTTTGGGACACTTTATTATAAATGAGTAGCTAAAGGCAAAGTGTAATTAGGGACAAGGGCAGTGAGGCATGTAACGCTGGCATTGCCGTCAGCTCTGCACCCCCCACCCACTTACTAGTTCTGCACTATTACATTGCCACAGGGCCACTGCCTTCTGACACTACTAACTACCGCCATCATGCATCCTGATGGTTGGGGGTGGGGAGAGTCACAGGTAATGCTTACTGCACTACCATGAGGCTGCCTTTCCTCAGGCATTGATAGAAAAACAAATAAACTGGTTCAACCAGGTTCACATGTTTCTTCTAAGGACACCAGAAAGCACACAGACGACTAAAAGGAACTTTCAGAGTCCTCTCTATTTATTTGACAATAAAGGCATTTCATTAAATGGCACTCTCTATCTTTAATGTGGAAAATTTCCTGTGGTTTTCTTGGCTGCTATTGTGTGGCTTTGTGTTTGGGCGACAGCAACCAGCTCTGTTCCCATCTCCTTGGCTTTTCATTATGTTCCCTCTCTTGTTACTGTCAAACCATGACTTAGGTTATGGTACACACGTGCAGAGGCCTTGTTCACTGCTGGCTCTATTATTACATTTTACCACCTTCTCGTTACTTCTTTTCCAATTCTTGTTTGTTCTCCTTTTGTTTTGTTTTGTTTTGTTTCCCCATTGTTTTACTTTTGCATGTGCGTCTTTGGGAACCATGAAGAACAAGGCAGAGCACATGTCCTGAATACACTTGTGCTCACTGGTACTTTCAGATCTGTGTGGGCAAGAGTGCATTTTCTGTTTGGACTCCAAAGGAAGGGGTTTTAGGGGAGGTAGGTTGGAAATTACTGCAACACAAAGCTGAGCTCCGGAGCTAGAGTTCACACCAGCATTCAAAGGGAAGGAGTGCAGCAGAACATTAAATCTCAGGGAAACAGACCATAGTCTGTGTCACTGTCCACTAGGAATTTTGAGGATACTGTTGCATAGCAGGAGAGAAATTCTGTAAAAACATAAAAGGTTTTTCAAGAATCTTGAGACAGTACTATTAGAACCCCTAGAAAGGAGGAGGTCACAATCCCCTCCTCCAAATTACTTTTTGTTTGTTTTGTTTTGCTTTGTCTTGTTTTGTTGAGTCAGGGTTTCTTTGTGTAGCTTGGCTGTCCTGGAACTTGCTCTGTACACCAGGCTGGCCCTTCACATCACAGTTATCTGCCTGCCTCTGCTTCCTGGAGGATGGGATTAAAGGCACATGCCACCACCACCAGGCCTCCAAATTATTTTTATTTTTTTATTTTTTTATTTTTTGTGGTTTTTCGAGACAGGGCTTCTCTGTGTAGCCCTGGCTGTCCTGGAACTCACTCTGTAGACCAGGCTGGCCTCGGACTCAGAAATCCTCCTGCCTCTGCCTCCCAAGAGCTGGGATTAAAGGCGTGCACCACTACCACCCAGCCCCCAAATTATTTTTAATTAATTAGTGCCTCCATGTTTATGTACAGGTGTGTGCATGCACATGTGTGTGTGTGTGTGTGTGTGTGTGTGTGTGATGTGTATGTGTGTATGTGTGTGTTGGGAGGAGTTGTGTACCTGTGAGCTTCCTTTACTCTCCATATACCTCTAAAGGTCTGTTCATAAACCTGAGGTTCATGTGGGGTCCTGTCTCCACTCATCTTGGACATGCCATTGAAAGGAATCAAGGTTTGTCATATGAAAGGTCGAATTTGAACTCTGGTCCTCATGATGGCAGACCAAGGGCTCATAATTTCTGAGCCATTTCCCCAGACCCTTACTTAAATCCATTTACTTACAATGAAGCAGAAGCACCCTCATATTAATAGACACAGTCTCACACTGCCTTTTACCACAGGACGGGAGACCGATGTGGGCCAAGGCTGATGCCTGCCATTCTTCAGGTTTAGGGCTTAGGAGTCTGCAGGCAAGGATAGGGAGTGGAGCAGAAGTGAGGCTTTCAAGATCCTTCTAGAAGGAAGAGATAGTCATAAGTGACATGTTATAGCTGAGCATAACTCTAAAATGAGCAGAGCAGAAAAGAAAGATCATCTCCAATATAAGGATTTTTAGTAATTATGTGCAGAAGTTACACAAAAATCAGAGGTTTTTGTTTTTTGTTTGTTTCTCTCTTTCTTTGTATTCCACCATAAATCCCCTCTGAGACAGCACAAGGGTGCAAGTAGATTGTTGTAAGAGAGTTGAATGGGTAGGCAGTGAAGACAGAAGAGCCAACAAAATGGCCAAAAAGTAAATTACCATAAGAGAGAGCAGCGAGGGACCTCACAAGGACTTTGTTAATTTGGTCCTCAAAAACAAATAAAGAAAACAAAACAAAAACAAAAAAAAAAAACCATACATTCCTGGAAAATGTTAGATGTGCAAAATTTAATGGACCAAGCACTTGCAAAGGAAAAAGAGAAGGAAGCTAGGAGATGTGGGCCCAGTTGGTCAGTTCCTTTACAAATCCCATGGCAGTGGAGGACAGTGGGAAGGGAGGCTGGGGAGATGGCTCAGTCAGTAGGTGTTAGTTTTCCAAGGATGGGGAGTGTGTGTGGGTCCCTAGGATAATTGTTAGGCATGTAGAGTATGCTTTCGATCCTAGTTCTGGACTGGCAGAAACAGGAACGTCTCCAAAGCTTGCTGGCTGTAGTCGAACTCCAGGCTCCCTGGGAGACCCTATCTCAGATAACAAGATGGAAGCCAACCAAGGAAGAAGTCGAACTCCAGGCTCCCTGGGAGACCCTATCTCAGATAACAAGATGGAAGCCAACCAAGGAAGAAGTCTGACATTAACTTCTAACTTCCACATGCACTTCTACACATACATGTGTGCATATCCACACACATACAAATATGTACATGTGAATATACCACACATATACACATACAATTGTGTAGTTTTATGAAAATTTTAGACATCTATAGTAAAGAACCTGAGGCAAGGCTGCAGGTCAGAGGACACTGGTGTACCTCAGGAACATGCTTGCCCTAATTTCTTTCTCATTCCAGTCACTGGTAGTAGAAAAACAACTTGTTTGCATTGTAACTCTTTAAATAAATGAAAGCTTTTCTTCTTGGTTGCCCCATGCCCTCCACCGCTAACAAATCTCTTCCAAGTTTGACCCAATCTTCATGCCTACCTCCGGAGAGACCTAATGAACACAAGTAGTCCTGAGAGTTCTCAGAAAAGTAAAATAAGAATTTGAGACTGGCATCCTTGTTATTTATCAAAGAGGGAGTTTTCAGTGTGACTGGGAGACATGGATAGTTCCCACACATCCCAACACAAACTTTAGGTTATCTGCTAACAATTTCTCCTGTGGTAATGGGATCATGTCCTCACAGACCTAAGGAGGTCACCTTTTACAAACAGTGCAACGATTCAAGTATGTGAAGAATTTGAAGGAAAACGTTCTTTATGGTCTGCAGAACTGACTGGGCTCGGCTAGATTGTACTGATCCATTGAAGATGGATAATGAGAAACCGTGGGTCACTGATGACAAGCAGTTAAGGCTAAAGGAACATCTATCTCCTTCAGTGGAGAGGCACACACAGCTGGCCAACACACTGAAGATCTCGACAGACGCAGAACTTAAAGGATACTGAATGCTAAGCAAAAGCAGGCCTGTGGTTTCAAAGCTAGAATTCTGATAGGGACAACTTTGGGATCCTCAGGAGGGAACATTCTTGAAGACATTGTTTCTGAAGGTCCCCATGAACCATTTTCACTCTGTTGGAGAACACCGAAGGAGCCCAAAAGGCATCAGTTAAAGTCATCAGCCTCTTGCCAAGATCTTCCCTGACTCTCGTCCTAGCTGTCAGGCTAATAACTGGGGCTAAACTCCAGGAGTTTGCTAAGCTTGGTGAAGATAGTCAGGATTCCATACTGAAGACCTTCCATCGAGCAGCTGCCGTGTGCCCTAGGAACAAAGGCTGTAGCATTCGGAGTGACCTTCAAAGTCCTTACTCAGGAGGGCTGAAAGGAAGCCAAGACTGGACAGTCAAGACTTCACTGATCTGGGGTTACTTTCTCATGATGTGAGATTTAACATTCTGCTGAGAAGCCCAGAGGATGCAAAAGCCCCAAGCATGGCGCTTAAGACATTTCCAAATAGACATTGAATGAACCAATGCTGGAGGGAGAACTGCCTTTGTTTATTAGCTGGGTTGACTGGCTTTGGTTTTGTTTTGTTTGCTTTGTTTTGCTAAAGTAGAAGACTGAGAAAGGGAGCAGAGGAACATTTTTGTGAGACCAGAAGACCCACCATAAGAGGGTGCATCACAGCAGGGGCAGAGGCAAAGCCATCAGGCCACCAGTCCATACCAGAAAGGATGGTAGGAGACACAGGGAAGAGTTGTGGTACCCAAATAAGGGCCAGCTGCAACAAACCACCACTACTTCACCACAATCATGGTGATAGACAAAGCGGATTGACACTTGACAGACAAAAAAAAGGATTCGTCATTTTCAGAATACAATGGACAGAAAGCTAGTGAAGGCTACCCATCCACAATCAATGGGAAGAAATGAGTGGAAAAGGAAGAGATTGACCAAAGGCAGTCAGTCATTTCTACAAAATGTCACCAATTCAAAACAGCCAAGTACCCAAGAGCAAAGACAGACAATTCTGACCCTTCAATCCCCCAAAAATGCACTCCTAGAAATTAGTTAGGTGGTTGTACCGTGTAGAAATTAAAATATTTAGACATATTGAGGACCTTTGGACACAGTGTAAAATTAAACTTTCGCTGGAGACTCAAAGCATATTGTGACCCATCCATACTATGGGAGTCAGGTAATATGGAGTTCTGGATATAATATACTTCCCGGGACTATCAGCAGACTCAGCAACTTACCAAGTTTACAGCTTACAATCTGATTCCAGAGTGGATAATTGAAATCAATATTCTTATAGCCTTGGCTTATAGTGTAAAATTTATCACAGTAGGGCATGCAAGCAGATATCTCTGAAATGGCCCCAAGTTAGTAAGTCTGAAGAGTGCCACATCCTGTGGACATGCCAGAAGTTGGTACCACTCAGAAAGGCCAACAGCAGACAAAGTGATGGTGCTAATTATGTTAATGAGCAATTTATTAGTCTTGTGCTATACCAGATGTATGCTGTAGCCAGATAGTAGAAGTAAGCCTTTATAGGCACAACATGCTAATATTGATTTGACAGATGAATTGTTTTCCATTTTAACTAGAGTTGAGGACTGAATGATAGAGGTTGTGTAGAGCTGATCACAGCACTCAGACATGTGGTTAGAGTTCGCACAGCTTGCCCACAGGATAGCTACCACTCTCCTGTTCCAATTGGGTAATTCATTAGGCAGGTACATGGTCTCACTGTCCTATATATGACCACTGGTAGCATGACTTTATACTGTTCACACAGGACAAATAATGGCTCATGGTTTGCTCAAGGACTTGTAAGACATATGAACTGTAGAGAGGATAGGCTTTATGAAGACTCAGGAAAACTGCCACCTGGTTATTTTTAGGGATGTTGGAATCAGGCCCACTTAAATACTAGCTCCTGCTTTGAGAGGTCCACTTTTGTGGATAACAGTAATGGTGTGCCTCCTGATACAACCCCACAGCTCCAGGAGACTGTTTTGATACAAGGGAAATTGTGTTGGAGCCTTTGAGAAGGGCTAGTAGTGTACAGACACACATTGTGGTCTACAGAGTTGTAGGTAGCACCAGTAACAGGGTTTTTGTGATGTCTGGTCTCAGGCACACGTTCCCACAGGGCAGAGCAGCTTACTGGGTGGTTGGGGTTCCTGTCATTGCAAGAAGATGTAGGAACAAAGGGCTGAGGACCGAATTTTCATAGAATTCTTCAGACCACCCCTCAGATATGTCCCCGGAGGAAAGGAAGTTGGAGAATTATCCACCAGCTCCAGTTCCTCACGGGCTGCTCAGAGTTGCTTCTGAGGCCATGGCTCTGTCCTGCTTGCTTTCAAGCAGGGCATGTACTGTGGCTATTGGTACACTAGCCAAGAGACATGGGAAACTAACCATATGGCTAGGCAATCAGCCCGTGACCTCCAATAAAGGCTGAAATGATAATGAGCAGGGATTCAAAGGTGCCTTCTATATAGTCATAAAATCTTGAATTCATAGCAAATTATATTCAAGACAGATGTGCGAGGGGGAAATGTATCTTTCAACTCATCTGGCCTCTCTCTGGCCCCTACTTCCTGGTGAGTAAGAAGCTTTATTGGTTGAATGTATAATTTGATTTAATCCCAGTCTGACTCAGCAATGGCTGAACTTCCAAGTAGCAACCACTCCTGTCAGATAAAAGCACTCTCTCCCTGACCTTCTCATGCATCCTTAGTCTACCTGATGACTGCCTGGGACTGCCCCTCACCCTCTCACCATGGCAACTGTCAATCAAAAAATTTTTTTATCTGCATCTTCTGCTTTTTTTCAAACCATTATCCTACTTAAACTCCACTCCCTTTCCTCTCTGCCAGGAACCAAAGAAGTCTTTGGGTCCAGTTCTAATTTCAATTCAGCACTGCACTCCTATCATTTAGCACACAGTCTGGCATGCAGGGCATGCTAAACCACTAATTAACAACGAAACAATGTCAGGGGAGACAATCCCATCATGTTTGAAGAGCTTACCTCTCCCCTACACAGGACTGCTCCACAGGAAGTATGTGTTCTTAGAATACAAAAGTCCAGCTCTGTGATGATGCCTCTACCTCCTCTCTCCTGACCTCCTTCTGTAACTATGTCTGGCAGGGACAGAGGTGTCCCTCTAAAGCAGTCATAACTGTCTTAGAAGAGTCTTTTAAAATATCAACCATGTTCATGCTTTGCTCCCACTGCCCGGCAGGAACTTTGGATTCTCCAGCAACGGTATCCATTAGATCTTAACCTGAAACCAGTGCCTCTTCACCTTGTACTGTGGGATGACCACCCATACCTGCCATCAGGCTTGTGCACTTCTGGAGACTAAGAATACATAATAGCATAATTGTGGTGGAACTTTAAATAGCAAAATGGAGACCTGAATTAAAAACAAGTCAGGCCTTATGGTTGACTGTCTGGCTGCACAGGCCTAAAAGACTCTGAAAGAGCACTCAGATCTTCTCCCTGGTGGTTTCCCAATGCCTGGAATACAGTATAAAGATTAGCATGTTTGAATGCTCCAGGATCAATGTTCATGATCAGCCTTGATTGTGTGTGTGTGTGTGTGTTAAAGGAAGAGAGAGACAGGCAGAGACAGAGAGGGTCTCCAGTAGCCCAAGCTGGCCTCAAACTCTCTTTATAGCTAGGGATAACTTTGAATTGCTTATCCTCCTGCTCAGCCTCATAAGTGCTGAGATTACCAGTGTGCACCATCAGATCCAGTTAGTGCAGTACTGGGATGGAACCCAAGGCAAGCACTGGACCTGCTTAGCACAGCCACAGGAACCTACCTCGACTTTCAATAGCAAGGATGGAGGTTTTATACATCAAGTACAAAAGAGGGTAATCCTACAGCGCTACTGGGGCGAGGAACCTGAACTTGGGACTTCATTTTAGGTGTCAATTTAGGTGAATCCCTAAGCCTTAGTGTTTTCATTTATAAAATGTTGAAATAAAAATTACTTCTTCATTAAGTTGTGAATTTTCTAGGTAATGAAAGTGAAAAACTATTTGTAAAATGTAAGTTTCGCTACATTTATGATAGAATAGTTCTTGTTACAATATGTATCCAGTAATGCTATATAAAGATCTGTACATATTTTCATTATTGGGGAGATGGAATAGAAAATAAGATGAGTCTGCAGCTGGTCAAAACCAAATGTACAAGCTCACTCTTACAATCGTAGCACTTGGGAAGCTAAGATAGGAAGATTGCCTGGGCTTTCAATGTTAGCTTTGTCTACATAGTCTAAGCTGAGCTGACTTAGGCTACATAGTGAGACTAGAGAGAGGAGGGGAAAGGAAGAAGAGAGACAGACAGACAGACAGACAGACAGACAGACTAAGGCTCAGCAAATGCTCTCTAAGTATAAATGAATATGTTTTGAAGTCTACATTTATTGAAGAGAATAAAATGGGGCTAAAAGACATCTGTTTAACTTTATTTGAAATCTGTGCAAAGTGGAGAGATTGAGTAAACAACAAACGCATGTTTTGTGTTGGCATAACATGGTATTTATTGTTGACACAATAACTTAGTAAATTTAATCTGGTTTATTTGTCTAAAAAAGAACATCTTATCTTCTACTTAAAGTGGGTGAGGAAGCAGAATCCTGATCTGATTTTTGGTGTCTGGCTCATCTGTCCTTGAGGTTTCCAGAACAAAAGCTTCCTTACTGAGCACCTGGCAGGGTCGCACGCTGGCATCAAAGGGTGGCGTGGGAAACTAAATCAGAATGACCTCAGCTCTGAAGAAACTCGTCAGCTCAGATACATTGATTAGGCTCAGTGGAGCAGACGCTGGTCCAGCTTCTGAAGACAGACAGCCCTCCCAATTCTGTTGTTCATTTCATTCGTGTGATCTTCTTCCAGCCCTCTGGCCCTGTCTTGTTTGATTCAACTTTGTGGTCTCCAAAGTTGGAAAACAGAGAGAAGAATGTCAGCCCTCAGACTTTAGAAACAGGGACCTTAGGGGAATGGCGGAACTTTGGTGGATGTAGAGAGATCTGGTCTCCACATGGATCTGCTGGTGGCTTCTGTTTCCAAACTTGCTGTTCGTAGTCAGTTACACCCAGAGTGGCAATGGTTGACTAAGTAACTGAGCCCGCCTATATCCAAAGACTGTTCCCTTCTCACTTGGGTGGGTCCCTGTTCTTACTCCAGGATCAAATAAGCTCCTGAGGTGGAAGTTGGAACTCTATATCCCAGAGGAATCATGGAGATACAGGAAGTGTGAGACACTGTCCCCTGTACATGCTTTCTCCTCTTTCCCCTCCTTCTCTCCTCTCTCTCTTCCTTGGAATTGATACCATACCACCAACAGCACATATCACTGTCCTCTATCGAAGTTTAAGCCTAGCTTAGGCAAGGAGTTATAGGCTGCATTTTACAGATTAACGGAGGGACATGCACGTAGTTAGGGTATGAATAGAAACCTATTTGGACTTAGAACAAGAGGGAAAGATACACCCTTCAACCATCTCTTCCTTCCACAGGAGGACCTCAGCAAGACTCTTTTGGGAGAAAGGAACAGCAGAGCAGTGGGGAGAAAGAGACCTGCAGACATGTCTACCTCAGCTCCACCAAAGCTTCCTTTTCCTTCTCTAAGCCATTGTAATGTTAACAGAAAGAAGAGCCCAATTCCCCTGCAAGAACCAGTGAGTGAGTCCAAGGCATCTCCCAAGGGCCCAGACACTTGGCACAGAAGAGAGCCAGCTGCCTCTGCCAAGGAAGAGAGTGGATTACAGTGGAGCAGGGCCAGGCTGCACCCACTGAAACCTACGATCTCTTGCACAATTGGTGACGTGGGGTGGGAACTGACAAGTGACACTTGGATGTCCTTTTTATATGAGAATTTTATGGGTGCTCTTTTTCCATGGAAGAGCCAGTATAACCGATCTGCTGTGATGGCAGCCCAGGCAGCCACACTAGCACGTAGGTACACAGAATGTTCTCAAGAGCTAGCCACAGATTTGAGTCCATTCTCAATTCCCTCTTAGAATTTCCATGTTCCTGCAAAAGGAAAACTAATGGAAGTACGGAAAGTCTCAACACCCATAACTAGATATCAAAACTGAGTCTTGTTACTGGCTGAGCATTGTGAAGCACATAGTCCCCCCAAAATGTAATGTTTTTGTTGGGAAAGCATTTCTTACTGCTAGTTCCCCTTTTTGCCTTCACTGCACTGAATAGTTATTGCTAGTTAATGTGGCCTGTGTTCTGAGGCTCAACCCAGAGCAATCTGGAGACAGCTTGTTGGCCTTTCACAAGTATTTGGTATTTTCCAGTATGAACAACCTCAAAGCGGCCAAATGAGGGCTTTACAGCCCCCATTTCCATGCAAATTCTCAAAAACAAACTCAAATCTGGAAGCAATGACAAGGATTCAGAGTTTGTTCTCCCCTTCCCAGCTTATCTCTAGATTTTGAGTCAGCACACTGAAATAAGGTCCCTAACTGGCTGCTATTTTCTGCAGTAAGTTTAAAAAAAGGGAGAGAGAAGCCGGGCAGTGGTGGCACCTGCCTTTTAATCCCAGCACTTGAGAGGCAGAGGCAGGCCGATTTCTGAGTTCAAGGCCAGCCTGGACTACAGAGTGAGTTCCAGGACAGCCAGGGCTACACAGAGAAACCCTGTCTAGAAAAACCTAAAAGAGAGAGAAAGAGAAGAGAAAAGGAGAGAGAGAGAGAGAGAGAGAGAGAGAGAGAACTTCTTATATAAAAACTTAGTCTCACAGTAAGTTCCAGGGACAGTAGAAAGTCCTCACAGCCTTTACCATCACTCTACTGAGCTATTCTATTACATGTCAGAGCTAAAGAGCTGCTGCTGCAGAGCACACACACACACACACACACATGCACACACAAACACACACAAGCGTGTGTGTGAATGTGTGTTTATGCAGATAGTTTCTGTGTGTCGCATTTGTGTTGTGCATGCATATGTGTAGTTTGTGTACATAGTGCATGTGTATAGTTTGTGTGTGGTGTACAATTATATTGAGTATAGATTGTGTAAAGTACTTAATCCTGAATGAATGTATAGTTATGCGTATATAATTTGTGTGTGAACAGTTTGCCTATGTATAGTTTATATCAAGTGAATTGCATGTGGTGTGTGTGAATGTGATTTGAAATGAGTATGAGTTGCTTATAGTATATGTGTGTATTTAGTTTATATGGAAAGTAGATTGTTGTATGTATTTATGTGGTTTGTATTGAATATAGATTGGGCAGTGTATATATATATATATGTTTTTTATATAGTTTATATTGAATATAGTTTATGTAGTATGCGTGTAGTTTGTATGTATGTAATTTGTGTGGTGTGTGGTATGTGTACATGTATGTGTATAGTTTGTATATAGATATATGTGTATAGTTAATATGTGTATGTGTGTGTATAGTTTGTATTGAATATAGTTTGTGTGTGGTGTGTGTAGTTTATATGTATATAAATTGTGTGTGGTGTGTGTATAGCTTGTATATATAGAGTTTGTATGTGGAGTATGTGTAGTTTGTATGTATATAGTTTTGTGTGGTGTGTGTATAGTTTGTATGTATATGTGTATAGTGTGTATGTGTATGTGTGTGGTGTGTGTATGTGTATGTGTGGTATGTGTATCTGTGTGTGATGTGTGTGTATGTGTGGGTGTATAGTTTATATATCTGTGTGTGATGTGTGTGTGGTGTATGTATGTATGTGTGTGTGTTTGTGTGTGTACATGTGTGTGTGGTATGTGTATGTGTGTGTGTAGTGTGTGTGTATGTTTGTGGTGTGTGTGTATGTGTGTGTGGTGTGTTTGTGTGTGTGTGTGCACGTGTTTGCGTGTAGAGGGAGCTACTCCTATCATTTTCCATTTTCTCACATGTACACTCATACCACTCCCAATCAGAGCCAATGGGGGCAGGATTCCTATGTGTGGGACACTGCAAACAGGTTTTTGGGTAACACAATTAGCATGATAACACCAGCTGCTACATTTGGGGACCCTTCTCTATAGCTCTAACCATTCACCTCTTTTAACTACCCCTGAACACACAGTCACTAATATGTTCTCTATGTTTTTAACTTTTCTTTAAGAGTGCTGTCTACATGGAACTGGACATGGTAGCACTTGCCTCAGCACTGAGGAGGATGAGGACTATCATGAGTTCAAGGCCAGGCTGGGATACAGAATGGGTGTGAGACCATCTGAAGACATACAGAAAGACCTGTCTCAGAAAACAAGGACTGGTGAGATGGCTCGTGGATAGAGGTCCCCACCACTATGCCCCATGATCCATCTTCAAGCTCCATACTGAGTAGGTGTGTGCTCTCCACCAGAAGCAAGCTTCAGTTCCGAGATCTTGTTTCAGCACTAACTCGAGTACAAGTTGTTCCAAGACTTCCATGTGAGTCTGGTGACCTGCATCAGCTCACACACATAAACGTATGCACACGTACATGTAAGGAAATGTTGAAATGCAATCAGAATAACAGGAATGGTGTTGTGTGACTAGATCATCTGACCATGTACAAAGCACAGTTAACATTGCAGGAAGACTCAAAGTTGCAAACTTGGGTTTAATTTTCATTTCCCTTGTTTCTCACTTTTCCTAACTTTCCATGAACTTCCACTTCGATAGATCTATCACACTGTTGATGTATTCATACACATCTGGCTCACCAGAGCCTATGAATGGGAACACTTTACCAATCTGAATAAATTAAAATCTTCCTTGCCTCTGAGTTCCCTAGTCTCTACTACAGTATGAATGCTTTAAATAGCTTCTTTGCATATATTGACAATCATATCAGACATACGGTAATTCTTCTTAAAATTTAGGAAACTTGAGAGAAAGAAGTCTCTTGAATGTACCTGTATTTGGGGATATTATTTTTCCTTCTTCAAAATATTTGAGGAGTCTTTTTTAAAATGCCTTTCCTTTTCAATAACTCCTTCTAACTTAGGTTTAGCTATTTACTTGGGTATATCTGTGGTAACAAATTCCCTTGGGTTTCCTTTATCTGAGAAATGTTTATTTCTCTTCATTTTTGAAATGTAGTTTCATTTCAAACTATAAAACTCTGGACTGACAGTCCTATCACTGGAAAATCTCATGTACACCACCATCACTGGGGAAACATAAATCAATGTCTATTATTTCCAGAGAAGAAACCAATAACAGACTAAATCCAACTTGGTAAACCAATGAATTTTGTCAGGGTTATTTACAGGAACGACTGAGAGGTCACTTACCGGAGTAAAAATAACTCAACAACAGCTGCACCCACCAAAACCTCAGCCAAACATGGGTGACAGCATATGAAAGCTGGAATCCAGGAACCCACTGTACAACTTGCAGGCAACTCAACTGGTGAGAGAATTCTCTTCCAGGTCATTTAGCTGACCTCTGTCTCTTCCAGATGCTTGTCCTGTCTCTCTGCCTCTTTTAAAGAGCTCATTGGATCTGAGAGTCTTCCTGGAAGCTCCATAGGTCTCTTTCCTGTTCAGACTGTTTAGCCAGTCTCTGACTCTTCCAGACAGCTCCATTGGTCAGGAAGTGTCTTTCCATGGTCCTTGATGCATATGGATGTTCAAGGAGGGAAGGATCTAGAGTATCTGGTCAGTTTCAGGAACTTCCTGAGCCTTCTGAGTTGCTTACTTTCCAAGTCTTGATATTTCCCTGCCCGATATAGCACATTGAGGAAAATGTTATACAACTTCTGTTCCTGTGGTTTCTCATGAGGATGGGGTAGCACATGATAGAATACTGATACTGGGCAGAATATGGGTGAACCAAAGAGTATGTCCAGAATAGAATTTGAAAACCAGGAGGCAATTTTACATGTCATAAGCAGCAATAGAGGGGAGGTGAACTATAGAGTAGGATAGGTAAGTTGGCTGTTTCTAAAGTGATCCCATGGAAAGTCATGGGATGTGGGGATTCTAAGACCAGGTACTGCTTACCGGCCAGTACCTTTTGGCAAAGAGGTTTCCCATCCGAGTCTGTTTCCAAGATGAGTGAAGGTTTTGTTCATTTTCCTATGACTTGGATTCTCATGGTTTATCACAGCCATGTCATGGGATTGAGGCTGTCTATCTGCTGTAGTTATTCAAAAAGTGAGAGAATTCTCTTCCAGGTACTTCAGCCTACCTCTGTCTCTTTCAGGCAGTTTATTTTTTAAATTATGTATGTGTGTGGGTATGTGCTTTCATATGTGTATCTATGTGTTGTGTGTTGTGTTTCTATAGAGGCCAGAAGAGGGTGTTAGATACCTTGGTACTGGACTTATAGCTAGTTCTGAGCCTCCAACATAGGTGTTGGGAAATGAACTTGGGTTCCCTGCAGAATCAGCACTCATCGACTACTGAGCCAGCTCAGCAGCCCGTTTGTTTATTTTAAGTCAGTTTCCCAACATGGCACTCCAACAGTAGCATCTTTTGGTGTAATTCACATGGGACTTATTTAACGTGTGGTGGAATCAGAGATAAATGTTGTGAGAAGATAAAAAAGATTTCTGTAACTCTTGTGTGCATAAGCATAGATAGCCTGAGTATAGTATAAGTGTGTTCCAGCTGATTTCTGATTGATAGCTAAAGCTTGTCATTTATTAAGTTAATGCTCACAAAAAGAAGACCCATATAAATAATATCATGCATTTTTTTTCTTTGGCACCTCTTAGAAAGATCAAAAAGATGTTTGCAATTCCCTCAAAGTTTGGTAAACAGATGTAATGTTTTATCTCAAATTTTCCTATAGGGTAAATATCATCAAGTACCATCACTTCATGCAAATCAGGTTCAGAACTAAAGGACCAGCTTCCACTTACTTTTGGGTAAAGATGCTAAGCCACTCCTTATGTTTTATGTTTCTTCTCTCTCCTTAATTCAGTAGTAATAAAAACTGCTACAACCCATTTCTACTCTTTCAACAGAAACTGAGCTTTATGAAGTGATAGCCATTTCAGTGTTCAGTTCAGAGCTAAGTAAGTATGCTGAGACCCACATGGCTATCCTGAACGGCATTTTTCACTACTTACCATTAACTGGGATATCACTACATTGTACAAATAGCACAGTCTCACAGTCACCCCACAGGAGCCTTCTGTAATGCCCACATCTTCACTCCATTTCTTTCACCAGCTCATTTATTCCTCCACTTGCTAATCCAGCAATGAGAGTGGCTTGGTCACCACCTGCATCATGATGTCTGTTAGGCCTCAGGCATGATGGGTACGTCTTATGTACTGACATTGCTTTGCAGCTGCTGAAGCCTCCGAATTAAAGTATCCCTTCCTGGCAGCAGGAGGATCACGAACTCAAGAAGCGTGTAATCACTACTGACCATCACAAGCATAACATCTCCAAGGATCTTCCCTATATACAGACTCATGGTGTCTTTCTTAAAATCTGACCAACAGAATGCATTTAAGATGGGTAAGTTAAATTTCCTTCCTGAAAACTTTTTTTTAAAAAAAAACCATGTATTTTGCAATCACCTGATGAGCAAATAACGAGCTCAATTCCATTTCCTGTTTATCCTCGACATGACGGCCTGATATCAGATCTGTGTATGCTGCAGTCTGAGGTCTCTCCATCTGAAGAAACAAAGCAGCCAGTGAGAAACGGGTCGCTTTTGTCTGGATGATTGTAGGAAGCCACTTCATAAGCACATCGCCATTACAAAATGGCGATGACATTTGGCTTGCCGTT